>NC_139045.1:59422336-59808082 GCF_965140915.1 Aythya marila | reverse complement strand
GGGGGAGGGAATGGGTAGGAGGTGTTCATTGTTTTTTAATTTTGTACAAGACGAATTTTAGTGATGGATTCAGGGAGCATAAGAGCAAGTGCTGAAGTAATCCCAAAGGATTCTGTTAATATTATCAAACTTGAATTAATGAGGTTTGAGTTGTAAATGGCCAGATAAATAGAGATGTGAAACTTCAGATTCCACTGACTTTAAAAGAAATTTAAAGCATTTAGCAGCTTTGAACATCAAACACTTCATTGAGGATGTAAAAACCCAACTTTTACAATCACATTTGACTCAGTCTTCATTCCTAAATTCACGATAATTATTGGTTGTGTCTAGAATAAAAGAGAAGACAAGACCTCCTTCATAGCGTTCGATCACTTACAGTTATCTATCTGTTTTGCCCTTTTCTTCAAGTTTGCTGATATTGTCAGGAGTTCATGATGAGCTTTTTGGGGAGGCTATTTGTACATTTTCATGTATTCTGTATGGCTCTGAAAATGTGAGTCTGTATGAAAAGCATGCAGTGTTTGCCTTGTTCTTACATCAGAAGAATTTTTTCTTTTGTCCATTTTATGCTTGTTTCCAAAGGCTTAAAATGCAAGCTTTGTTTCTGCAATAATGGCTTAGTGTAGGCTTACATTGTTGATCCCCTCAGTAGATGCAATGTAATCCACTTTAGTAATGTGAATTTTTAAACAATCATCAGCCTTTGCTATTAACCCTTCTATACTAATGGTAATACCCTAGAAGAACTACAAAGGAATTTGGTGCTCAAGCTTAACATAAGACTTGAAGGACACTTAGCGGCATTTGCATTCCTTAGTCCAGTCACAATGAATTGCAGAACTGATGTTGAACTTGATTGGTACTGTATTCAATATAAAATAGTTGGTTGTGAAGTTGATGCTGAAATAACAACTTTGCAGGACATTTCTTTGGGAATATGAAAAATTCCTTAAAAGGTCCTGAATAATTAAATGCTACTTGAAGACTCTTCTGTCCTTTGCTTTTGTTCACTATTTAACTAAGCCAGTGGTGTACTGTTTTTCAAAATGCTTGTTCTTTCTTTAAACTACATATGCTTAAATAGCTGCTGAACAAAGATATGCAAGATGTATTCAGTAATGTTATTTGTCAAACTATTTGAGAATGAGTCTTTTTTCCTTGTAATTGGTCCTGTGACATCTTCGTAGCCGAACATCACACATTTTCTTGATGCTTATTAGCGTGATTTTTTTTTATAACATCTTACTCTGTTTTTTCAATCCTACCTGTTGACTGTTCTCCCTATCTACCTACCTCAGTTCTTGTATGTGAATACAGGTCAGCAAAATGAAAACTCATTGATTATAGATATGACCTTTATTGTGAAAAGAGGATGGATGATTGGATTTTGTGTCTCAGCACCCAGAATTACTGCCCTGGGTATCAATAGTCCCACTGCAAAGACCTATCCAAGTTAACCTGTGTTTACTACCTCCCCTTGGAGTATTTTGGGTACCTCTTCTGTGATGCAGTAGAATGGAGAGCTCTCTTCTGATTCAGTGCACTGTGGGAAAACTACTCTGTGTTTCCTGAGGCCTGGGTTTTATGAGGAATCATTGAAGGACTATTAACTGTCTCAATAACGTAGCTTACATCCTCACTACAAAATTATTAACTCAGTTTTGTGAGCTGAGTTGTCTCATAATCAAAAAAAAGCCACCTGGCTTTGATGAATATCTCAAATAAGTAGTAATTTTGTGTGTTTGTGTGTTTTAGAAGGTATGGGCAAGAGATTAGGGCCAGTACTGTGCAGGAGCAAAGACTAAATCGTCAAAGACCATAAATTCAACTTTCTAAGAAAAAATATTAAATTACCATAAATAGCATTTTAGAAATGAGCATAGTTTCTTAGCAATGACAGTGCCAGCCAAGCAGCTACAGTCTTACTGTACCTTAAAAGAAGACAACTGATAAGATACACAAGATATGCACAAAATAAAACTCTTCCCCCTAGCCCCTGCCTCCTGGATTGCACTGAAAGGACAGTCACCTTGGAACAATCAAACAATTAAGGAGTATACAACACAGTTAACTAATAGGCTTGACTTTACAGCCAATGTAAATGGAAGAGCTGAAGGCTGAAAACAGGGAAGGTTATAAAACTGCTCTGTACTTATTACAGGAGCACTCACCAGTTGGGGATTGCTGCCTAGGGGACAAGAAATTTCTTGTCCTCCAATAGCCATGTCTACACAAAGTGAGTTGATCATTTACTACTTTCAGTTATAAAAAAATCAAGTTCTGTTACAGTTTAGCCTTTAATTAAAAAAAAAAAAAAAGAAAAAAAGAAAAAAAAATACTGAGAATATGCTTTGTGGGAATTGGTTGGTTATACGTTCTGGTCTTGTTAGTCTGTCTACAAATGAGTTTGAGGACCAATGTACAATATTCATTTTAAAAGGAAATATTTTTTTACCTATGTGCATTAAATTATTAAATGGTGATTTTTTTTTGAGCCTTGCTTAAATATTTTGAATTTTTTTCTGAGTGAGAAATTAAACATTATGAAAGCATTTTGTATCATAAATTTAATTTCTAAATCATGTTAAGTCTTAGTATCTATGGCAATATTGTACATAATTCTCCATAATGTTTTGTAACTCAATTTCAGAAACAAAATAGTGAGAAATAAAAATAGTGAAACAAAATAGTGAGAAACAAAATTCTCTTTAAAAAAATGCTGCTACTAAAGCATAGGTTATTTTGAAAATTCTGTTACCTACTTTTCTGTTATTGTATAATGAGCAATAATGCTAGTATATTCCAAAATTGAGAAGAAAAAAAAAGAAATGGAACAAAATAGGCACAAACCAAAATCAAAGTAGTTCAATATAACCATTAAAATGTTCTTTAAAAGTTCTGAATTGCTTGAATCTCATAATTTAACTTCAGAAAACAAGAGGGTACTCTAAACATTCTTCTAGTGTTCATTTTTGATGCTTGAAACTTTTTTCTTAAAAAGCTAATTTCTGAACTAGAGAAGATTTTATATGTATAATGGTTTAAGATAGAGGTGCCACATCTGTTTTATAATGCAACCTACAGGGACTTAGACTATGGAAATCTTGTCAGTAGCTGGAAGAATAACTGTGGAACTTCAGAGTTGAGAGGCATTGGTCCATAGCAGCTTCAATCTAAGAAAGACTGAAACTTGGAATTGATGGATCTGTATGAGTTTGTATGACAAATTTGTATTTCGGTTTTAACTATCCCCTTAAATTTGGGTATTGTGCATGCTTTGTCTCTTGATGCTCCATTCTGTGTCTGTGAAGTCTGCTAATTCTGGATAAAGGTTTATGGAGTGCCTCTCCAGATGGATTGTAGTCCATGTACTCTCACAGGCTGGTTCTACCTTTGGTGAAGGATTGCGATGATAGGAATACATCTGAAAATTATAGCCAGGGGGTGAAGAGTTGTGAATCATTTCTGATTTTGTATGTATGTCAGAAACCCTGTGTGCAAAGGAGACTACAAATGAATATGATGTTTCTCTGCCTTGTTTAACCTCCATCTTATACTGTAATTCCCCAGAGCAGTCATCTAGAACTAATAATATAAATATTTAAACCTTGATGGTCTCAGCTACATGGATTCGACCTTGTGTGATTTGCTAGTTACTGCCTAGATGGATTATTAGTTGTCATCCCACACAAACAAAGGATTACTCATTGAGAAAACTTGATTACCTGAAAATGATGTTGTGATGTTGCATATTGTCAAAATTAATGGGAATTTTAAAAGAAAGGGATGATCACTGGCTATTTTAGAAGAGGCCAGGAAGAGTGATCTATCTGCAGGAGATGTGTTTTGAGTTGAATCCATATAAAGGAGGGGTAAAATAAGAAGCAAAATGCTGGTATCTGAGAAATTTGTCTCAAAGCATTACGAAAAGTAAGATTTGATAGGAGTCAGAGAGCTACAAAATTACTATACTGTTTAATAAAGACCTCTGTTTCTTCTGCTGTTTAAAATTCTTCAGAAGACAATAGTTAGATTCAAAATGATCTAATTAAATTGAAAGTATCAAAACTGTTTGTAAAAGGGCAAAAATAGCACTGTTAAGAACTGCATCCAACACAAAGTACTATGTATAAGAGGAAAATGTCAAATGCATTTAAAATAAGAGATAACAGCCTATGCAGCACCAGAATCCAGGATATTAGGGCATTTCTGGATATTTGCTCAGTATTCAGCCAGAATATTATTCACCAATGCAATGATTTTTATATAAACTACATTTTAAGACTGTACTGTATGTGCATTTCGGACATATAGCAGAGACAGTAGGTGATTATTCCCATCAACCTGATAGTGGGGAGATGTCAGTCAGAATACTGCAGCCAGATTCAGGGCACCACTCTTGCAGAAAGATGTGACCAGATTAAAAGAGGGCCTGATGCAGAACAAAATAAGTTGTAGGTTCAGTAAACACAGTGTATGAGGTGAGTTGGAATGAAATAGCTTTGTTTCATTTAGAAAAGAGAAGATTCAGTGGTTATATAGCAGTATTCAAATATTAATGCTTGAGGGAAGACTGGTCCTTCAATTAGGAGAGGAAGTAGGAAGGATATTTGAGTTAAAGAGAAGAGCTGCTGAAGTAGGTGGCAGCTGATCACCAAAAAGCTGCTTCTGAGGAGCACCTACTCAGGACTGCTGAATGTGGCTGCAGCCCAGCTGAAATGAGCTTAGAAGAGAAATTAGGAGATCGGGAGTCCTAGAATGGGTAAGATATACCGGAATGCTTTTGAGTTCCTTTTAAGACCTTTATTTGTATATTTTTCACATTGTATTTTAACTTGGAGTCATACAGAAGGATGCTGTTACAGTAATGTTTTCAGATTATGAATTTTAATTCTGTGAATATATATGATGTGCTTACATAGGAAAGATTGAACTTAAAAGATATTGCGTAGAAAGAATCTGAGAGTTTTCAGAGAAAATTTGAAAGAGGCCCTGTTAGCTAACAGTGAAGAATTATGATATTAGAAACATTTGTAAAGCCCTCTGCTACAGAACATATGGATTCAACATGCCTTGTGTTTGTCCAGCTGGGAGCTTGACATACTTACCTTGAACTGCTCCCCCTCACATGATCCAGAGGTCGGCAGACTGGTTGGAAGTGTCTGCTGGTCTGCAGTGCCCTTTCTTTTTTGCTGAATGAAGCACTACAAATAAGAAGTGGAAGAATGCTGTCACCTCAAAGAATAGATGGAGACTGAAAGCTTGTGAAGCCGTGTGATGATGTTTAAATCTATTTGAATGAATAGGAATCATCAGGACAAGTAATGGGCTGGTTGATTTGGCCTTAGAATTTAAAAACTTCTCATTCATTGTCCTCTCAAATGCCTCTTGATCCCTTCAGCTTTTAAAATATCTCTCCCATTCCTGTTGTTGCTTCAGTCTTTGGCTACCATCAGATCCTATCTTCTACCCCCCTGCTTCTTTTCAAGTTTTATTTTGGAGTTCAGATGCCATAAATCTGTTTAAGTCCAGTTTATTCTGTGGTGCTACTCTATTCATTAACTGACTATAGATTTTTTTCTTCACATGCTGTAGAGATCAATATTCCAGTAGACAGGATAGAGAACTGCATCAGTTCAAAATATTTGCCCATCATAGTATGCTACTGATAGGTTGGTTGGAAGTATTGATGTGCTGCTTTGTGTGAACATACATGATTGTATACCCAATGCGGTCATACAAAGTTAAATAACAAATGGACCAAATAAGATTGCATCACTTAAAAATTTATTTGTAAAAAAATGTTTTATACATATACATACCATATAGCTTACTCAGTGCTTGAAGGACATACAAGTTCTTTGTCAAAAGCTGGCAAGACACTTTTTTTTTTCATTTGATTTTCTTTATCACGAGCTAGGTATGAGTGGAATGGAACGGACATGGGGGAGAGGCGGTTAATTTTTGGTAAGGCATTATAGTGAGAAGTCTTGCGGTATTCCTTAATTTGTAGAAAGTGTCAATATATTGAAGAAGTCCTTTTCTGATCAGTCTCGTTTTGTAGGTGTATATGTATGTACAGTGTATGTAGGTATATATGTATGCATATATGTAGGTGTATATTTATACACTGACAAAAATACATGTAATATCAGTCAAGATTTAAAAAATATGTTTTTCTTTGTACCTCCTGTGCTGAGATATTATGTGATAGTGATATTAATATGTTGAAATATGACAAATGTAATTGAATCAATAAAATGGAGTTCCCATACTTAACCAGAAGCCAGTTAGGGAAGGATGATTATCTTTTTGATTCATATTTCCTGAACAAAAAGTATCACAGCAAACTCCTAATAAAGTTGAAAAGGCCTTTTTTATGATAGCGTGGTAGATTAGTTCCTTCAGGTGGCATAAATTCAACAAAGGAAAATGGCATCACATTGATTTATGCTTTAAAACATTAAATTAATTGCAACTCTTTCTTCTGGATCAGTGTGATTGTTTCCAGTAATGTCATGTGCCTACTCAACACTTCTTGTTTATTGGAAAATGAACCTTTTTGGAGGAGTCCCAAATTGCTTGGAATTCATTTTTCATCCAACAGGAACAGTGTTTGATCACTTTTCTAATCTCTGTCCAAACCAAGCTGGCTAATTTTAGACAAAGAATCAGTGCAGCTGATAAAGCAGTGATATAATGTAGCAGACACTTACAGCAGAATGAATAAGTCTGTATCAGCAGTTATTATTCAGCGGATGAATACAAAAAAGAGTTAAGTATTCAGTAAGAAAAAAATACCATGATAAAATTCAGTGTCAGGTGATGTAAGTTATGATTTTTCCTAAATAAATAAATATTAGTAAACTACAGACTAACATGTTTCTGCAGTTTCTCCTAGTATCCTTATTCTTAATTAATCATTTTTATGTTAGAAATGTCAAGATGATTTTCTGAGCACACAAATGAGTGCCTTATCAGATGTGTGTCATATGTACCTGATGTACAGTGAAGAAACAGGTATAACCATCAAAGGCTTGTGAAAACTGATTTCCCTGTTAATGCTTTTAAACAAAAAAATAATTCTGTCTACTAAAGATATTTCAGAGAAATGGACGAGAGAATGATTCTCTTAAATGTGCACATGAGTTCTTGCACCTGCTAGGGGTGTGGGTGCATTTACAGGCATAAACACATATCTGAGCCCTAAAAAGGACATCTTGTTTGCTTATAAACAAGATGTTTATATATATTAACACTGAATCTACATTGGGAGTGTTTATTAGAAAGTATAGATTTGTTAGGCAGTATTCTATTTGGTCTGTTTTATTTCTTTGATCTAGTTCACTGGCCTACCTTTGGCAGTAAACATAAATAATGAGGTAGTTGTGGTGAAAACTCTAAGAACATTATTTTCATAAGGTCATTTTCAAAGCAATGTTGTAATGCTCTTTCATAATATAGGCCAGTTTGCTAGGAAGTTAGTGTATGAAGACTGAAGACTAGTCTGTGAAGACTAGTTAGTCTATGAAGTATAAGAAGACTTTCAGCTATGAATTGCTAGACAGTTTCTGTAATCTTCAGTTTTAAACTCTACTGTCTCAAAACACAGAGGTGAAACAGTAAAGCTGGTGGCTTGTCCCACTAGCTAGCAGTCTTCCAAAGGAAACTCAGCTGTGACACCACTGTAACTGGATAATCTGGACACCACCCCAAAATGTTTCTGTCTTAATGGCATACCAGTGTGTCAGTGACCTGCATTTGAATGAGTACTGCTTTGTCAGATGCAATTTATCTGGAGATACTGGGAAAAAATCTCCCTTGCATTGCAAGAATGCAAACCATTTCTTCTCTCTTCTAAGCACGAGACATTATTATATTATTTGTATTACACTAGGGACTCCAGTGGGTTTTCAGATAAATCCACTTTTCTGAGCACTTGGCAAACATAGAGTAAGATGGTCCAGGATCTCAAGGGATGCATGGGTGAAGTAAAAGCACAAGGAAATGTGTTGATTTTTTTTTATTTTTTATTTTTTCAATTTCATACTGCTCATTCAATGCTGGTCAGAAGAACTCATGTTCTGCACAATTTAGCACCCTGAGCACCCTGACCAGTCTGCTGTGTCATCAGGTTTTCAGGCTGAAAACAAATTACTTGAACTTAAACCTAAGTCCAGCTCTGCTGACACAATGAAACTTCACAGATTTAAAAAAAGTAAAAGATAAATTGGAAACAGAAACAGTAACACTATGCAGTTTATTTGTGTGTAATTCAGAAATTTGAAGGACTACATTCTCTTCAAGGAGAAGATGTTTTAGGAGTTGGAAATTTGTAATTTTTTAAGACACCTGGATGATCTTGTTTCATACTCTCTGTAAAGACTAAAATGCATTAAAAATGTATATATACATTGTGTATATATATATATTATGTATGTATATATATATTTTTGTTTTTTTGATTATAGTCATAATTTTAATCTTTCTCTGGAAATATTGGAATATGATGGTGTTTTCAGATTGTTATCTGTCCTTTTGCATGCTTTATGTTCAGGCATGTTTTGTGAGCTAGTAGTAACAGCAGCATCTGTTGGAAGTGATCTTTATTGCAACTTGAAGAAAAGCCACTGACTTGCAGCAGATTTGTCAAGTTTGTCTGATGTTTGTCAAAAATACATTTAGGACCATATCCTGAGCTAACGGTAATAAAGATTTGGATGTAACAAGTATGTAGGTTAAGGAAAATTAAGTAAAAGCAAGCAACCAAAACCACCTAGATCAGTGGGATTTTCTAGATGTTTGGCATGTTTGAAATCCTTGCATTCTAATCACATAATTTTACAGGGGCCTAATTTTAGGCTCCCACAGCTGATAAAATCTCAGTGACTGAGTTTGTGGAATGTGGATTTTGTTAACACTTAATGCATATACTTCTTTCTTCTTCTTAATTATTTTCTTTATGATCATGCTTTATTTATTTATTTATTTTTATCCCATCTCTGCAGGTGAGGGATATGATTTATAGTCTTCAACTCCATTCTTATTTTGAATCTTTTATCCTGATTCACTGACCTGACTGTTTTTTTTTTTTCCATAATCTTTACTTTTATCATACACATTGACCATCTGCTCTTTGTGTTAGTGCTTTCTTGTGTGGCAAGAGGAAACTCTGATTTTCTGTCTTCTTCCTGATTATCTGCTTGGATCTAACTCCTAGCAAATTTATTCAGGAAATAATTTAAACTAACTCAATTTCCCATGGTACTTATGATCTGGACAACAAATTTGCGGGATCTTCTAAGGAACTAAAGAACAGGCTTGGTTATACCAGTGGTCTTGTCAGTGCAAGTTGGAAAATGCTAATATAGAACATTACTGATGATAATTACTATAATTTCATGTGTCTCTGAAACAGTCATATTTCTCTGTCTGACACTTAAAACTTGTTATCCTTTAATACCCATTTAAGGCTGATGTTCACGTTGAGTCTTACAACAATCCAAAGAAGTTTTCGTTTACTGAGGTGAAATAAGCTTTCACTGTTACAGAAAAAAATAATATATATATATATATAAAATAAATATAAAAAAAATTATACTTTTTATAAAATGTAAAAATATATTAAAATATGTATGTTTATATTTTATATAAATGTATATATATGTATATTATATATTTTAACAAAGCATCTTCTGGTTAATTAGCTTAGAGCATTCTATGAAATGCAGAGATTGTGCATGCTATCCTTGGTGTTGGCCATTGGGCAAGGAATTAAATGGGGTTTTCAATCTGTCTGATTTCATATTCCCTATCCCATTTCCTGGGAAAAGCTTAATGGAAAATGAGAAAAATTAATAGCTTGTTCAGCTCAGCTGATAGTCCTGTTTCTTGTACAAATTCATGTTTTCAAACATTCCTCAGCTTCTGACATGGGTGTTTTATAAGTCCAGTTTAAAGGATAGCAGAGCTATATGAGCTCCTTGGGAATTGCATGGGGTAAATAGTACTGGGGTTCATGGCTTGAACACACTTCTACCTTATGAAGCTTATCTTTGCCTTTTAAATATAAGAAAATCAATAAAGGTATAAAAATGCAATAAATAACAATATAAATAAGTCAAATAACTGCATTGTAGTGACTTGGTGATGGAACTAGTTGTGGCACCTACACTAATTCAGAATGTTCCTGATGAATTGTTTTCAACAGCTTCCCTTTTCAAATATTGTTTTAAACATCTTATGGATTCTTTCCAAAAGGCTGCCAGACATACAGTCTTCTGCCTCCTATGGAAACTCTTAACTTTTGTAACTTAATAAAGCTCTGTCTTGATTTCTTTTGCACAGGTGGACTTCAATGTTGTATTTCACAGAACATTTTAAAAATTGTTTTCACTGAAGGTTTTCTCCTTCTGTCAGCCATTTGCACTCATGTAGCAAGTTCTAGGATTACTGGTCTCAGAACTGTTGTACTTTGATACTAACTTCTATAGAGATGTAGGACAAGAAGTAGATGCATCAACATAATTTGGCAGGTACAAATAATGTATCAGATGTAAATAAGTGGCAGAGAGATCTCTCTCAGCCCTTCTCATTATTGTCACCCTGCAGTTGACACTATATTTAGATTTTCCAACATTTTAATATCATATTTATAGTTTATACTCACAAAGCAACACAATCAAAATCTGGTTATAGCTGTCTCTATGGTTCATGATCTTGCATCTTTTTCCTAGTTCCAAATGTTGAACTCTCTCCCACTCCCATCAATATATCACCAATTAAAATTCATTATTTACCTTCAGATTTAACTTTGTTAACTTTGGTGCAATTGATTATGACCTTCCCTTCCATGGATTTCTTTGTATTTGAATATGCTTGTTTTCATGAGTGTGAAAAATAAGCAGTGGTCTTGGTATTTGTCGTTCTTTATTCAGACAGAAATTAACTTCAGTAGAATAGCAAGCGGATAAAATGAGCTGTTTTCATCTAGCCGAAAGTTTAATCTTGCGGAACACTGCTGATTGTATTCACTTGACAGGGTTAGTAATTATACTTAGGGAATGCATATTGTTTCTTTCTGCCACGCTGCCATAAAATAAAGGTTTGTTGATTGTTGTTGCAACAATTGGGCCCTCTTTGTATTGTAATATTCTAAAAATAAGATTGAAGTTCCTAGTGGAATCTAATACTCTCTAGGCAACTGTTATACTTTATAGCAACTGATGTCACATAGATTTCTGAAATTATGCCCGTGTGTTGAACACCCAGAATTTTTAGTCTTTTTTTTCCATTTTAATCAAAACCAACTGTGTCATTACTCTGTTCCCTCTCCCTTTTCCAACCAGTATTTGGTTTCTGTTGTATGATTTATGAGTACCTGTTATAGTCTTTTGTGTTGATAGTGTTTACCCATCTGGGCTGTCTTAATTTTAGCCCAGTGTAATGTGTCTTTTGGCCAGTTTGCTCTGTGCTGTCTGTCTCTGTTTCCTGAAATCAAAATGCACAAGGAATTTAGCACCTGTGAAGTGATTCCAGAAGGAGGTAACATCAGTGAATCCAGTACTTACTCTTGTTCTTATTGCAATAAAGTAATGCTTAAAATCAAGAAAAAACCCAAACACAACCATTTAATAGTAGGAGTAATTGAAAGGAACCAAGATCCACTCTGTTTAGCACACCTAAAGAAACAAAGCTTCATTCTTCTCATAAAGTTAAAAGCATTTTCTCTATACACTTTTTTTTTTTTTGTATTTTTTCTTTTTCAGTCTATGAGGAAAATTATTTATGTTGAAGGGTGTTTGTCTGTTCTGTGAAAGTTTGATTATTTTACTAGAAAATAGGCAGAAATTCATACAAAGATGGAATGCTCTCTAGATTACAAAAGAAGCTGTTTGAGCATGTGAATTCAGTCAGAGAAATTGCATTTAGAAGAAAATAACTTTATATATATCCTTTTATTCACAGACTTATCTCTAGCTCAAAAATCATAAGGTAAAACATCCTTTTTTGTGTTTGAGTGCCAATGCATGTCAAAAGTAACCAATGATAATCTGGTTAAAAGATGGTGGATAAAGATAATTCGAAAGTTTTTTGTTGGATGGGAAATTTTCCAGTCTTTCCTGGACCATGAGTTTTTTTCCCTCACATTTTACAGCTCTGATAAACAAAAAATGTACATATAAACGATGTGCAGAGGGTTACAATAAAGAGTTGTATAAATACGGAAAACTATTTTTCTTTCTTTGAGGTGCTGATTATAGCATGTGGCATTTGATCTATTGGTACATTTGTGCACTATTTTTGTTTTATTTCTGTGTCCATATAGCTGTAAGCATGATTATCCTTATTTGTCTTGTTTGTTTTTTTTTGTCTTGTTTGAAGCATTTCCTGTCTTCTTAAAGGCAACTGTAAAAATATCTTCATATTGATATGTTCATTGATTTTCACTTAAGATGTATTATGTAATTATATGTGTTAATTATCCTAAATATTGAGATGTGTGCTTTTAGCAACTATTTATTGTAGATTCTGTGAGAAAAGAAATAGCTCATTCTGCCCCACAGAGCACATAAAGATTGTTTGTCAGGCAGTATCAGAAATTTATTGCAAGTAGTGTCTACAGCTTGCAAAGAAGAAGCAGATACAGAGTTAGTATGAGTTAGCTGTCACTATTTGTGAAATGAGTGTTATTTTTGCTGTAACTTTCAATGAGATACTTAGGAGCTCAAGAATGCAAACACTGGAGATCAAGGATTCCACTTAATTTTTTTTTTTTTAAAAAAGCCTAGATGAAAAATAGACGTACAATTTGGAAGTGACTGAAATTTTGGTAAATAGATATCTTAATAGCAAACAAGGACTCTCCACTGCAGTTACAGGTAATCCCAGTGACACCTTAAGTAATCAGCCCTACTATTTGACCAATTCATTCTGGAGTTTAAACAACACCATGGCATCTAAGTGAGCAATCATGAAAATGAGCTGGTTAAGGATGCTGTTAACATACATTTTGTAAGCAATAAAGTGTTTACTTCTGAAAATAATTTCTTTTAAAGTAACTAATTAATGGACTGAAAAGTCAAAATCTGGAGGGAGACTTGTTAACTGGAAAAAAGCTCTTCCATCTCTGATGACAATTATGGGGAGTTCCCCACTTCTCTGAAGTGTTTTCATACTCCCTTAAATTTTGAACCATAAAATATGGTGTAGAACCATATTTGGAAGCAGGAATCAATGACAGGAATGCAAGACATTCTCACAAGTTTAACAAAAAATTGTATTTTGAGCAGAAATGTCTACAGTATCTATTTCTTTCTTATTTTTCTTTTTCCTTCCATTTTAAAAAGCAAGTACAGGTAAGCACTTCTAAGTATTGAGTATAAAGTAAGTACAGCTGCAGATGTAGTTGTTTAAAGAATGGGATGCAGCTGGCTTCCCAGTCTTGTCCATGCCAGATAAGGAAGTGGCTTTCCTTGGAGAAGAGGATTAGGAATGTGTCTCCTAAAAAAAAAAGGAATAATAGATCCATATTTCTTTCTTAAAGGTAGGAAGCTCTTGCACTGGGTATAAAAAACAAAGCCAAACAAACAAACAAATGAACCTCTCACTGTTCTGAAGTGAAAGTTCTGAGCAAAGCTATAATGCTGCATGGTTTTATTCTTTGTCAGATTTCCACTTTCTAATAAAAGCTGTGAAAAAGTTGCCATTATATTATTATAATATTGTAATCTGATTAAGTAAATATGAGCTACCTGTTACTTAACACATATTTATGTCATTTTAAGTCTGTTACAGTGAGTGTATGAGTGTCTCTAAGTTAAAAAGGAATAAAATCTGGAGTAAACAAGCTATAATTTCTTCCAAACATGGGATGTATCTTTCAGATATTTGTCAAAGAACACATATCATGGGTCTCTAGTCCAAACAAGACGTTTATGTATTGTAAACATAATTACAAACACTTAGGATGAGTCTTTATTGCAGTATTCTTGATATAGTACCTTATCTGTTCTTGCTTGTAGTAACAAAAAGGACCTTTCAGTCATTGAGTTGGCCTTCTATTAAGTTTTAGTAGTTACAGTGAAGTTATGGAGTTGCACCTGATTTTGTTCAAGTTATCGAAAGTAGTTCTGGGGGCATGTTTTGGTGCTTTTAGGGGGTGTAAAGGGGAGAAAATATTTAGCATTGGCTTTGCTTTCAGTTGTCATTTTCACCATACAAATAATTTGTGGTCAGTGCAACCCAGCAAGGAGCCTCCTTTTCCTCCAGATGGTTGTGACATTTGAGTAAACCTTGGAGGATTAAAGGCACTCTAGTGAGCACTCACTATAAACTCTTGACGCAACATGACAGTCCTAATCTGGGTTCTGGGCTGATTAGGTGGCTATGAGCTCAAAGGAAAAAAGAAAAAAAAAAATCCAACTGTGCAATAACCATTTACCATTAAAGACACTCCCCCCCCCCCCCCCAAAAAAAAAAAAAAAAAAAAAAAAAGGAAAACAAAAAGGAAAGTCTTGTATCCTAAGTTTAGTCTAAAGATTAATATGCATACAATGCAAACTTATGTAAGTTAAGTTTTCAGATATAATAATTAACTAACTCTGTACAGTAACTTCACTTTGTGTAAAGCTTTTCTGTTTGTGCCTGACTGAGCACAGCTTGATAGAAATGTCTTTTCTGTATATTAAAGACAGTTTGCAAACAATCTAAATGGTTAAATGATAATAGAAAATACAGAAATTGATCTGAATGAGACCCTTAAATCTAATTATGCATTGTCACCATCTGCTGTAATAGGGTATTAGAAAGATGTGGAAAGATATACTCTACCTTTGTTTGGAATAGGGCAAAAAAAGATCACTATTTTACATTTATTATGAAAGAAGAATTCATTTGCTTAATCGCAAGCTCATCAGAAATTATGCTTTTTATTGTTCAGTGTGGTTATAAATATTTAAGACAAATATTTGATAAAATATTATTTTGATTTGATTAAAATAAGAATGTATGGGTGACTGTGTCTTTTTTTTTTTTCCTCCTGGAATTATAAGAACAATAATAAACTTTCAGAAAATTGTATGGCAACAGGTGTAATTATTCAGCATTCCACATTTTAAAGGTAATTTATTTGTTTTGGCTGAATGCCTGCTAAGTTGTACTCCTCAACACCTCTCCTGGTACAAGAACAATGCTTCAACCATGGCTTGTAAATGGTCTCACTTATCTATAGATTATTTTTACTGCACAGCAACTGAATAATTTGTTCCTTTATATTTTTTCTAAGTCTATCAGAGCATGACAGTCCAGTATTTTATTTTGAAAGAAGAGCCAGTGATAGTTTTAGTTTTATAGCCTCTGCCTTTCCCAACTCTTTCTTGTCTTCCATGGTATTTTAGCACTCAAGTAAGATGTACCACAGAAATATCAGCTGAAATATACGTTGTGATTTATTCTAGCAAATGTAATTCCACTGACATTTCAGAAAATAAACGACACTGTTTAAGGACCAATTCAAAACCAATGGTAGCACCTAACATATTCCAAATGTTCAGGTATTAGATAGTACAAGATTCTGTGTTTTTGCAAAGCTCAAAAAATCCTTAACTATGTTTGAGTATTTGCTGAAAAGAAAACCATTGCACAGAATCTGCAAGAGTTCAAAGAAAGTCTGACTAGATTAAGTTATTTAGTGAAATCTTCTAAGTTATTTGTTTGCATTCTGAATTTCCTTTATAAACATTTCAATTAAAACATCAGGCTACCTTTTAAAAAGAAACAAGTTTTAAGGCTTATGCAAATTTATCATAGATGTTATTGGTAGAAAACCGGGATTTCATATCAGGTTGCCCCATGTAACATAAATAATTGGAATGCTTTGATTAAAAGGAAACGCTTTTTAAACAGCTTCATTAAAAACATGCTCTAAAAAATAAGGAAAAGGAAACCAAAACAAAATAGAAATGTTATTTCACCATATATTTTATTCTTCTACCTATCTTTTCACTTGCAGTCTAATACCACTAAGTAGCTATCTGGCATCTGAGTTACATCTCTTCCAAACCACCACCGATTTGCTCAAATGTGTGGCCTGGATTTCTTAGATTTTGCCAAATCCTCTGTAAACATTAAATAAGAGTGTGAAAAGTCCAAGCCTGACCACACTCAAATGTCTAGCAAGGATCCAAATTATAATTTTAAGGGGCTGAGCTGGTAACTGGTTATGAGAGTAACTGGCAATTTCAAAACACCTACTTATCTTTGTTGTAAGTCAGGACTGGGCTTAGAACAAAATTCCAAATGTATTTAAAATATTGCAGTACAATTTTTGTGTTTTAAGTATTTCTTTAATCCTTTTGCTATATTCTGCAAGAAGGGGAGTTAAAACAATGCCAAATTTATTCCATTTGCAGATGCCTCTGCTCACTCCCATCCTCAGGTTTGTTTTTCTTTCATTTCTTATTCTATTTAATGTGGCCTGTATTTATAGCCACTCATGGTGGGAATACAATGGTGTTGCTGCAGGCTTCCCTTTAATGGCTCCTAGCCAAAGATAGACATTGTTCCCATTGCTTGAGGCTGTTCAACTGTGCAAGGTTGCCTGGAAACCTTCAACTGAGTAAAACCTTCCAGTCACTCTCCTTTACCTCCCAAGTCATACCATTTGAGTGCTTAGGGATTCAGAAGAGGATCACAGTCAATGTGGTTGCTTTTTATGACCTTTTTGATGCTAAACCAATGACCTCTTAAATGCAGCAGTGTAGCTCCATATTGTAGCGTGTGTGAAGATCTAGCTAAAAAACAAACACCATGCCAGCCAGGAGGGAATGACGTTGGGTGCCCTCAAAGTCCATTAGCTGGTGATTTAAGGAAACAAACAAACAAACAAACAAACAAACATAACTGGTAGCCTCTGCTTTAGATACCATAGAGAAAATCACCTTTAACTTGTGTTGAGACAGTTTGTCTTACATGGTCTGTAATTAATACTAAAGCAATGTAGTCTGGCCCCAAAGCTCAATATACCTATGTTTTCCCTAGCATGCACTTCCCTTTATCATGCTGTTTCTTTTTCTTGGGTTGCAGAAATCATATTTTACTTGAAACAGAATTTGAGTGAGTTGTTAGTTATTATTTTGAGAAAGGACAACAGGACAAATAAAATCCAATGCTAATTTCTCACATTTATTTTTAATACATCTTTCTACATAAAAATCTAAATAATGTTACTTGCTGATCACCTGCTATGTTAAACCAATGACTATTTCAAGCAGCAAGTACTCTAGGTGTTTTCAATTGGTTTGTAACATGTTATTTATATGTATGATAAATGCCGAGGCATGCTGTCTGAATATGGACCACATGATTTCTTGGTAGTAGATATCCCTTTAATATAAAGAATACAGTTGAAACAGTCTGTTATAACACTGTTAGGAGAAACATTGACTGAAATATAGGTGAAACATTATCTTCTTCCTGGAGAACTGAATACTGCCATCACTTCCCCAAGTAGCACAAGCCACAGATCTGTGGAAACAGATATTGCTTCATGATAACTTAATCAGTCTTCTATTCTCATGGTTTTCAATTGTCTTCTGCCACTATTTTGAGTTAGTGATTTAAGTATTAGGTTATAAATACACATTATGCTGTGGATCAGGATGTCACTGCTGACTTGGCCATGTGAGGCTTCAGGAGTTGATTCATGCTGGCACAGACCACTAAGGACATCCCCAAATTCCCACCATTTCCCCCCCCCCCCCCTTTTTTTTTTTTTATTTACCCGTTGCCTTTTGCTTTTACCCAACCTTCTCCTTCCCTGTTAAGGCTAAATCTATACTGAACTAACTGTCAAATACACCTTTATTGCGTATCCCTACTCTTAGTATTTGAAGAACACTGTGTGATACCATCTAGTTTGTGGCCTAGTTGTACTGTGTGTGTTCTGCTCCTGCATTGAGTTCTGAAATTATGAAAAGATGACTAAATAACACTGGAAGGGTTGGAACTAAAGGATAAATTACACATATTGCCTCTCTTCTCCTGCACCCAAATGTTTTAATTAGTCCACAGAAGCAAAAGGAGTAGGTCCTTTTCCCAAAAGAAACTAGGTCCAGTTATGAATATAAAATAGCAAGTTGGATTGAAAGAGTAAGACTCATCTAGAATATAAAAGAAGAGAGAACACAGTGACTTTGAGTTTTGCTAGCCTCGTTGTAATCACTATGTGATGTGAAAGAGACACACAATTTTATAACATGCTTCTTTTTTTCCCTCATCCCTAATAGAAGTTGAGATAATTGGCTGTGACTTGGGGTTACTAACTGGTACTTTATGTGCTCATATGTAAAGTCTAGTTATAATTAAGCCAATAACTATGACAAAGAAACAACAACAACAGAAAGATTCTTAGATAAAATAGATAAACTGTAACTACCTGTCCTGCTGCTAGCATTCTGAAACTATGTCCTGCAGCTCTCATCAATGCAATTTAATACATGGGCATCCATAAGCAGAACAGACTTCAGTCTTGCTACAGAATGAGGTTCACAGTTATTGCAGCAAATAACTTCTAACTTCCCAAATCAAAAGTCTGTGTTATGAGAACATCTTTTGCGTCAATAAGAATCCCAAAGTGATTTTGTTATCTACTGCTGGGGAGATTGCTTAGAGCATAGCTCCAGGTTACCGGGATAACCAGCAATTTCTGTAAATGTATATGAACGTAATGCTACTCTTTTTTTTTTTTTTTTTTTTTTTTTTCCTGCTAACTTTGTAGATTTTAATGGTGTAAGTTCATAATTGCAGTACCTTGCTTTGCTATAGTTAAAACTGTAGTTAAAAAAAAATCCTCAAGTTTTTTTTTGTTTTTTTTTTTTTAATCCTTACACTGCTGTTTTAGGCACTGTGAAAATAATAACTTATCAGGGTAGCAAAAAGACTTCGGGAATAGAGCAAGTTATGCACAGCTGGAAAGAACAACTATAACATAATAAAACTTAGGACCTCTTTGTTGAAGTGTCTGTTAGTCACCTATTTCTTTGTTTTCTTTATTTACAGGATTTAGTCTACCTAAGTATCTAAACTAACCTCTTTTAATTTATTTATTTATTTTATTCCCTTTAATTAATTGAATAATGTTTTCAGTGCAGGAAAATAGTGAGGAACAGTGTGAGCAAACTCAGAAGGATTCAGTCACTCCAATGTCAAGTCACTGGATGCCAACTGTGGTTTAATTTGGAAAACATAAAACAGTAGTTCTAGGGTTCCAGAAACCATCATGGGCTAAATGGGGGGAAAATCCACTCCATTACTGGGAATTAGGGGCTTACACTTGAGGAGAAAAAAACACACATGAAATGTAGACACAGCAGGGCTTATTGGGAGTGTGAAATATGAGTTGCAGGCTACCTTATGGTAGCTCCATTTGCTGTATTTCTATCCTTGTCTTGGAGGCCATGCAGTGAAGGAGTGTAGTGACTATAATATAGTCTTAAGACTGTAGCATAGTCCTATAGGAGTTCAGTGAAGTTACAGAGGTTGGAACATCAGTTGCCTTGAAAACTGAGTGGAGAATGAGCAAGGAGTTTGGAAAGACTGTCAAGGAACAGTGAAGATAATGCATGTGGAGTGTTTACACTACTGAAGTGACATAATGCTGTAACATAAATCTACACAGAAGACGTGAAACTAGGGGAAATCACTGCAGAGCATTACATGATTCAGTAAGAAAGCTGATAAAGACTTACTGATCTCAAAATATAGCTAAATATGTCTCTACATTTGGGGGAGTTGAGAGATTTTAGGGAAAAGCAGAAGTAGAAAATATTTTTCAATTTCTTGCAATAGATATTTATTGTGATATAAATGATAAGTTCAGCAATGCCCTGAAGTGAGAAAATAGGATTCCCTATGCACTGATGAGAGAGGCAGCACAGGGCAGTGAGACCAGGGTGCAGCAGAGAGGGATGGCGCAGGAGGAAAGCTGACAAGGAAATTTGTATATATAAATATAGGAGAACATAATGAAGAAGTCTGAGTGTTAAAAAGAATAGCAGTGAGGAAGGATAATAAGAGGAAGGATATTAATGAACTGGGTGGATTACAAAAAGGAGGTAATAGAGCTGACTCTGTGAGTTCTGCTCCATTTCTGTATGGGGAGGTGAGTCACTCATTGTGACTTCCCAAAGAAGGAAACCATAGTTTCCAGTGCCCAGACTCACACTTTGAACATTCAACATTATTTCCTTATTGCTTTGTATGCATACATATAAATGCAAAAGAATAAAGCAGCACATCTGTATAAAAATACAGGAAAATCTGTCCTTTGCCCCACTGCGTGGCATATGAATGAAGTCCTGTTTACACGATGAAACAGTATTTTAAGGTGGTCATTTTCAGTCATAACTTCTTTGTAATAACCCTAAAAACATCTTGGCATAGAGTGATTTGTTTTCAACTATGATCTCATACGCATTAGGTCTTATTTTAAAAATTTGCTTCTATAATTCTCACGGTAGTGTGTAATGTATTGTATGATCATATATATGTGTGTTCCTGAGTTTCCTTAAGAATTTCCTGTCATAAAGGTTCTAATGTTCTCTGGCATTAGGTTTTAAGTGACATATAGTCCCTAGATGAATTTACTTTTATTGTCAAATATAACCTTTAAGTTACTGTAATCAAATATATACAAGCCACCTTTATTTCTGATCATCTATCAAGACACAGTGGGAAAGTTTTAACAATGTGCAAGGAGGCTTCAATCGCACTTTATTAACACTTGTGAATTTCTCATGTGGTATGTGCTTCATGGCATCCGCAGAGATGCTTGAAGTCCAACAGGAATAGGTATGTAATGCTTTTCAGTTAAAGAAGTACAAGTAGACATGAGCAGATTTCAGTCCTTTAGCAAAGATTGGAACAAGCATCAGAGTCACAGCCCCGAGCACGGAAAGGTCTGTCAGTGGGAATCTAACATTTCAGTGAATGTGCTGTTGCACTGATGTTGCACAATGTCTTATTCCTCTAGGATTACCTGAGCATGCCAAGATATTACCCAGAATAAAATAAAACTGAAAAAAAAAAAAAAAATGACAAGAATAAATACACAAATACTTTGCAGAAAGCATTTAGTAATTTTCAAAACTGGAATAGTAAAATGCAAGTGAAATCACTGATTGTACATTTGACAAAAATGAGCAAAGCTTTATCAGTTAGAAGGAAAGGTGGGT
Source organism: Aythya marila (assembly GCF_965140915.1). Taxonomy (NCBI): domain Eukaryota; kingdom Metazoa; phylum Chordata; class Aves; order Anseriformes; family Anatidae; genus Aythya; species Aythya marila. The sequence goes on along the minus strand of NC_139045.1, from coordinate 59,786,846 downwards.
ATATTTTAGCTCTAAAAGTAGAGAACTGTGGCTAGTGCATTTTTTTCCTCTCATACACACACATCCTTGGAAGTATTTGACTCTGACAAGGGAAGGAGAGAATGCCTCTTTTTTTCTTTGCATTTGAACTTACTAGTGAGCTTGACCAGCACTACTAGTTTCAATTACAAAGGGATACAGTTCACATCCTTGGAAGATAGAATCTAATTTGTATAAGCATCTTCATCAGTGGAAACAAAGTGACCTATGAAGGTATCAAACTATCCCAATGAAAAGAAATCAAATAGAATAATATATGGATCTCACTTCAGAAATCAACCCTGCTAAACCATGTTGGTTGTTTATTATGAATTTTTCATCTTTGCACAAGAAAAAATTAGACAGTCCAAACCCAAAAACTGGAGTTTCTGAACTGTTGTGAGTGGAGTTTAAGAAAGCTGCTAACAACTCTGTGTGTATATGTATGAAGTTATGGTACAGCTCCATTTTTAAAACACGACTGCAGTTAGTGATTCATTGTAGTTCTAGTTAAAAGGTTTTCAACATTTGCAATAGATGGTGAAGGCCAGATCAAAGAATTATCATTAAGTCTAACTGTACACAGAAATTTATGAAGTGATTCCTGCATTAAACACTGTTTTATGCTTAACTGAGATAAAGCAATAGAAATGAGTCAAGATAAGCATTTTCAGTTAGCCTCCTTGTCTTTTTGTCCAAATGAAGAGAAAAGCCAGTGTGTACTTTTAGGTCTGGGAAGTAGTATTTAATGTGCACCACCCCTTGAAACTGTTTCTGCTCTCTAAGCCTTCATTGTCTGAAACAGTGGGAAGCAAGTTTCTTAGCAATAGTAAGATGTAAGGAAAAAAAATACATTCATATAGATTTTAAATAGTAATGAATAAAAACCAAGCCATGGATTTTGCTCTTGGATTTAGATTCCATTACCTGGAGCCTATTTTTTTTTTTTTTAATCTCATACTTCTGTTTTTATTGTCAGCTGTGGTGTGGTGATGAAGCTTTCCAATGGAGATTAATACAAGCAGTGTAGATTTGCTGAAATAAAAATCTTTAAATCTATGCGAATGTAAGACATCTAGAAGATTGATATTATGAACACTGAAAGGAAGTGAAACTTTGTGGATTGCCAGTGCTCAGATGTCTCATATGAATATGAAATGTTCTGCTTAAAAATAAAGGGAAATCTTTAGGATTAAGTTTTTTATTAAGTGAGAGAGAAATATTAGAGAACTATTAGCTGTACAGACTAAACAATCATGATACTATAAAACAGAATCCAATATGTGTGGTAATTTTTTTATAATGTGAAACACTTGCATAATGTATAGCATACTCTGTAGATTTAAAAAATAGGGGGCGGGGGTGTGGATATATGTAATATACCCATCTGTAAAAAGAAAATGAGCAAAGAATTGGGGACATAATATGTATCATCATTGTTTTATATTTTATACTAGCAAAGAAAATAAACTTGGGAAAAAATCGTATCTGCTTTTCTTAATTTTGTTTTGTTTTGTTTTCTCCTGAGTTTTAGTTGTGTCCCATTGTGATGAGTAAAATTGGGGCCACCTGTTTTCCACTGGGCCTTTTTTACTTTTTGTAAGTTTGTAATATAACATGCAAGTATTCCTATCAGAGTTGTTTGGGAAATCTGTTGTGAATTAATAAAAATCAAATAAATAAAATAACAGACTGCTGTTCTTTCTAAATGGTAAAGAAAATAACATGAAATGGCTGCTTTGTGGTGGAAACCAGTGAACTTGTTCAGTGGCATATAAAAGATTTGTGTTTTAAAAACACACAATATATACACACAATATATACAATATAAACACACAAACTCTAGTCCCCCATCCAATGCCTCACAATGGATATTTGAGTTGCTGAAGACAATGGGGTATATTTTGGGGTGACACCAGGGAGAAATAGTTGGACTGTATATAATCTTGTTGAGCTGGATTGAAAGGATTTCTCATATGTCCTGTGGCAGTTTTAGTGTTTCCTGTCCACAGGGTTAGTTCTGATCCATCTGAGCTGCAATGGGTGCAGAAGGCTTTCCTCGGTCCTCTGCAGAATGGGGGAGTACACTTCTCCTGTCAAACCCACTGAAGAAACAACCTTCTTGTCTCCCAGAGTGTCCGTAAATAAAAGGCCATCTACTACAAAATTGCTTGTGAAAAGGAAGAACTCGATCTGCTTCTGGTCAAGATGACCTATGTAAGAATTTGCATGGGACAAACCTTTACTGAAAAATTTAAGGATGTATAAATCAAAACACTTTTGGTAGTCTGAAACACTTTCAGACTTTCTCTTGAAGAAATACTTTCTCTTGAAGAAATAAAAGAAAGGAATTGTCCATGCAGTGTTTATGAGAGAAATAATCTATATCTCAAGTTAACTGCATATATGTCTCTTGCTTTGGTTTTGGTGGGAAGGAAGCAGTTCTATATTTTGAGCATCATTTTCAAATGAAAGTAAGAAGCTCAAAGAGCCATGTGGAACCTGACCAGCATGGGGGTGCAGGGAGGAAGAGTGTAAAGTAGAAAAAAGACACTTATGTATTGAGAGAGAATGTTTTGAAGAATAATGCCATTTTCAAAGTGTTCTTACTGTGTTTAGAAAGTGAAAGCTAATCATACTACATACAAAACAGAACTTTAAAGTGTATCAGCAGTACTATAAACTTTCCTCCATTTCATTACAGCACTTACATGTAGATTGTAAGTAGTAAGCACAACTTTGCTATCTCAGACTGCAGTTAGTGCTGTGTTCCCCGAAGTCAGGCATTTTGGGAAGTCTTCCTTGGTCTAGTAGAAATGGTATAAGATAGACTTATCTATATATGCTTGTTTTCTACCTGAGAGAATACACATTTACTAGAAACATGCCAAAGTGGCGTCTCTTCTGTCCACCCTGTAGATTCTGAAAAGAATTATGGGAAGGCAGATTTTTTTCTCAGGAAGGGACTCTTCTCCAAGGCCCACCACTTGCCTCACAGTGCTCACCACCATTTTGTGAAGAGAAAAAGTAGATCTGTAAATCAGGTATGCTGACAGGATCTGGATCTTTGTTTATGTTCATACCTGGTACACAATGCAACATCCCAGTCATCGTAGTGCTGGGCAAGAGTCTCCAGGTCACTGCTAAAGGAGGAGTATCTAGAAATAATGTTGTACATCGTTATTTTCCAACTTTCTTCTGAAAGCAAAATAAAGACTCTTCACAAAGAAATTTGTGAAAAAAAAAAAAAAATCACTGAAAATCTGATTTTTCAAAAACATTCAATTAAATGTTATTTAACATAAAGCTGTTTCAGTATTAAGATAATATTCTATTTGTTTCAACTGAAAATATTGGTTCAGCTCTATAATAAAACATTACTTAAATTTGTAAATTCAAACTGCCATATATTGTTTGTTTGTTTATTTATTTATTTATTTTCAGTTTTTGTTCTCATTCTCTCCTGCAGTTGTTATTTTCTGGAAGATCATAATTTCTATAACACTGTAGAAATTTCCTCTTGATCAGAAGAGACATAGGGCATTTTAATATCTGCAACCTAGCTGATAGGCATTTCCAAGGTACCAGCTTCAGTCAAATGATAGTACCTTTTTTACAGTCCATGAGTAAACTGTTGAAAGAAAAGATTAAAAGATTTTTCCCCTCAGCACTGGATGTTGCAATTATCCATTTGTAAAAAAAAAAAAAAATAAATCACAAAATGGGAAGAAATGCAGTTCTTCATGTTGAAATACGGACTATGAAAATGATCAATCACTCAGAATACTTGTATTTTTTTTTTTTTTAACTCTGAAATTCTATCTAAACATGAACGTGAAGGTATAAAGCATGTCAGAATTATTCATAACATAGAAAACTTTATTTTTGTTCTGTTTTGTACATCACTGTTTCAATAGTTTTTCTTTTAGATATATTTTTGCATTTGAAAATGACAGTGTAATATGAAAAAAAAAAGAAGCCATCTTTAAAATCTTATAGTCATGCACACTAATTCTTATTTGGGGTAATATATTTAAATAACATTTAAAAATTAGTGGCCTGTGTGAATGTTAAAAATTGGTAATTTTTTTTTTTTTTTTTTTTTTTACTGATGCTTGTGATAACACTATTTTGCTGAAAATTTTGTTTATGGCTTTAGTTAAGTTTTAATTTGACATGGAGGTAGATTTTTGTTCTGATGGGTAGAATTGGTCTATTTATGTTGTGGATTACTCTGTGGGTTGCAAGGAATTTGCATAGCATTGGTAAAGAGGGATTTCTACTTTCACTAATCCTTACAGATGTGTGGCTGGTGACTAGAAATTCTTGAGTTTCTCAGTGAAATATTGTCACTTCCCACAGTTTTCCTCAACTGTTCTGATGAATTTCCAGACAGATTTCACAGAATTATTTGAGGTAACACTTGCAGGATGAGATACAGTTGCTTGTGCCATACTGTATTTAGACAATGAAACATCTTTATCTACTGTTGGGCAATAAATTATTATTTTTACCAAAGGTTGTGCGTGACAGGAAATTATGTACCTCCTGTGAAGATAATGAGGGAGGTAATGTCCTGCTATGTCAGTTATACTGATTTTTATATGAACTGGAGTTAACTTTAACTAAGAAATTATGTAGGAGTATCTCTCTACATTCTTGAAATCTACTCAGGTTTGTGCTTCTACTGTCTTAGAAACTGTTTTGGTAGGCAGATTCCTATTGTAAAACTTGCTTCTTAACTGTGTTTGAGAGAATTATTATGGTAATATATTTGGGGAGAGGTGTATGTTCCTGTATTTTTTGTGTATATATATATATATATATTTTTTTTTTTTTTTTTTGCATTTGTAATTTATTTTTCCATATGGGACATAACAGAAAACACCTATTGAGAGAGTTTTAGGACATTTTGTGTTTTTTTAATTCTCTGGCTTCTTCTCAGATTTGGCTGATGCTAAAACATCTGTGAGAATTTACTGCAATAAGACCTAACTTTCTTTATTGATTTAAAAAATGACAGCAATAAATTTCCTTTAGGTTATGTCTGTTAAACTTCTTTGGGATTTCAGTAGGATTAGTGCATCAGAAGAGGAATATTTAAGGAATTTCTGTATCTGCAGGTTATAAACAAGAACTCTGGAAATGAATGTACTATAGGTATATCCCTTTATTTACCCTTAGGAGAAGCTGTAGAGTATAATTATATGTTTTGGCCAGATGAACAGAGTAGATAACACCCGATATAAAGATGTCTTTTTTTTTTTTTTTTTCTTTTTCTTTAATACCACTTGTTCTCTAGCTGTCTGTATGTGTAAGGCCCTGAACAGATCCTGGAGCTGATAAAGTCAGTGGTAATGAAGTGCAGTTGCACTAAAACCTATAGATGTCAAAGTCCTATTGAAATAGAAGAAAAGTTCCATAACTAAGTGGTTTTTGTGCTTTGCAAATGAATTTCATTGCTGGATTGGAAAGGCAAGCTCCCATGAAGACGAAGGAAAAGAGTTGTTCTCCACAATGAAGACATCTGATTTAGAGCTATTCATCCAAGCCCCCTTTAAGTCAATTTGGAGAAAAGCAAGTCAAAGGTATAAATGAATAATGGGTGTGAGTTTCTTAATGCAGAGAAAATCTTAAATTGTTTTGATTATTTGCATCCTATAAATGTCTCTAACTAAAGGGAGCATAGATTAGTTCCCCTGTGCAAGTCTGCCTTATAGACTTCAGAAGCTTAGTGAGATGAATCTAGCTTTGCCACACCCATGTTTTTGTAATTTAATATCCTATTGAACTTTGATGTCATATTTGTCTCTACAAATATTTGTTGGTGGTTGTTTGTAGATTTTTATTTTTTTTTTTTCTTATCTGACAGGCAACTTTTCAGTTTTTCAGTTTCAGTATTAAAGTTTTTTTTGTTTGTTTTGTTTTAAACTTTTCTCTTTGGAATGTGGAAAAAGTGTACAACCTTAATACTTCCTTGTTTTACTTCGTGAAGAGAATAAAAAAAAAAAAAAAAAGAAAAAAAAAAAAAGGGCTCACAGATTAATCTGTATTGAGTACAGAAAATGAGAGTCCACCTAGGAAGAGAAAAGGAGGGATGATATATAGTTGTTGATGTCATGGTAAAAATGCCATCTAGCATGGCATACACAAAGAGCTTACTGGAGCATTCAGGTATAAAGAGCTGGGTTGAATGCCTACTAGGGGACTAAGTACTGCTGCCTCTGGGATATTTAATACATGCCTTGCATTTTCTCATTTCAGCAGTTCATATGAGCTATATCTAACCCCTAGGGTTTAAAGAGGGGAGGTTCATTCTAACTATCAAGTTTGAAGATTAACAGTCTTTTGAATTAGTGGATATCCCAAATGCCTTTGCCTTTATATGTGTTTTTATTGCTCTATAGTTGAAGTTCCACTTGGTCGCATAAGTGATTAATTTACTTAATCAGCTCTTAGTTCTGTATTCTATACGTAGCGCCAGCAAAATCCAGTTTTCCTTAACCATGATGTCATTTCTGTTTTATCTTATGGCCATTGTATGTTACATTTACTTACTTATATTTTCAAAAACAGCTTTATTAGGAGATTGATGCCTGTTAAGTAGCAAAACCCTTTGACAGAAATTCTGTGGAGGGTAGAGGGTTTTGGAGTGATGATTGACTTTTTGTTATATCTTTACCTAGTCATCATCGACCTGTTTCACAGTGAGTAGGTCGATGCTGTCGATAAAGAGCTTACAGATGCTAGACACGTTCATTTAATCCTTTCACACTTCTAACACTATAACAAGACCAGAAGTCTATTTCACAGGAGCTTGCTCTGCCAGAGTTTTTGACTCCTACTGCTTTTGAAGACTGGTCTGGGAAGAACCAAAAAGGGAAAATGACCTCTTTCCCCCATCCCACTCTTTTCTAGATGATCTTTCTGTTCTGGCAAAACTCAATGTTCATGCTTCACAGAGACACAGAATAGAGTCAGCCAATGAGACAGCAAGTGGTTTTGCACGTCTAAAATGGCATTGTGTGTTTACAGGTCACTGACAGTTCAGAAGCAAATGATCACAAAAGTGTAAGAATCTATGCTTTAAACAGTTATGTGTAATGTTAGACAGTGGCCAAAGGTTACTACCACCTACCAAATCACAACTGAGGACAGCTTACCCTCTTCATTAAACACCAAAAAGACAGTGACGATCACAACTTGGTTTTTATTCTATTGATAACTGGGGATGGCAGTGAGCTGCTAAAAGTAGGCTTTTTTATTCTGCAAGTGCATTCTACCTGTCTCTGAGTTTTCTAGTACTTTGCTGAGGATCTCTGTTGCTTTTGGGTAGATTGCAGTAAGTGAACTAATTTTTAAAAGGATAAATGGATTTGCACTTCAGATCAGTCTTGAAGAGGCATTCTCCTTAAGGTTGCAAATAAGTCCTGGAGAAAGGAGTGAGAGATGAGAAGAGTGGACCTTCTGTCTTTATAATCTGAGAAGCTGTGTTTCAGGATCACAGAATGAACATGGAAGACTTCTCTTTTAATAAAGGCACTAAAACTAATTATTAACTTCTTTCATTATGATCAAAAGTGAACAGGAGAATTAAAAAGGGTCTGTGTATGATACCTGAAACTACCTGGCTAATAATTTGTGAATCTTGGTCCTATAGTTATCTCAAAGTCAATTAAAGTTAATTTATTTAATGATATTTCAAAGAATGCTTAATTGTCTGAAGGTTGTCTGATCTGCATCTTTGTGAGAATCTGGCAGCCTTACAAAACATTATAACTATGTGATGAAAAGTTTGGCAGAAGAGATAAGTTCTACCCCAAAAAATAACATTTTGAGTTAAAAGCAATTTTGTATCAAAAACTCTTTCACCACAGGAAAAAAAAAAAAAAAAAAAAAAAAAAAGCAGATCATTAGATTGTATGAATTGACATAGCCATAGCAACATCTCTGAGATGAAGACAATTCTTACTGTAGGAGCTGAGCTTCTTGCCTGACCTAAGGGAAAAAAAAAAGAAAAAAAAAAAAAAAACACCCACATTTTCACCCATGAAAATTTCATTAGCTGCAATACACCTGAGAGCAACAGCAGTTAAATTGTTTAAAACATAATACAAGTCCTCTTCACCTAGCATCTACTGCCTTTATGTTATCAACAAACTGTATTGACAAAACATCCTCAAATTTAATAATGTGCAGAATGCCTCAGATAGCCAACAGGCTTCTTCAGCATCATGGTAACATGAGATGCAATTTGGTTGTTTCCTGCCTCATGTTTTGCTTTAGCTCTCCTCAGATCATCTGCTACCTTACATATATCATTTATGTATTCATAAACACTATGGAGCATTGTGAAACACTTATAAGCTCCTTTATAATGATGCAAGGGAGTTCTTAAATTAAGAAAATACATGCATCATTTTGTTTTATCCCTTGCTGCTCCATTTCATAAGTCACTTTGACTTCTATTACAATTTTCAAACCCATGCCACCACAATTTCAGGAAAGAGGGCAGAATTACAACAGAGAATCTTAATCAAAAGACCTTGGAGAATATAATTTGAGATGTTTTTTCTTTATCTTTTCTCCTGAAGGCATTCACATGTGCTATATAAACACACCCTTCTTGCCAAAGGTTCTTGAAACTTGTACTAACTTCTCTGTTTTTGTTTTTGTTTTTTTGTTTTGTTTTTTTTTTTTTTTTTTTCCTTCAAGAAAGCAATTTCTTGTCCATCTCTAAAGAGGGTCCCTTTAGATAGTCATTCATGAGTCAGTAGGAGTCACTGGCAGGCACATTATAGGCACCTCACATTTGGTCTATCTATATCCCGTACTAGGAGAACATTGGGAAGGGGAAGCATTTCAGTTAGCAAATTGAAAACTAAATGCATGCTTCCATAATGCATTTTTTTCAATATGAGAGTTATTTCCAAATGCAAATTCAGGTTTTATTTATTTATTAAGGACTCAATTCTTGCTGCTGGCAAAGGAATTTCCTGGCACTGTGGAAAAAAACCTCAAGCCTCTTATATTTAGGAACCTATAAATATGCCAATGGACCCAAACAAAACATCCTTCGCCACTACAAGCTAAAATTCCATATTAATAAATGTAAAATATTAAGATACTAGAGTGGCTATTTAAACAGGTTTTTGTACAGATTTAGGATTTTAATCAGAGACAACCACAAGAATAATCATGGCTAAGACAAGGTGAAACATTTGTAATTTGTGGTAACATATGTAAACAAAAAACAGATTGCAATTATTAGACACTTTTGCATATGTACAGCATAATAATATATATATATTTTTTTTTCTGACATTTTATGCCAAATAAGTTATTTCAATACCAAAATATTATTTCTCATATTGCATCATCTATGCCTCCATTTGGCGCACACATACACAACAAAACTCAAAGTCAAGTAGTGGAGATAGAACAATTTATGTTTAGAAATACGCTTATTTTCTCTGTCTGTAACGTACACATTTATACGGTTGCTTAATACCTCACCCCTGGGCATTTCATATAAAAATGTTTCAGATTGCCAGTTTTATATATTCAGTCTGATAGTCTTGCATTTTCAGGGCATAAGCTTGTGGAGAAAACACTTTATGGAGATAAGAATCAGTTGACTGCTTTTTCCATTCCCCCATTTGCTTCAAAAAGCAGCCTGACAGAGCTACTACACATGCTGATGTGTCGTCTGGTCTCCCAAAGTATGTAGAAGGCTTCTGCTGCAAGCTGCAAGTCTCCAACATAGTGATGTTTCTTTAGGACAAGTTGCTCCTGAGTTGCTGTTGACTGTCATGAAGCCTGTTGTGCATTAGAACTATCTTTTGATTGATCTTTTTGAAAAATCAGAAAATACAAAGATTAGTGAAGCCATTGGACATATCTATTTTTTATTTTATTTTATTTATTTTTTGTTCTAACATGGGGCTTTCAAATGAAGCCATGAAAAGACTGTTTCCACTTGAATCAAATAAAGAAAAGAATAAAAATTATTTGTGGTGTATGCTATACTCCTGTTCCCTGCAGACTGAGCATTTGAACTCAGCTACCATTGTTATGATAGCTGTGTCCCTCATCTGATTTCTAAAGGTTAGTTTGTGTTATCTTTATCTCTGCAGAGATTTCCTAGGAAAGATCATGACACAGTTCAATGATCACAGTAGGGTTTTTCCTTCTACAATTTGTAATATTAAAAAATACCAGAAGATTACTGTATAGACTCTATCTATGTCCTTTACTATGTACAATGAATAGCACAATTGTGGTTGTGCATTGGTGTGCAGTGATATGAAACATGAGCAGGATTTGAAAAGGTAGCACTGCCACATGGAATCTATGAAAAAAATGATGCATATGCATCAGATATAGTGTTCTGGTAATGTCCTGTGGCACTAGTTTTCATCTCTGAATACAATGATTAATTAGCAAATAACTGTGAAAAACTCCGTTAATAATGTCATTTTGTTTGTTCATTGTACTGGGACCTCAAATCATTGAAATACAGTTTGTTAAATGCTTATTTGAGTGATGATTACATTTGAGTACTGGGTATTTCCATTGTACCTTTTCAGAACTTTAGATCTTTAAGTGACTAAAATTGGTAATAATTATTTAAACATATGGCCAGAAAAGTAAGTTGTTGTTTTTTTTTCCTAGTTCACAAGACTTGTGTAGGTGTTGCATGCACTGAAAGCTAAACTGTAGGGAAACTATATTGAAGTATACATGGACTGCAATGTCTTGTTGTTGCATTTATATTTAGCGTTGGGTTCTCCTTGAATAATGTCTGATGTAGGTTTAAATACTGCAGAATATTTTCAGTATGTAAGACTTTCATTTAAAAAAAATGCATAGGGAAATTATCATTGTATAATATCAATTATACAGAAAGTTTCTTGATCTTTGTAGAGACTTCTCAAGAGGAGTACACCTTGAAGAGTAGATGTATATATACATAGAAGATGTCTCAAAAAAATTCATTACTGTGGGGTGGAGGACTTCAGCATTAGTGAAGAGGACATCAGCTTTTTGCTTCAATCAGAACAACTGTGTTCTGATTTGGGTCACTGGTGACAGAAACTCTTACCAGGAGCCCATCCTGAGCCCATAAAAATCAATGTCATGGTGTCACAACTTAATTAGAGAACGGATGAGGCTTCTGGTGCCATATTCCAGTGCCTATGTGGTGTTAGGTCTGACAGCTCATCACGATTTTCCTTTTTTCAACTCTGCAAGTGCAAAACAGAATAAGCTTGCTACAGTATGTGTTAACAAGCCTAATGTTCTTAAGTTAGTTATTTCACTGCAGTGTGATCCTCTGTATATTTAGAATGCTTTAATGACTATTACCATCTTTGTGTATTTCTGTAATCAGAATAATTTGATAAGCTTTAGTGTCATTCTGCCAGTTTGTTTTGTGTGCACATGACATGAGTAGCTTCATGACTTATTTTTGAGATCTAAGGTAGTAGTGGTAACATAATTGTCTTCCTGTGCAGACATCATCAGTGTGGGCAGCAGTTAGAGCTGGGAACAGCCACTTTTAAGAACAGTTTGTGAGAGAGAAAATTTAATTCCTATGCAATTTGTCAAGAGGGGCAAAAGCAGTATTTTGCTTTTAGGTCAGGAATATCCTGATCCCTCCTTCCACAGAACAGGCTGGTTAAGTGACCAAATTACAGGCTGCTGGATGCTTGGACCCATTTGGTGTCCCTGGGCTTGTTTTGACCAGCTGGGTTTGTTCTGTATGAGGCTGATGGGCAGTGTGGAGCACTAGGAGTGAGCTTTTTACTGCACCTCAGCTGGATACCAAAAGTTAGGCTTTGTAGATTTGTCTTCAACCCCACTGGGAGCTCTGTTGAGAGGATGTGTTTTTGGTTTCCTTTTACACTTTAGTTTTTACTTTCTTGTTATTGGCATGGTTTTTAAATTGTTCTGTGCCCTCTCTTTTTCCTCTGGAGATGCTGTGCTGTCTTTTACTCCTATATTGATTATTCCATAAAGTCTTCCCCGTGAGTATACTGGCTTAAATCCAGACACTCAGGGGTCGAAGATAATGTGGTATTTTGTTCTAGCTTATTGATAGTAACAGTTCACAGCATATATTTTAGGTACTCCTGGAAAATAAATAATTAAATGAAATGCTAAAAACTATTCTGGCATTAAGGCATAATCAGGGAAAGAGCTGGATGAAGTTAGGCAGTCAGTGGAGAATTGATTCTACTCCTATTAACTGAATATTGTGCTTTAGAGTAGATGTCAGAAAGGGAAGGATGTATGTTTGTGTGGTCCTGAAGCAGAGAGGATGACACTGTAATGACTGTGTATATGAGCAACATTTCAGTCGATAATGTTATTAGCACCGTATGCAATAGCACATCATTGTAGCTGTTCCTGTGTTTGTGTGATTTACTTCCATGTTTTACTGTGGCGAGATTTGGCCTGCTGGGGCTGTAGTTTTCTGTGGTGGTAGATCTGAACTAAAGGTACCTTACTTCAAAAAGGTGGTACTCTTCTCCCTTCCCCAGCCTGCGGCACAGACTGAGCTGGATCTACAGACAGTCCAAAAAGAAAACATGGTTAAATTTTCTCTGGGTCAGCAGCCTGATCTGCTAGATCTAGGCTTGCTAGATCTGGCACAGGGGAGATGGTTATACAGACGGACATGGGTGGCCACTGCAGGGAAAGTCTCCTTTTGGCAATCCACAGTGAGACTGGATTAAGTCCAGAATGAAACTTCACTCTCTGTTTATTATTAAACAAAACCTGCAAATAATTAGATCCCAGTGTAACAATTACTATCTCTATTAGTATTCTGTAAACATACAGATAAGCTATTTTTGTGTACCTATGTGTCTCTTTCTGTGGTTTTGCACTAATGATATAAAACCTTAACTGATAGTGACTGTGGAAACCTATATAAACAGCTGTAAATCTAGTCCATATCTATATATTTCTGTTGATTGAGGTAAGAATATGGTTTCAAGATTGATAATAAAACTGCATAGCTATGAAATTTGTCCTATACAGAGAATCCAAGTAAGCATGACTTTTTAAAAATAAAAATAAAAATCTGGTATAAGCACAAGTCTAAAAATGATCTTAGGGTCTTTTGCTGTCTCTTGGACTAGAGGGGAATATAATTCTGCCACTATTATTCTGCATACTACACTTTTCGTTATAGGTGTATGTGGATTTCTGCAATCTGTTCTGGCTTAACAGTGAAACATAAATATTGAAAGATTGTTTTTTCAACAACTGTCTTTCTACAATAAGAATATTTAATTTGCCTATTTTGTTCTTTAGGCTGCCCAAAGAGCAATGTAAAGAGTATTATACATTTGGAAGGAGATGATCTTGAACCACTTCTAATTGGGTCTGAATGTTAATTAGTATTGCATATTTATAGGTTGATGGATTAGCAAAGAGGAGTGTGATGCATCATTTTCCACCTCTAGTTTTACAGCAGGTTTGATGTGTGTAAGTGTGCTGCCTTTTGTGTTATTTTTAATTTTTGTAGGATTATTTCAAAGCATTCATCCCACAGAGTATCCTGTAGTATTGAAGCTAAATAGTTTCTTGGGGAAGTGCCCATCAGTTGGTGTTAAGCTATATGGAACTGTAAAGTGGAGAGGCTGCAGTAATGTCATAGCTACTATACAGCTGCACTTCTGAATTACTGTGGGGCATATGATTGCTTTCATGAAGAAGGAACATCAAAAAGTCCATTCCTGTTCCAGAAAGCTTGCTTAATTATATGGTGTCTCCCTCTTGAAGACTCATATTGAGTTCACTTTTGTAGTCTGTGGCATATAGGTTTATAGTTGTATACTTCTCAAATAAACTTGCTGCTAAAAATTAAGAAAAAATCTTCCTGTTTCTGTCCCATTATAAATTGAAATTAACCAATATCATTTCTGACTTAATACTATTTGAGCAGTTTTGTAAAACAAATGTGCTGTAATACTTTGAGATACTCACTAGTCCAGGCAATCTTACACACGAATTTTGATTTTGTATTTCTCCCTACATTTCCCTGTAAAGTTTTGGAGTGCTTTCAACTAACCATAGTTAACATTTTCTTTCTTAAAAAATGTATTAGTAAAGGCTTGAATTAGATTTTTTCATTTTTTCTGTTTGATGCTGCTTTATAAGCCACAATGATTGTGTACAGATAAGAACACTGGAAAGGAGATTATTTTGGGGGGTCTAATTACCCATTCTGGCTCTGGAGTGCACACTCATGTACCTGATATTTTTATTTATTCAGAAACCTTAACTCTTACACTAAGTATGGCCTCAAATTTTCAGCTTTTATGAGCTGATTACAGGCAGAAAACAAAAACATAAACAAACAAACAAACAAAAACATTGATAGTGCAAGGAGAATTTCTGTATGTGCTCAAAGTAGGGGTTCCCCTGTCAGTCACAGGTACCTCCAGCAACTCGCAAACAATTTTCAGGAAGTTTTTGTCATTAGTGTGGAATTACAATGTATTGTACAGTGGTGGAATAAAATCCCCGGAGATAAACAGAACTTTGGAAAGAGGTATAGTACATATTGGCAATTGCCAGAAAGAGCAGAAGGTCCAACTGACAGGTGAATGAGATTGAGAGGTGTTATTTCACATTGATAAGTATAGGCTTTATTCTCTATCATGTGTTCTATGTCTATCTCCCTTCAAACCACTTCCTGGTAGTTGTTCAAACCTGTTGACTGGAAATTAAGTATTGAATTTAATTTTTACTCTTTCACATATTTTGTCAAAAATGATATGTTAACTCTGTAAACATTAACTAGTAGTATATATCTGAATGTAAGACCTCTAATAAAACTTCTACTTGCATTAAAATGCAGAGAACTAGCTTTCTAAAATTGTATTTATTGATAAAACCTTGTAAAGTAGCTCTACAAAGAAAAATACATGTAGACTTTAAGGTGTTTTATTGAAAGTGGTTTGGATTCTGAACCCTCTGCCCTGTCACCTCTTGGAGCTTGGAGTAAATGTTAATCCCAGATGCTTAACCATAGTTGTCAACAATTAAAACTTCAGGTGCAAGCACACAGGTATTACACAGTAATTGTGTAACAGTCATTTTCAAATACATCACTGCATAACAGAGTACTGCTGAAGCTAAGGCAGGGTGAGCTTTTGTTAGCAGTGTGTTGGTCATTTCTCAGTGCTCTAAAACTTTCTTCACTAAGAGTTGTGTTCTCTAAGAAGTTCAGAAGAGTTGAGTTTACCTTTGTGCTGGAGAAAGACTCCAGAAGTGCTTCTTGTAGAAGCGCTGTGCTCTACCACAGGTTTCAGTATTATGAGATTTAACCAAAGGTTTTCAATTTCTTGACTCTGTGTAGAGTAGCAAGAATCTTCACAACCTGCACTACCTTGGTGTGACATCATGAAGATTTTCCCCAGCCCCATTCCTATTCAGATTGAAATTGAGCAGAGTTGAGTAGTTGTTGTAGGAGATTTGATTGTTGGCTGTAACTGGATATTGCAACCCGTTACAAGTAGGATATAGTAATTACTGTCTGTAACTTGATCTGTATCCCATGGGAGAGCATAGAGAGACCAGGATTTCTTTTAATGTTTAGTTTAGTAAATGCATTTATTTGAAAAAGATATTTAATATATTGAAGAAAGCTAAAGTAACCTCTTGAACTCAAGAATAGAGTGCTGGACTATATGATGTTTTTCATATAATAAATAAGGATACACTGAAGGCTTAGTTAATTAAATGTATGTTTCTCTTACTATATGTTATAACTTGTTTTATACTATATATGAATTTTGCTGATAAGTATATTCTGTTTTGGATTTGGGGAAATTTCTGTTTGGGGATTCTCACTATGCTCAGGTTAGACCCATTTTCCGTATATCTCAAGACATCTTCTCATATGGAGCAGTGGTTTGGCTCTCACACTACCCTTCTGTGACTGTATGTAATGACCATCCGATTCAAATAAATACTAGGATTTTTTCTTTTAAACAAAGAGCACTCAGTAGCCATTTGCTACAAAGACTACTTTAGATAGAAAGAATGAAAAGATCAAGCTTTTTTTTTTTCTTTTTTCTTTTTTTTCTTTTTTTTTCTTTTCTTTCTTCTGTTTAAGAACAGAATATCTAAAGCAAGAGCAGAGGGAATCCTTCAGCCACTTCCCATGCAGGAGGAGAGCAGTTTAGGATTTTTTCTCGCTCCCTTTTCCATTCCTCGACAGAAAGAAAAGCCAGCCAACATTAGAGAACCTCCTGTAATTTCTGTACACAAATATTCATGGCTGCTGGCACTTTACTTAATAAATCACATACCTGAAGTAAATAAATATTTAACTTAGTCAAACCCCCTGTGGTGGAAAAGGAAACCTGAGACAATTATTCTGTTTAACCATATAAACGGGTTTTTTTATCGTTAAACCAAACTTTATATCTCTTTTGGAGAAAGCATATATTATTAGAACAGTAGAAACTGGAAAGTTGGCTTTTCGAACTGTTCTAATGAATTCAGTTCATGTTTTTCCTTGAAAAGCTTCAGTCAGTGAGACACTGCTATGTACACAAATGTAGTAAAATACTACACTATTTTATTTGCAGTGTCGCAAGATTTGGACCACGAATGTGAAAATACACATACATATGCACACAAACACAGAAACAGACTGATCGCACAGTAAGAATATTAGGATGCATGCCACGCATTCTTTGATAACTGCTGGCACACGGCTTCAGCACATGAATTTGAGTTCCTAAAACCACCTGGTAGGTTGAGTTGAAAAACCTTTTGAAAAATACATCAAAAAGTTGCTATGGCACTGCAGGGGATACTTATGCATAGAATAAAAGAACTAGTGTAGTGTTCTGTTCAGCAGTTCTTCACCAACAAACAGTTCTGAATTCTAAAAGTATTTTGACACTTCTATGTTAAAACACTACTTAGTGTTGTTTAGTGTTAACATGTTTGGTCTATCTTTTTTAAAGCAAAATCAAAGTCAAGCACTTAGTATAGATTTATTTCCTTCTTCTTCTGCTTCTTTACAAATATCATGTGAAAAGTTTTAGGTAAATTCTCTGGTTCCACTCCTGGAAGGCAGTGTGACCAAAAGGTACATGCTTCTGAAACATATTCATCTTCTGCAGTCTTTAACAGAATTCTGATTATTTTGTAGGGAAACTCCATATAGTAAAGCTGATTTCAGACTGAAAGGAACAGAATTACATGGCTGTCTCGTGGGACTGTGTATTTCTGTCATTGAATAGCCAGACTTTGTATAAGTCCAGTTTAACACTGCCATGAGGAAGAACTACGGGATTTGGACGTGGCCTATACTGTAGCCCATATTATTTGCAATGAAATAGTAAAAAAAGAAAGTCAGTTGTTTCTGTGCTTCATTGATAGCTGAAGATTTTATAGTATTATTGAGGTTTTACATTGTTCTATGTACAAATTGCTGGTTTTGCTTCTACTCTGACATATCTAATTTTTTTGAGGTTACATTTGACTCAAAATTGAAAATATAAATACAAAAAAAGTAAAAAAAATCAAATCTGATTTCTTTTGCAAACATAAATAACATGATAATCAGGTAATTTGAAACTGCCTAGTAACAAAGACAGTTCTGTATGTTCTATAATATTATGAGATCATATCTGTATTCCAAGCTGTCATTTATGTCAACGTTTCAGTTTCTTAAAGTAAATCAGTATAATGTACTGACTCATCCAAGAACCATCACAATATTCTTGATGCATGAAACAACTTCTGTGAACAATGGGAACACTGTGTGATATGGCCATGTAGCAGACAGGAAAATAGAGAGGAGCTGAGACCACCTAGTGAAATCCCACTAGCCTCATTCTTCCAAAAATTAATAAACATGACAAATAATACATTTTGGCATAATGCTTACTTTTCTGAAGAAGTCAAATGAATTTTTTTATTATATGTCAGCTGCTGGTTGTTTATAGAAGACAATTTTACTGGACATTTCAAGCAAGAATCATAAAATTTCAGCATCAGGTAGTACTGTTCTTAACCTTACTGTTCTTAACCTTAGGGAACCTAAGTAGTTGCCAACATGTTTTCAAAAGGAAATTTTGTAAAAAGGGAAGCATTTTTTATGAAAGACTGCTTGAAATGCTTTTCTCCCAGTAGACATTTCCAATTTCTATTTATTCTTTTCTGTTAATGTACCATGCTTTGTATGGGTTATCTATCTTCAGGTTTCAAGTGTATTATCTTCTTTTAAATTTTCTTGAACTGCCAAGTGCACAGTTTGAACATCTGAAGTATTGTCACCACAGAGCCAGCTTTCTAGATCTCACTTTAGTTCTCTCTTTTCCAGTTTTCCATCACGGTATTTAGTAATGTTGGAATCAGAAGAAAAAAAAAAAAAAAAAAAAAGAGAGAGAGAAAAAAAAAGTGTATTTGCAGAATTACTTTCATGCTCCAGGTAATAATATCACATAAAATAATATCACATGCCTGTGTTACACAGTTTTATTGATGCTGTTAGCTTGTCAACTGACCTATATGTCCATCAAACAGGCTGTTTGGCAAGACCCATTTTCCATATGTGTCCATTGATAGTATTCATCATGTTTGCATTCTTTAATTGCTATTTCTCTGCAAGTTAGAGTGAACTTGAAATCCACAATCAGGTGAAATTACACTTCTTGTTAATCAGAAGAGAATCTAGGACCTAAAGCTTTTTCTAATTAAGTAGCCAACATCACACAACTATCTCATTATTTAGAGCATCTATCCACTTGCATGGTTTAACTGTCTTTTAAAATGATGCCAAATGCAATTGAATGATGGTCTGAAATTTGAGAGAGATGTTTTCAAACCATTGTTTAAGGGGTTCTCAGACCAAGTTTTTGAGTGTGGAATCCATTGTAGATATAAATAAAGCAATCATCCAAAGTTCGGTGAGCTAATAATTGTTAATAGGGACACAAATGTGAAGACTGTAAGGCAATAATTAGTGCCCCTGACAGCTGTCATATGGAAGTATCATCAGTTGTAAAGGACACTTGCATGTTCCTCCAATAATGACAGCAGGCTTTCTATGGTTCCTGGAATCTCTCCTCCTTGCAAGAAAATTTATGAGGATTAGTAAAGAAAAGAATTTGTGGTGGTGTATATTTATTTATTTTTTTTTTTGTAGAGAGAATAATAGATTCTATCAGGATGAATGCAATCAAACTAAAGTTACTACACCTCTTTACATCCTTTCAACTGTGGTGTATGAGAAAAGAATGAATATTAGTATTTACATGTGTAAACCAAACTGTCATCTTGATACAAATTATTGGTATAACCTGCTATTAATAAGACTTTTCACACAAGTTGCAATGACATTATTTCTGTTTCCTTGCTGGCATCTGGAAAACCTTAGGACTGTGATTATTATGTTTGTATTATATTTACATACTCTCTCTTGATCCGTATACTGGCTCGTATTTTCAGTCCCTCCTGACACAGTTTCGTACAGCTGACAGCAAAGCATGGTGCCTAGAAATGTAAAAGAAATTGTTACGACATGTAAGTTTATGCACTAACCTTGTAGTCTAGCTCTATTTTACATTCTGCTCATCATCTTGTCACACCGGTCCCCGGTCCTCCTGCTAGAGCACCCTACAAAGGGATTGAAGTCAGCATAATTTCCTCTTCACAAGGTAAGAGTTGTGCTGAACAGCAAATGTCTTCACAGAGCCTAGCTTTTCATGGAGCATGATCATTAGCAGTTGTTCCCATTAAGTTATCTTATTTTCTACTTTCCAGTCTTATATCAGAGCAGCCATGTAATTGATCAGATCTGTGTGGTGATATTCTGGTGGTGTTTGGATCAAAATACAGATTTCCCATGTAAAATGAGACTCTCAGGTCTGAAGGTGATGCTTTGATATCTTCTACACGGCAATTGTACTGAGAACAGCATTACCATTAACTATCTAACTGCTAGTGGAGTTTAAGATGCATCATTTTCTGTGACTTTCTTTAAAGTCACATATTTATTCTGTGGAAATGTTCAAATTATTTCAGGATACTGCAAGTAAATAACAGCTTTTTAAATACTAACAAGCTAATTAAGTAAAACAGAAATTCTGAAACCTCCATAGGACTAATAAACAAGGAAAGTGCTATTTCTAAACAGGCACCACATAGCCTTCACTTAAAAATCTCTGTGCATACTTTTAAATTGAAATTGAATACAATTTCTTTCTAAATACAGAAAAATAAATATAATAATCTAAAAAAAAATAAATAAACTAGAAATTAGTTTTAATCATTCTTTCAAAAGAAACAAAAATGCATTCTGTCATATATAGACTGTACTATTGTTCTGTCCTATTTCAACTCACATGGCCAGAGAGAAAGAGAGTGCACAATCAGAGTTTCATAAAAAGGCAAAGCTTAAATTTTCTTCAGTCTCTCTCCTTTTAATGCTCTTCGGGATTAAATCCATTAGGAGCCAAACAAAGCACATCTGTGTTGTTGTCCCTACTGACTCTCAGCATACAGTACATTCAAATATTGCAGCCAGAAGGCGCTTTACAAAAACAGCTTTCAAGATGTGCTCTTGAAATGCATTTGTGTACTCATTATGCAGTGCTATCTTTTATCAGTGGGGAGTTCTGTAAATAAAGCACCAAGGTCTAATATTGCAGTAGCTGACAGCAGTAAAGTAAACTAGAACAGAGTAATCCTTTTTTTTTTTTTTTTTTTCTTTTTTTTAAGTTTACAACTGTGAAAAAAAATAATTAAAAAAGAAGTATAGAAGTCTTTTGTTATTTTTGAAAAACCTTGGAATATTTGAAGAGGCTCTGTGGAAGAAAACAGAGTAGTTTGTTGTCAAACCTTTTATGTTTATGATTTGCTGCTTTAACTACCCTATGTTTGACCTGTTTGAGTTAAACAACTATTTTGCATCAGTATATGCAGTTGGAAAGAGTACAGCTGCATGGAATATATAGTCCTTTCTGTTCCCAAACATAAAAGAATTGTTAATCCCAGAGTCCCACTGCAAGGTTGGTATAAATGAGATTTGTAATTCAGATTCTATAGGTGAAGAAAACAAAATGGGTGCTTGAATATTTTGGTGATGTTCACGGGACCCTTAGTGAAAATTTGGAGTTTAAGCAGTCTACTAGACCATCCTTGCTTTTAAAATGTTTTCTTCTGGCATCAAAAACAATGGATTACGTTTATAAAATTATTGTTGAATTATCATGGTTTTATTCCAAATACAATGAAAAAAATAAATGAAAAAACTTAGCACAGGTGCATATATTTGTTTTAACTACTGCCTTGAAAATGAAATTTGAATGTTGGCTATTACATTCCGGTATTATTGGATGGCATCCTAAGAAAAAAGTACTGTTAATTGTATTTGTAGAAAAGTAACATGCAATTAGCACAGACCATGAAATAGCACTAAGTTTTCAGAATATTGAAACACTTTAAAATAAACAACCACACAAACAAAACAAGTGCAGCATTGTACTTTGACTTTTCAGAGAAATGCTTGCTTAAAAGTACTCACCTTTTAAATATCTAGTTTAAGAAGGAAACATGATGAGATGAACTTCTTTTGTACAGGCAGTGTTCATTAGAGATCTTACAAAGGTGGACTGCTTCTACTGCATTCACATGAGTGAATCTAACAGGACAGGAATATCCCCCTAGCTTTTAGTGTTGCTGCCCTATTTTTATACTCAGTAAATGTGCATTTACTGAACCTAATAATAATATCTACTGGAGGCTGTCTTACAACTGGGCATTGAACTTCACTTTTTCAAACCTTTGTTGGTGGGACACTGGTTTCTGGATTGCTATTCTGTTAGCATGATGAACTAATTGACCTAGCAGGACTCCCCGTGGAATTGCAGCTTCTGCTTAGATCATCAGGAGTACAATTTGTTGTTTCATTTCCTCTTCGAGTCCCATCAGGGAAATTGAATTGTGAAAAGACTACCTACTGGGAGCATTCAGTCCTCATGACTGAATAAGTAACTTTATTTTATTTTTTTTTTGGTACTGTCTTAATTAACAACAAAAAGGAGACTTTGTTATGAGGGAGTCTGCTGTGATTCTGATACAGATGACTTACCACAGTCATAGAAGCACTTGATCCACATGGCCTCCTGGAGGCTGGGGGCCCTGTGCAGGTGCAAAGTTAACACAAAGCTTCAACAAGCTCTAAGTGCTTCATTCAGGAGAATTTGTCAAGTGTTATTGGGCCATCACCAAGCCTGAAGTCGGCAGGTATTAGCTGTTTAGCAAAAACATTCCAGAGTGAGAGGTCTGGCTTGTCTAGACTTTCAATTAGTAATGTTAATTAATGTTAATTGCTCAAAGCTGTTTGTAGTTATCTGTGAAAATAGAGAGGCTTTTGGGTTTTCAGTGCCATGACGTTGTAAGATAGTGATGTGATGTTAGGATTAGAAATGGTGCCTGGAGTTTTTTTATTAGCAGGACACATGTACTTCTCTTATTTATCATATTCCTTGGTAATATTTGGATAAAATACGCTAAAAATAAATGTTTAAATTTTAATTTTGCATTACTATAATTATTTTTCTCCAGCCTTTTGAAGTTCCCTTTTGTGTACAGGTAAAAAGGAGTGAATATTGTAACTGTTCACTTAGAGGAACCATTTCTATGTTTTTCTTAAGGAAACAGGTGAATAAGTTCTTTTAGAAAGTTTAATGCTGACAAGTTTTCTCAGGGTACCACAATACAAAAGAAAAGGTCTAGGAAAAATAATAATGCAGGAAGCTCTCTCTTGGTGGGGAAGTAGTTTCTTCAGCGTAAATGTTCTCTGTATTCTCAGTTGTAAAATTTAGTATTTTGAAATAATAATAAATTTGAAATTACAGCTGTAGATTTACAGTAGGATGCTTAAGGCTCAGCAAAGATGGCTTTAGAGGAGCTTTACCCATCATATGCAAATCTGTCTTTGCAATAAAATGAAAGTCACAGGGAAGATTCAAATTTTATGTTCATACCCCTTACAAGATACCCCTTGCAGTTTATTGAAGGAAAGCTCTTCCTTCATAGAAGACAGAACCTACCTCAAAAAATAGAAAGACAGCAGCAGCTATATTTATTTATGTATTTTGCTTCTGTGTCTGAGTTTGGTCTTTGCTAATGTTATATTAAGTTCAGAAGTGAAATGATGTTTTCATTTTGGTCAGAAAAATATAAAGCCGAGGTGGTATCTCTAAACTCCCCTTCCTTTCACTATTTACTCTCCCTATGCAATTTTATAGTCTTTCAACGTGAATTCTGAATGTTAGATGTTAACAAACACAAAAAAATACTGAAATACCTCCTGAGGACACTTAACTTGTCCATTGGCATAAGGGTGAAGTGCAGCATACCAACAGCTGTGCTGGGGAAAGGAGCAGGTAAATGGGGCAATGCAGCACCATGGGTCTGAGCTGAGATGGTGAGCAAGGCCGGCCTCATCTTCATTTCTGGAAGGATCTTATATTTTGAATACTCGTGGAGAAGAGAAAACACAACTATCTTCAAAGTCAAAGAAAAAAAATACAGGTTAGCTTCTGGAATATGTTTTTATTTTGCCATGCGTATTGATCATGACTGAAAATCAAAAGTGTTTATTTGGATGTTACAGCTTAAGGGAATACCATTAACAGAAATTTGTAGATAGTCGTTCTGTTGGTTTCATACTAATTCTCTTTCCTTTGAATTCCTGTGTTTCCTCCATAAGATACGCAGGTACTTCAAAGCAGAGATATATCAGAAAATTTCTTTGGTTGAAAAAGCAGGAAAGCTGCTTGTAGTGCAGAAGATGAGATAAACATTTTCTTGAGTTTAATTAGCAATAGCTGTTGTGTATGGTGTGTTTTTTTTTTTTTTCCTTTTTTATTGCTTATGATTGCAAATGGGTGTGTCTATGCTGCTGTTTCTGTGCCACTCTAAACACCCTCCAACAATGCAGTGCACAGCTTTTAGTGCTCCAGTGGTTCCTCTGTATTTGGAGCATTTTGATAAATGTATTTTCATTCCAATTTGTGTTATATATGAAGATCCTTGAATACAACCTACTGGAAATTGTTCTTTTCAAATGATGCAAACATCTGAAGAAGTTAATATTTGGTCATATTGAAAGAGTTTTGTGCTTGATTTTCATGGAATTATATATACACCATTAATCATGTTTTTTACTTAAATATTTTAGTAGCTTTTTTAAATGTTTGAATGGAAATTACATAAAAGATGCCATTTCTCTGGCTTCCATATAAGGTATAGACCTTTCAGAGATTATCCTTATAGAAAATTACACTGATAAGTGCAACCAATGTAACCAGTAGACCTCTGGTTTTAGGAAATTTGCCTTACTTCTGTTAATATTAGCAGAGTTTTCCACTCTTATAAATTGGTACCTAGTTGTCATTACCTTTTCACGAACTGTACAAGCTAAGTCTTCTGTTGATCAACTCATTCAGTGTGTTCTAAGACCTTAATCTCAAGCAAGTTGAGTGAGCGTTTCTAGAAATCTATTTACAGATCTATCTGAATGTTAGATGTGAACAAACACAAAAAATACTGAAATACCTTCTGAGGACACTTAACTTGTCCATTGACATAAGGGTGAAGTGCAGCATACCAACAGCTGTGCTGGGGAAAGGATCAGTTGGAAAATTTATATCAATAATTAATATCAAATAATTTTCTTTTTCATTTTATGAAGGTTGGTAATTTTTATTCACTAAGATTACCTGCTATGCTCTTTGAAGAGGAGATTTTGTGTGTGTGTGTGACTGTGTATACACAGATATTTATATATATATGTGTACATGTATATAAAGCATGTATGCACATCTTTTAACATGTGGAGGAAGACTTTTTGACTATATTCAGTTATTTATCAGTTCTATAAAAAGTTTCATTATCTCTATGTTCTGTACTGCCAAGTAAAAGTAATGATCACAGTTTCCATGCAAATAGATTAGCAATCCAAAATACTCCTTTGAGATCTGCAGTTCCTCAGGCTTAGGCCACTAGAGAACCATTACAGATTTAATGAAGAACGATGTCTTTAAAGCATAGTATCTTATCCTTTATCCTGGATGCTCCTGGCATGACTGATCTTGGTAAAATTAAGGGAACCCATCGTGTTGCTTAAAGTTACCTTGGCTGTGCCTCTATCCCAAGTAGTTATTTTCTAAATATATCTCTGTGTGCTGGAAAATCCTAACTGAGACTGAGAATCTGGCCAGCAGTGCTGCACTGTTTCTAATTAGGATCTTGTACGTCATTTCTATGATACCCTGATTGAGCCATAGAGACTTCCCTTTTTGTTAATTAGTTCAGTTCACGCTGCATCCAGCATGGTTGGGTTATACAGGTGTGCAAAAAATATATTAAAAAAAAAAAAAAAAAAAAAAAACAAACTAAAATAGAAGAAATCTTTAATGTAGAGCATTTTGATAACCATTAATATTGTTGCATTTTCCAAAATCTTTTTGTTGCTATTACTTTTTGTTTTGTATGCCTCAGAAGAAATCTTCTGTTGAAGTTCTGATATAATTGTTTTTTAATTTATGCCAGTTATTTTCAGGTGCCAGGATAAGAGGAGCGTAAAACATTACAAAAGAAAAGTAAAGGCAAATACTTGCTATTGTATAAGAACAGACATTAATATAAATAATGCTATTAAGAAATCCAGTATACTTATGCACACAAGAGGTTTTGTTGCCAAAGAATTTCATATTCAATTTTCATGTTCTTTTTCTCTTACATCAGATACTTTGATCAAAGCAGGCAGCTTGCCAAATAGCTTTTTATCTTATAACAACAAAAATAATATAAAATGTGAAGTAATTAAATTTGAAGTACTCATAATGAGGTGAAGAACCATATTCAAGAGGTGCTGGGAAGTGAATTATGTATGGGTGTTCATGGGATACTTGCTCTGCCTTCTGTGGCAAGTATTTGTGTTCCTCTAAGGTCAACGTTAGTAATAATGAACGTTGCCAACTCTTTTTTTTTTTTTGATTCGGATGTTTAATGTTTCCTTTCTCTATTTTTATATCAGCATTGTTGTGGATTGCTATGCTGATCATTTGAAAAAGAGGTCAAATGAGAAGTTCCTTTATAATGCATAGAAGAATGTATTAGAAGTTGCAGCCTCCTTTCTTATAAAGTCATGTTAATGTAATTTTACATTCCTCACCAACTCATCTGTAAAATAGGATTGCCTTCCTGCTAAAAGAAAGCTATGATGTAACTTTTTTTTTTTTTTTAAATATTTTTGTGTGAGTGGTATTGTGTCTGAGAGGACTTTTAATGCACTACGTAGCCATCTGTACAATGTAGCTTGTCATTACTGGGTTCTGCTTTTTATAGCATTCTGCCTCAGGAAATTTTTAAATATTTGCATAGAGAGCATTAATAGTAACTTGCATCCTGATGCTGTATTTGTGTGATTCTGAAGTGAGTCATCTGTATGCAGCGCTAGCTGAGTTCCTATAATTGCTTCATCCCGTGTTTGATACGAGAGATAAGAGAATATTTCAAGCCAGGGGAATTCCCAAGTAATTGCCCTCTCCTTATTAATTGCAAGTTATGTCTCAGTTAGAATTGCCTTCCTCTCTTCTACCTCAATGAGACATTTTCTTATTGTAAATTTTGGAAATATTTTTGGAAACAGCCATGGTTTCACACGGAAGGCAGGCATCATTTGGAGCAGGATTTTACTTAGTTGTCACCCATCTGTTTTTCTCAATTCAGTAAAACTGCAAGTTCAGTTTTGATGGATTTTTATGACTTGGCTTGCTTGTTTGTTTTTCTGGCTGCATGATACACCCTGCCCTCTGGCCAGGGGGCCAGCCTGCTTCCCCAGGGCTTTTGGCAGTCTGGTAGGAAGCAGCGCCTTGTGGCTGGCCACCAGCATGAGTGGCATGGGAAGCAATGTTGTGAGGTTACAGAACTTGGGGAATTTGGGAAATTTTTTATTTGTCAGAATAACTCTACTACATTGTCTCCATTCAGATGTACTCAGGCTAAGAATTTTTTTCTCAAGGCTGGTATAGATTGGGACGCCTTTGACCAAAGAAGGTACCAAATCCCACACTGGGGATTGCAATCTTCATAAATAAGACTTGTATAGGTGCTTCTTTAACATTACTTGATCATTAAATGGAATGTACCTGAATCTAGGCAAAATGGGTAGACATCTTTGAACCTTTCAGTTATAATGATCTTCTGCTAATTTTTATTCACTTCTATGAACATGGCACTTTGTCAAACCTGAGATACCAAACCCCAGAGGTATTTTATTATTTTCCATTAGCACTTAAATGCTTACTGTATAGACACTTTGGTCATAAACAAATAAATAATCTAAATGGCATTGTTGATGTAAAGTTAGGACAGTTTCCTAGAGACATTATTGTTGCAGATGTATTTACTGATATTAAGTTGGTTTCTATTGATTTTGGGTCAGGGTTGAAATAAGAGTAGCTTTAGAAGTAGAGGGGAGATACACAAATGCAAAAGGAGTTTAAATTCATGTTTCACTAAAATAGCAGCAATTTAACTTTCATTGTTGGAAGTACAAAGATATTACTGCTGTCATTACTTGATTTGTGGTGTGTAAGAAAGCATAGTGCTTCAGCAGAAAATAGTCCATAGTTCATGCAAAGCAGTATGGACAGACAGAACTGCTCAAATGTGTTTTAAACTGTGAGAAAGAACTAGGTGACTCTGTGTGTGTCTAATTTTGTTTGAAATGTTTGCTTGTTGCAATTGTCCTGCAAGCTTTGGCTTGAACTGAACAGTTTTCTTTGCTGCCTCTTCCTCTGGCCACCCTTAGGCAGCTCCTGTTCCCCTTCATTGAGTCTCACAGCTAGTCAGTACCCAGAAGATTCTGGCTAGCTGATGGGTGCGAAGATAGTACCTGTCATGTGCAATATCCCCTGTAGGAGATAAAGTTCCTGCAGATAAATACGCTGCTCGCACAAGTAGTGCTACAGATTGTGCTGTTTTGTAACTCCTATATGTTTGTGAGACTGCTCTGTACTTCTAAAACCATGCTATGTCCATGTCATCAATTAACTGGTGTTTCAAACTGTTTGGATAAGTTACTCAGATAAGCATTTTAACAAGATTTAATTTAAATTCTGAATTACATTTTCACAGATGATTTACTGCCAGTTACTACGTGAAATAATTCTGTTTGAGATTAGTTTGTTTTAAGAGTGTGTCTGAGGCAAGTATCAATCCATGCTACCTCTTTCTGTAATGATAGAATTTCAGCAGCCCCTTTGCACCTTAACATGGATTTGCATTTTTCTTTTTCAGTTTTTGGCAAAGTTCTTCTGTGTCCAGTTTTCCTTGTATATGTGTTAAACTGCACATACATTTGAGTTAGCACTGGAGACTTATACAGGCACAGCTTCAATGCAGCCAACTGCATTTTGTTCTTCTCCATTTTACCCTATGGAGAGAGTCAGCTTAGGTAGAGGGAGTATGTGGTACCTGGGCCTTGGAGAGAAGTGTGTGCCAGCTGAGGAGCAAAGCTGTGGTAGTGGCAATGAAAAGGAAGGTTTAAATACTGACCATCTTTGAGACTTCTGGCAAAAACTGCTTCAGTTTCTTTTGTCCTTGTTTCATTAGATATTGCAAGGCTGTCATGCCTGCCTTTCAGTTTTTGCTCCAGACGCTACTGGCTACAGGTGGAACAAATAAAAATATTATTTATAAATGGTAATATCAATCTTAGCTAGAAGTGAGCATTTTTAGCACTGCACTTGAAATATACAATGTAGGTATTGCAACATTGGGGAACAAGACCACCCAGTGCTGTGATTTTCAAATGCCAGTAATTGTCACTGGGCCTCCAACTAAGGGAGGAAGAGCTTTAAGGGAAGGCAAATGATTATCAGGATACTAATTTGGCTTCAAATGCATAAATTTAAACCTGTAATTCAGTAGCCAATCATCTAAAAACTCATATAACAACAAAGATCTATAAAACATTAACTCATATCCAATCCAATTCCAGGTGCACATTGCATATTTTTGCAGTAATAAATATTAAATAGTATGTGTTTTAAAAAGCAGTGTGTGTCCTAGCATTCTGGATAGGAAAAAAGAATTCATAAATTTTCATCCTGGCACTGATGTTGATTCAAAGTATAGCTATGGGCAAGTCACTTAACTTCTGTCTCTATTTCTTTAGCCATAAAATAGAAATAACAGTGCTTATTTTCTTGCTTCCCACAGGAGTTGAAAGAAATTTCAACATTTGTATAACTCTTCAGAGAATGTTAATTTAATGTCCATTTAAGCTTTTAGCCATATCCAAAATAAACATAGCCAATGTTATTTTTAGAAAAATTATTTACATTTTTATAAATCTATTCTGTTTGATATTTCACCAAAGTAACCATCTTTTCATGGTAATACAACGTACTGTTTCCTTGTAAATAAGAACGCTAATTAACTCAACAGACAGAATGAACAGGAAACTTTATCCAATAGGGAAAAAAAAAAAAAAAAAAAAAAAAACATAGGAAAATGGAAAAAAAATCATTTTAAATAATTAGATGCATGTAAATGTGCATGTACTGTGACTTCAGGAGAATATAACCATATAGATCATTGTGTGTGCAAGAAAGAGGAAAACTACCAATGCATTTTAGAAATTTCATTTGTTCAGCATTTGTGAAGATAGGTGGAAATAACGCTCCAATTCATGTGGATTTTCAAAGAATTGCTTACTGCTAACTTCTTTCCTGAAATTGACATTAATACTGAAGAAGTTAATTTAACCTGCAGCTGGAGATGGAGACAGGATCAGGAGGAAGATTCTGGAAAGTTAATGTAAAATGTAGATTTTGGCACATAATGAGTACAGTAGCAGTTTGAGGTCTACATGCATATATAGATGGTAAAGGAAAGTATCAGCAAGATGTCATAGGTGGTTGTATTAGTAGGGTGAAAAAATTGGCCCTGAAAATGATATTGGATAGAATAGTGCTGCAAGTACTTGGGAAGGACATGAAAGAATATGTTGAGCAAGCAAGTTTACACCTTGTGCAAGAAGCCCTGCAGATGACACCGAAAGAGATGACCACAAACGCTGGCCCTGGAATAACCCACCTGTGTCAAAATTAACAACTTTACAATTGAAATAATACATAGAATCTGTATTTTTTCAAGTCAAAAGCTTCAGTAGTGTTGCCCACTGAGAGGTTGACTTCCGCATAAACTTGGTGAGATGATCTATAGCAACGTAAAGTTAGTTTCTAGTTTTGCATACTACTAAAACTTGAGAATGTGAGAATAGGAAAGTGGGTCCAGTAGCTGAAAATTTGGCATTGAAAAGTATTGGCTAGGAGAAAACTAACACTGTAAGGTTATTAGATTTCAGGGAATAAGAATTTTGCAAATATTAAAGTATGCATTGAACAGTGGTCATTGAAAAGACTGAAAATCAGCTTTGAAAAAGAAGTGCTTGCATTTTAAGAGTTACTAAGCAGAACACATTAGCCAATATAGTGCTACAAAATAGTAACATTCTTCTGGAGGGGGAAAAAAAAAAAAAGATGGAAAGGAGGAGGAAGCAGCCAGCACGATTTGATGAAAAGAACTCAGTTGAGTGGAAAGGCAATCTACTCCATTAGTTTTGAAGTGTCTGTAAAGTCTATGTGCTTATGTTTTTATGTTTTAGAATAGTTTCTGAAAACATAAGGATTAGAAAATTTAAATTGGTTTTCAAAAGAGATGTTGTAAATATTCTTCTTTCATCCTTTCCAGTAATAGAGATTTGGCAAGTCATGTCCTGTTACACCTGCACAAATCCAGTCACACAAGTATTGCTGTTCATTCCTGTTGCTAAAACAGCAGCAGAATGGGGAAGCGAGAGACTGAATGTTTTGCCTCCTTATTCTTCTGCTATTAAAATTAAAAAATAAAATAAAACAGTTTTGGAGAAAAACGTGCATTAATAAATAGAGTATATTGTTCTTGCAAAGTTGCGTAGGTGCTTAAAATTAGCTACTGTATGGCTGCTGCAAACAGGAGGACGAAATCTTGGTTCCACTGGAGTCAATAATAGAAGCCCAGTTAAGTGCATACAATTAATTATTTCCAGGATTAGGACACCCAGAAAATATTTAGAAAATCAAACCTACAAGGTTCCATGTGATCACACCTGCTGAGCTTCACATTAAGGATATGTTTTGTTCGTTTGCTATAACAAGGTCTACTTCATCTGCTGTCATTTATATGTAGCACAAAACCATGATGAAGTTAACAATTTTCTGTTCACTGTTGTATACTGTGGAAGGATATGGGATGATGGGGAATTTGAGAGAGGAAAGAAATAGTACTGCTAAAAAAAAAAAAAAGGAGGGGGAGGAGGGTAGTGAGAAGATGCTATAAATTGAGTTGTATATATCTGTCATCTACCAGATGTTTTTAAAGCAATCAAGCATAATGATTAAAAAAAATAATAATTTTCAGAGCACTACCTGCTCCTATTGAGTTCTGAGGAGAAAGCTGCAGGTCCCAGACACTCAGTAAGTGATTGGATGCCATAGTTGGGCACCTGTATGTCCAGCATTCCCTCAAGCAGACATTTGTAAAGAAATAATCTAGCTAACAAGTCACATTAAATCTCTTTTTCCACAACACTTTGTTTCCCCCTGAAGGGCAAAATCTTTTACAATTACTGGAGTTACTAGAGTTAAAAGAAACAATTCACTTTCATGAAAAATGTAATTAATTTTCTACAGTACTTCATATACAGGATTTCAACAGTCCTTCACAGAACTCTTAAATGATGCCTGGATATGTGTGCTAAGAAAATTCAATTAAAAACAAAGGAAGTAAAGATTTTGTTATTTGTCAAACTTAAGTGCAAATGCACTTAAGAGTCACATGGAACCTGTGGCTCCAGTCTGACAAGCCTAAAAGTAGGCAAGCAGGTCTGGTCTCTGTACCAGTCTTTTTTCCAGACTCATTGGAAATGCTTCATTGCAAAGAGTTCTTCCCATCTCCCTTTTGAGAAATTGTGCAGTTTATCCTGCTGCAAACACGAGATATTTTAATCCCCTGCCAGTTGCAATTGAAGATGGAAGGGGTTAAGTGTTTTGATTTTTATCATTTGTTGTGAAAGAAATATTAAGGGCTACAAGATTTGACAGTTATTGGAAGTTCATAGTGTAAATTCCTTCAAATAGCTTGTCAGTCCTGATTTTCTCCAGGGAAGCCTTTAAGAAAAACAGAAGTGTGCTGAAAGGCCTTGTGAGTCCCAAGTCCCACATGCTTTCTGTTTTTCTGTGTGGTATCATTGGTGGATGTGGTCTGAGAAGTTAATTCCATTTAAGTTGACCTATGATGAGTAATATGTAAACAGTTAAAAACAAATCCCCAAATGTACAAATAATGAGTCTTGAGCACCACATTGTTCTTATTCTAATGAGATGTTAGTGAA
The DNA here is from genome assembly GCF_965140915.1 of Aythya marila. NCBI lineage: Eukaryota > Metazoa > Chordata > Aves > Anseriformes > Anatidae > Aythya > Aythya marila. Next base: position 59,754,331 of record NC_139045.1, on the reverse strand, counting down.
ATAAGTTTCATTTGTTTTCTGTTAATATTTAAGCTGATTTAAGCCAGGAAGAGACACCTCAGATATGTTGCTTTTACTATTCACCTTTAAGTAAATTTATCACAGTCATGAGTCTGTGTAGAACATGGAAAAAAAATGCAGAGAATTGTAAAATAGATTAGATTCTGCATTTTTTTGTTTCATAGACAAAATAATGAGTTACATCAAGGAAGTTTTGTGTGTACCAGGATTAAACTCCCAAGTCTGAGGTGAGATAAATATGCATAAAATGCTCTGTCTGTCCTTTCCAGCTGATCTTCAGAGGTCCCTTCCAACCCTGCCCATTCTATGATTCTGTGATCTGTGAGTGTTAATATTATAAAATCAAAAAATATATATATTTTAAAAGCATATTTTTTTTCACTCATAAAAAATGGAAAACAATGGCTCGTAGATCAGTAATGGAATCTCACTGTTCATGATAACAGTTCCACTAATAAAAGACCCATGCAGAAAATACTTTCAGCTTGATTTTATGGATGCAGTAAACTGGCCTTTGAAGTTATCTCCATAGAGATTTTATTTGGCATTAATAATATCTTGTGGAATGGTCTTCCTAATGTCTTACTTATCTAGCCCCTAAGAGATGCATAATTAGGATTTATTTAAATTCTGCAGGCATGTTAACATCCATAGTATTGTTTGGAATTGTATTCTTTGAGTCAATAAATAATAATTTATTCAAAAATTCTGATCAGTAATTTATTTTTTTTTTATTTTTGATTTTTGAAACATTAAGAAATTTAATTAAAAAAAAAAAAATGAAAAAAAAGATAATAGAGATTGTCCAAAAAAAAAACCAAAAAAAACCTGAAAGATACTAATGCTATCTTCCTCTTAGGGTACAACTTAAAGCTCTACTTCCATTATCAGTCTTTTCAAATCCTGTATATAAAAATCGTATCCAGTTTGGGGCTCCTCATTAGAAGCCAGAACACATAAAGCAGAACAAATTGGGTCTCTTCAATCTAGAGAAGAGCAAATGAAGAGGAGATGTTGCAAACTGCAACAAACTTATCAGAGGATGCAGAGAAGATGGAGCCATGCTCTTCACAGAGGTGTCCAGTGATAGGACAAGAGGTGACAGAAAAGTTGGAATACAGGAAATTCTGTGTAGGTATTAGGAAAAAATAAACACCATGAGGGTGGTGTAACGCTGGAGCATGCACACACAGGATCACACAGAATCACACAGAATTTCCTAGGTTGGAAGAGACCTCAAGGTCATCGAGTCCAACCTCTGACCTAACGCTAACAGCCCTCCACTAAACCATATCCATAAGCTCTACATCTAAACGTCTTTTGAAGACTTCCAGGGATGGTGACTCCACCACTTCCCTGGGCAGCCTGTTCCAGTGCCTCACAACCCTTTCAGTGAAGAAGTTCTTCCTAACATCTAACCTAAAACTCCCCTGGCTCAACTTAAACCCATTCCCCCTCGTCCTGTCACCAGGCACGTGGGAGAACAGGCCAACCCCCACCTCGCTACAGCCTCCCTTGAGGTACCTATAGAGAGCGATAAGGTGACCCCTGAGCCTCCTCTTCTCCAGGCTGAACAAGCCCAGCTCCCTCAGCCGCTCCTCGTAGGACTTGTTCTCCAGGCCCCTCACCAGCTTCGTCGCCCTTCTCTGCACCCGCTCAAGCACCTCGATGTCCTTCTTGTAGCGAGGGGCCCAAAACTGAACACAGTACTCGAGGTGCAGCCTCACCAGAGCTGAGTACAGGGGGACGATCACCTCCCTAGCCCTGCTGGTCACGCTGTTCCTAATACAAGCCAGGATGCCGTTGGCCTTCTTGGCCACCTGAGCACACTGCTGGCTCATATTCAGCTGACTGTCAACCATCACTCCCAGGTCCTTCTCTGCCTGGCAGCTTTCCAACCATTCCTCTCCCAGTCTGTAGCTCTGCTTGGGGTTATTGCGCCCCAGGTGCAGGACCCGGCACTTGGCCTTGTTAAACTTCATGCAGTTGACCTCAGCCCATCGGTGCAGCCTATCCAGATCCTCCTGCAGAGCTTTCCTACCCTCAAGCAGATCGACACACGCACCTAACTTGGTGTCATCTGCGAACTTACTGAGGGTGCACTCGATGCCCTCGTCCAGATCATCGACGAAGATATTAAAGAGGACCGGCCCCAGCACTGAGCCCTGGGGGACGCCACTAGTGACTGGCCTCCAACTGGACTTGACTCCATTCACCACGACTCTTTGTGCCCGGCTATCCAGCCAGTTTCTAACCCAACGAAGTGTGCGCCAGTCCAAGCCAAGAGCAGCCAGTTTCTTGAGGAGAATGCTGTGGGAAACAGTGTCAAAAGCCTTGCTGAAGTCAAGGTAGACCACATCCACAGCCTTTCCCTCATCCACCCAGCGCGTCACTCTGTCATAGAAGGAGATCAGGTTCGTCAGGCATGACCTGCCTTTCATAAAGCCATGCTGACTGGGCCTGATCGCCTGCTTCCCCTTCAAGTGCTGCATGATGACTCTCAGGAGGATCTGCTCCATGAGCTTTCCTGGCACTGAGGTCAAACTGACAGGCCTGTAGTTTCCCGGGTCTGCCCTCCGGCCCTTCTTGTAGATGGGTGTCACGTTTGCTAGCCGCCAGTCGATTGGGACCTCCCCCGATAGCCAGGACTGTTGATAAATGATGGACAGTGGCTTGGCCAGCTCCTCTGCCAGTTCCCTCAGTACCCTTGGGTGGATCCCATCCGGCCCCATCGACTTGTGCACATCTAAGTGCCGTAGCAGGTCACCAACCAGTTCTTCATGGATAATGAGGGCCACATCCTGTTCCCCATCCCCTTCCACCAGCTCAGGGTACTGGGTATCCAGAGAACATCCGGTATTGCCACAGACTGATTGTGGTGTCATTTTCCCTGGAGGTGTTCAAGACCCAACTGGGCATATTCGTGAGCAACCTGATCTGATTAAAACTGCTCAAATTACAGTGGTTAAGAAAATGCTTTGTCATCTAACTCATTTCACTGCCAGGTGAGGACTTCTTTTTACTGAAACTCATTTAAAATAACAAATTCTGGAGTAAAACCTATTTATGTTATGTCAGAACTTCTTCCTATGTATGTATAACAAGACACTTAAGTATTAGGTCACTTTTTTCCAAAACTACTCTCGTTTTATATAGACGATTACTAAAAACTCATGTGGTCATATCCTTGCCCATGTTGTTCTTCTTTAAAGGAATATTTCTTCAGTATCTTCATAATACAGAGATACCACATTTGTTATGACTTTGGTCACAAATTGTTGGCCTATGACTTAGTAATGCATCTGCATATATCACAAAATCTTCTGTATGATTAGGTGGTGTAGTTTGTCATGGGTCTACTTCTGTGGTACAGCACTTCAGTCCTTTGCCTTCTGCATTAACTTAGCATATGTGATGCTTTATGAAAAACATACTGTTACAATTGACACAGTCTGTAAGTTGTCCATATAGACCTTTTGGTATTTTATGTAAAGTGTAACAGAACTTTAAAGCTGTATTTTACAATGCAAAATGATTATTTTTAATGAAGTTCTGTATTTTCTTCCCCAGAGTAACTTCCTTGTCTTATGGTACCATTTGGTCAATTTATGAAAATGCAAGTGTTGCTTCCTCCATGCTTTCAGCAAGGCTGTTCCCTATGTTAGCTGATACTAATTAAGTATTCACTTCCTAAGCAAGGAGAGACCTTTGAGAACTGAGTTGAATGACCATAGTGTGAGAAGCGCTGAATCACAGAATCATATAGGTTGGAAGAGACCTCCAAGAGGTCTCATCTAGTCCAACCTCTGACCTAACACTAACAAGTCCTCCACTAAACCATATCACTAAGCTCTAAATCTAAATGTCTTTTAAAGACCTCCAAGAGTGGTGACTCGACCGCTTTCCTGGGCAGCCTATTCCAATGCCTAACAACCCTTTCCATAAAGAAGTTCTTCCTAATATCCAACCTAAACCTCCCCTGGCGCAACTTTAGCCCATTCCCCCTCTGCATCTTGGAAACTGATGAAACTTATAGAAAAAGGAACATAGTCTGACTAAAATCTATTAAAATAGGCATTACTGGAATTGATATAGTGAGACTATCGAGTATGAAATGAGAAACAAATTTTGAAATCAAAAGTGAAGGCTTCTTTCATTTAGTGCAGTAATTACTACAGAAGCACAAAGGCAATACACAACCCAGGCATTAGAAAGTATTAAGAATTTTCTATTTAGAAACTACTTACCTATTCTTTGACTGGTAAGATAGATATGTTATTTTTTAATTCCAATAAATGTTGTGTGTCCACTTGCTCATTATTTTATTTAGATTTGCACTACTCCTGTTAATTCACATTTGCATAAGTGATGTAAGTTTGCTGAGCCAGAGAAATAACTCTGCTATGGCTTCCAGGGATTGGCAATGAAATGAGTGCTTTGAGTACTTGGCATAATACTGTTTGCTGTTCTTTGAAGGTGTAGTAGTATTTGGTAACTGTGGTAAAGCCAACCTATCAGAATCTGAGGATTCTCAGCCTTCTAGTTTTTGGCAACTGGGTTCAGATGATGAATGCTCTGATTCTGGAAGTCAAGGATGAAGTTTTATTTTCAAAGCCTGATCAGAGCTGCTGTTCAACCAAAGCCTTCCAAACATTTCCAGATTCCAAGAAGAACACTGAAAGCCAGATGTTAGATAACCTGCCAGATTGATATTTTGGGGGATGATAAAATAGCTATTCATCATTTGGTATATGCACTGGTAGAGATAAAGATGTGTGCATATTGTACAAAACCAAAATGAAATAGAATGCATGTGACCTTTCTTACTCAGGTAGCTGAAGGATTGAGAGCTTTACAGCTACTTGAAAATCTATTTTTATAAGTAAGACATGAAATATTTCAGTAGAGTTGCCTAGTGAGATAAGAATTTTGTCTTAACCTATAGAACAAGTCAACAAGCAGCATCTTAAAAGTGAATTTATTTAGATCTCAAAGCATGTATCTCACTGGTGGAGAAAAGAGAAGCAGCTGTTTTTTGAGTTCACCAGTATATGTATCCATTGGCAACATTTTCCTCTCTTTATAGAGGTGCATGAATCTTGTCTTGATATTTTAACTTCTGACAGTCCAAGGTTTTTCATACGAATATAATTTTATGTTCATACTTTTCCAGTGCCTTATACCTATGTAGATACCCTATATGGAATAATGTAAATTTAAACCCACTAATCATTTATAGAAAAACCTTTTTTTTTTTTTTTTTTAAAAAAAAAAGGCTGGAAACCTGTATTTCTTTTAATATTTTAACCCTTTTTGAATATATATAACACTATAAATAGACTGTATTTATGCATGTATACAAATATGAATGCATGTTATACAAACAATTTATGTAATTCCAATGCATGTATTTTCTGCCAAAAGGAGTGAGTTTTGTTATCTTTTTCAACCTTTTGTTAGTTGTCAGTTCTGGTCAAGTCAAGTGGCTTTCAAACAAAACTGTTTTTTGTAAGAAGGGCAGAAGAGAACTTTCAAGTGTCTTAATAGCTTTAATTTTCAATACATCTAACCCATGACTATATAATCACATTCTTGATGTTGCCTTCTCTTGCCTACTCTTTTTGCTTCAGACTCAACTGTAACTTCTCTGAGACAGTAGCCATATGTCTTTTGCACAGTAGTACACAGTGCATAATTCCAGTGTTTCAGGGTGACTTATTAATTATTGTGAATTTATTAATGTATTTGTCTCTCTGTGGTATCAATAGGGACTGTTGAGACAATGCAGTGGTTTGTGCCCAGCAAGCTTACGAGGGAAACTAAATCAACAGGAAAATATTTCTGATGTTGTAGAGCTTCTGTAAGGATAAAGTCATTAATGTTTTAAACACATTTGAGTATTATCAGATAAGGGGCACTATGTAAGTGTGAAGTAATAACATATGTATGTATATTCATAATGTAAAATACGTTAGTACAGTTCTGTTTTCATTAACTATCTTATGTATGTTAAGTATTTCCCTAGAGGAAATTAATCCTCATTTCCATTCTGCACTGGCATTAATTTCTTTAAATTTTATTTAAGTGAAGCTAAGATTTGATGAGTATTCTCTTCCTGAATTAAAATCTTGCTTTTAAATAGTAAAATAATTCCATGTGGAATATTATTTTTGGAGAATAACTGTGAAAGTTGTTAATAATGGTCGGGAAAGGACTTTGAAATTCTTAAGGTTATTTTTAGGGACAACTCTTTGTAATAGGGAAAATAATACAAAAAATATTGTGTAATTTAGTATGGAAATTTATAGTTTGATTCAGTAGGAATTTGTTACAGATTTCCTTGCTACCTGCTTTCATTCCCACTCTGATATATGAGGCTTCCTGACTGCTTGGAGAGCCATTTTGACAGTTACACTTGAATGATTTCCATGGAAAGTTTTGCAAAGGGACGTATAGATTTTTCCTCATTTTTCCTTCCTCCTCATTCACCCTCAAGACAAGAAATCTCAACAGCATGGTGAAGACTTGAAATTTGAAGTAGTAGGAGACAATATAAATTCTGCAAAACTTTCTTCATTTATCAGCCTTTTGAAGAGAGTGATAAGGGCTTGTAAGCATCTTCCAACCAGTTTTTACTTCTGAGGATCTGGTACCCATAGTGTTTTCTATCTCTTGCCTAAGAGAAGTTTTCTGATGGCCTTAAACACCACAGCCCTGCTAAAAGGCCATCACTCTTTTTTTTCCTTTATATTTCATGGTCTGCAGCAGCAGAAGTCCTTGCAGGATAAGTCAATACCTCTCTCCCTTTGACATTTTGTTGTTGTTTGTTTGTTTGTTTGTTTTTAGATATTTCTGAATTTGTTCCCTGTGCTTGCCCTTTAGGTTCCTTTAGACAAATACAAGAATCTTGAAGTTGCTTTCAGTCAATTACTTCATCAGGCACTTCCAGTATATGTAATCTAGACTCCAGGGAGAAAATACTGAAACATGGTAGACTTGCCCCTTCCTAGCAGCCTTTGGGTTCCTGCAGAAAGTATCAATGGAGAAAGCTCTTCCAAAATGAATTGTTGATGAATAACCTTGATTCCATCCACGTAAAAATACTGGCATTGGGTTGTTTCCCAGAAGTTAATTGGACAATGACAGTCTTCTGATGTCTTGGTGTTTTAAGTAACTCTTACATGGCACAAGTAATACAACAGCATCTCATAAGAGCTCTAGTTTTGGCAAGTCTCTGTTGTATAGTTGATGTAAATAAGACATATATGTTTTCTGTTGATTCCACATGTAGGCAGTTTAACTATAGTCACGTGTTGACACATAATCATACTTTGTTTAATGTTTTTCTCAGTCTCTCTGAGCTGGTCAATAATTGTCTAATCTCTTTGCCATTTTGGGTAGCAGGTTCAGGAACAGCTTACTTTCCGTGCAACACCAAGAGCCCATACGATTCCGATTTAGATACTCAATGCTTTTAAGAGTTATGTGGTGGCAGAAGGTTCAGCTGTTTTCCATTCAAGATTGTTTCCCAGGTAAAAGAGACTTACCACTGGAACAAGTAGACTTGGAGTTGAGGGACAGATGTTCTTCTAAATATTACATAGTAGGCACACGTTGATAGTACATGCCAAAAACATAATTCTCTTGAGTGTTCTGTTTTTCTTTCCAAGTTTTTTTTCTCAGCCTTTATAGCCTATGAGAGAGAAATCTCAATTATTTGAGAATTTGTACAACAGTTACTGAAACGCTAAAGACTTCTGAAAACACTATTCAACTCTGTTTTCTTGCACATGGTCTTAATTGTTAGAGCTGGTGGATTATATCTTGCTAATTTAAAATATATATTTTACAGTGTAACTATTTTCTGTCTCTGAGACAGTTTTTATGAAGCTGAGGAAAGCATCAAAGTTCAGTCAATATTAGGCAAATCCATACACTACCATAAGCCATGACTACAATTCAAACAAAGGTCCTACATAAGTAATTAGGCTAATTATCAATGGATTTACAGCAGAGGTGTTGTTTGTTGTTTGTTTGCTTTGCTTTTGTTTTTTTTTTTGTTTGTTTGTTTTTTTTTTTTTTTTTTAAGTTGTAGATCACTAAAATAGTACCTGATAATTAGAAATAAAGCACAAAATTATATAAGAAAAAATTCCCATGCAAATCCTGTTTCCACTGTGTTAAGTTTCAGAGACTTTAGACTGAAATTCTTGAGTGGAAATTCCTTTTTCAGAGAAGCAGAAACATGTTATTCCTTTCTCCCCCTGCAACTTCAAAAAACTTAGTATTTTTTTCAAAAACAAGGCCAAGTGCCGGGTCCTGCACCTGGGGCGCAATAACCCCAAGCAGAGCTACAGGCTGGGAGATGAATGGTTGGAGAGCTGCCAGGCAGAGAAGGACCTGGGAGTGATGGTGGATAGTCGGCTGAATATGAGCCAGCAGTGTGCTCAGGTGGCCAAGAAGGCCAACGGCATCCTGGCTTGTATCAGGAACAGTGTGGCCAGCAGGGCTAGGGAGGTGATCGTCCCCCTGTACTCAGCTCTGGTGAGGCCGCACCTCGAGTACTGTGTTCAGTTTTGGGCCTCTCGCTACAAGAAGGACATGGAGGTGCTTGAGCGGGTGCAGAGAAGGGCGACGAAGCTGGTGAGGGGTCTGGAGAACAAGTCCTACGAGGAGCGGCTGAGGGAGCTGGGCTTGTTCAGCCTGGAGAAGAGGAGGCTCAGGGGCGACCTTATCGCTCTCCATAGGTACCTCAAGGGAAGCTGTAGCGAGGTGGGGGTTGGTTTGTTCTCCCACGTGCCTGGTGACAGGACGAGGGGGAATGGGCTTAAGTTGAGCCAGGGGAGTTTTAGGTTAGATGTTAGGAAGAACTTCTTTACTGAAAGGGTTGTGAGGCATTGGAACAGGCTGCCCAGGGAAGTGGTGGAGTCCCCATCCCTGGAAGTCTTCAAAAGACGTTTAGATGTAGAGCTTAGGGATATGGTTTAGTGGGGACTGCTAGCGTTAGGTCAGAGGCTGGACTCGATGATCTTGAGGTCTCTTCCAACCTAGAAATTCTGTGATTCTGTAACTTTAATACTCTATATATGCCTACACACTGTCTTTGGAAACATTGTCAAGTCTCAAACCTAACTTCAATGAGCTTGTTTTTTTCTTAATCTCTAGTGGTTGAAACTCTATTTAACTTGATTATAAATTGGATTCTTTAGGTCAGTGCTTTCTATTAGTCTAGCTGCTTTTGCTGCTCAAATCTGAACTAAGTTTTAAGTTGAAAATATTTTAGCAGGAATTCTCTTCACAGAGTTAAAATATGTGAGAATCAGGATTGTAACTGAGTAGACAGAAAGGTGAGATAAGAAAACTTGGTACTGATTGCAGTTTGTCTCTAGGTCCCTGCATGTGAAAAGGTTATAATGATGTTAATCTAAAGGAATGCTTGTGACCCAATATTCTGAAACTTTGAAAGAGACATGCTAAGAACAGAAATAAGAAGAAATGTTAATTTTCAATTTATCATCTAGCTTTTCATGTCTCTCCAGTTGTATATTTTTTTAAAATATTTCAAAAATAAGTGATAAATAGGTTATTCTACTATTGCGGACAGGAAAGGGAAAAGCTGGCTCAAGCTGATAAATGTCTTGTGATTCAATAATGTAGTGTATCAAATCTTCCACAGACAAAATTTGATATGAAGTGATCTGAAACTCCCTTTGGCGTAGTTTCCTTTTTCTTTTGCTGCTTTTGTAGAATTTGTGCATGCCCTCACGGCATGTAAGACACATCTTTGCTCTCATTTCAAAAGTCATGATTGCTTTGCTTTTCAGATGCAGGACATATCACTCTTATCAGAATCCAACAGGAATTGGTTTTAGATTTTTGTTATTGGTATACCATCAAAGCTTGCTGCTATCAAAAGAACATGCTAAAAGATGGTCAGAATTTGGAGTTTCATTATTTTTATGTGTGCATATTTGTTGTTCATATTTCTCTTCAGAATGATAACTTCTCTAAAACAATATTTTGGTTTTCCCTAGAAATAACTGTGGACATACATATCAAAATTAGACTTGCAAGTCTAATTATGAAGTAGAATATCACAGACAGTTTGTTGAAGGTATTAGTATGACTCTGGCTGTTACTTTCTTTTTCCTTTCCTCTCATAAGCAGTCAATCCATATGCTTCATTATGGAGCAAGTTTCTTCATAACTTTCATTATGAAAGCAAGTTTCAAGGAATAAGATGTAGGCACACTGCTGCCAGCATCTTGGGATAGAGCTCCGGTCACTAGGCAGAGCTCAGTTTTTAACCATCACATGGTTTCTGATATTTCATTTTAAATGTGAGGGCAATTAGTTTAACATTGTGCAGATACAAGGGATAATTATGCCTTGCAGTACTGCTGAAATCTCCAAAGAGCTTTCATGCCAGGATCCCTGAAAAGTTGATTGCTAACATGGAATAAGTAACAAAAGAATTATACATAGGAAAACAACAATTATTGACAAAACACTCATAAATTTCCTTAATGATATTTACTCATCACCTCTCTGTGAAATAACTTCCTAATGCTGGTTGTAACAGGAAATTGGGCTGCATTCACTCTAAAAAAAGCTGTTGGTTACCCATAAAGTATAGCCACATGATTGTTTTATAATATCTGTGGCATGAGACATAATACTTGTGCAAGTGACCATGAAGACATGATTGTTGTACAGTGGATTTTCAATCTTTGCTTAGTCAGTTGTGTGACACTGTACGATGCTATTGACATTCGGATAAATAGGCTAAGCCTGCACGGTGGTGAGCTGCATGAGATGGAATTAGCATCCTGGGGTAGTGGAGGTCCCTGCTACAATAGTTGCCCTGATTTAAACCTAAGCCCAGGAAGCAACACAGAGGAATAATCCATTAAAGAATGTCTATTCTTCAAAGAACGATATTTTCTCCTCTCATTCAAGAACTGCTTATTTGTCTAACTATACTTTGTCTTGATGTTAAATCACAATTGAATTAAAATATTTTTCCGTATGTTCATTATATACATGGAATATGTACATATTCCCTGCAATGCTAGTACTTCAAAACATGAGTGGAAAGACAGGAGTTTAAGCATATTGCCATAGGTTGTCAATCCCATTGGTCTGAGGAAATTTCTTCATTATCTTTTTTTATTCAGTTTAATCAAAACTATAATGTTTTGAGCTGGGAAAGCTCAAAACTGGGGAATTGGATCCCTCAACCAGACTATGATAGTTAGTAGATATAGCCAAAATAACTTAATAAATTATAACATGCTTGCTTTTGTAAAGAATACTGTATTTTAAGGTAATGCAACAGGTTCATTAAATTCATTAAAATTACAGTAACTGAACTGCAACTTGCTATGAATTTCAGTGATGAAAAGAGAGCTGTATCTAGGCCATGGTGTCGTTATTAACCTTAGACGAAGCAAGTGCTTCTCCTAAAGCAAAAATTTCCCCTATATTTATCTCTATTCCAATTCAGATGCACATTTTACCATAATATATAGGAAATACATGACATCTGGTATCCCATTAAAAAAAAAAAAGTCTGTTCTCTAAAGAAGCTGACTGGCTTGTTTACTTATTACATCTTATATTTGATGTACAATATAATTATGAAATACCCTTTTTCATGCCTGCAGGTGTGTTGAAGACCCAGAATGCTTCTATCATTGAAACTTCTATTAAAGAATTAAAACCTACTTTTGCTTAAATAAAAACATTATGAAAATAGTCAAAATGGTTTTTGGCTTTCTGTGGCTCTCCCCCTGATTATCAGTGGCAAAACGCTTTGAATTTTTTTGTAGAGAGTTGTAGAATATTTTTACTATGCTTAACTAAAATCCATGGTTTACTTACACTGAAGAAATTATAAAGGACTTACTGTGGATGCTGACAACTTTTTAGACTAGAATAATTAACCCCTCAGTAGTGTTACAAAGAGAAACAAATTATATGAAGTAGTGTTACAAAGAAAAACAAATTATTTTTTATTATTTTATTTTTGTTTTTGTTAAAACAAAGTTCCCAATTCTAAAAGCAGTAAACCTCCAATAACCAATTCAGTGTATGAGACAGTTAAAGACTGTGTACTACTGGCTCATTCCTCACAGGATATGGGAAGGAATGCCAATCAGAATACCCATCCTATATATACTCTGGTTTCATACCCGTTACTGTTTTTGCTGATAATGTAACCTGCATGTGTTAGCATAGGAGGGTAGATCACTGCTCTGATTGGCTGTTTTAGTTGGCTGATACAGCTTTGGTGAAGTGACATAAGATTTACTTTAAGCTTTGGAAAGTCTCTCTCTGGTTTCTGTTAAAATTTTCCATACCTAAAGGATTACTTTTATTCTTTTAAATAAAAATACATCCTTTATTTGATATTTATCTTGATTATGTGTTTTTAATTTTTAAATGGGCTAGTTGTCCACAGAACCAAAGTGAGGGGAAAAGTTTGTTAGAAATAGAGTATTACCTCGTGGTTATTTTGGATGTTTACTTCAGGATTTTTTATGCTAATGAATATTCTTGTATTTTGAAATTATATACATATATATATTATTTATTTATTTATTTTTCTCAGAGGCAGGGAGGGCTCTGGGAGAGCATGCCCAGAGCTTTCCGCAAGCTGGAGCTGTTAGGCTCCTGGCTGTGTATTCCAGAATATTGCATTCCTGGAGATGGAGCACCTTCACGAACCACCCCTATATTTTAGCACAATTTCATCAGAAGGAAATGTTTCTATAAGTTGACAAGTGCCGTAATACAAACAATGCTAACAGATTCTATTTATTAAGAAGTCTCTTTGGCTAACCTCAGGTGAAACTTCATGTTTACATGCAATTGCATTTTCTATTTGAAGTCTTCTCAACTTGTTGTCATGTTATTATATAAGTACCATTCATATATAGAGAAGGAATGTTTTTAGACCTGGAGTGGTAAACAGATTTGCAAGTTCAAATATTAACTGTTAACCCAGGTGGCAATTTAAACAAATTTGGCTATAATACCTGGTGACTAAAGAGCAGCTCTGAGTGGGAAAGACTGTCAAATGCTACAAGATGCTAATCCCTGCCTCCTTTTGGGAGAAGGAGTAAAATTGTGCGGTAGTTGTCAAGATCTATAGCTTTAAACAATTTTTGTTGTTGTTTTTGTTTGTTTGTTTGCTTTTAATAAAGACTGCCCTTCTGTCATACATGTATTTTAAAGCAGTTTGTAGAGTTTACATGACATTTGTTGGAGAAGGGCAGCATTCTAGTTTGTTTTTGCTAACCAGAAAAATCCTGCGTTAAACAACCTAATTAGAGAATGCCATATGATGTACAAATATTTATATTATATTTACAAATATCCTTGTGTTTGGGAGACATCAGTTCAGTACATGGCCACTGTGGCCTGTTTTTGTGACCTTGGTTAGGCAGTGTGGCAGGATCAGTCTGTGTGCATTTCTAGCCTGAAGTTCCTAGACTTGAAATGCTGAGTCCAAGCTCACTTTCAGAACTTCTCATATTCTCAAATTTGAAGATGGAAGCAAAAGTGACTAGGTGACCCCATTGCTTGTCTCTTGGTAGTGATTGCTTTTTTCCCTATCTTAAAATGATATTATGCTGCATGTATTTACTTTGCTTGATTAAAGTTTATTTCTGTTATTTCAAAGGTATTAAATATGTATAGTATTTAGGCAACTTGAAAAAGGAATTCTACAGTTGCTCGAGATAGATAAATTATCCTTTAGTAGCTGTATTCTTTTTAGATCTACAATTTGCTTGAGTTGGACAGCACTTCTGCTCATTTGTCTATAGTAGTATTAGTCTCTCTTACTATTACTAATGCAAATGCTGTTATCTGGGAAATATGTTATCTTACATGCAGTATATCCCTGGATTTTGAGAAAACTGGCCTGGATTTAAATAAGTAGATGTAAATCTCATTGTGGTAGAAAAGAAATTAAGTCTACTGGGTTTTTCTTGTCATTCACTAAAATAGTACCTTGGTTTTATAAACATGTTTCTGGTTTATTTTTGATTATTGCTTAGAATATTTGGCCACAACTTGAATAGGACTTTCTTTCAGTCCATGAATGGAACTGTGTTTCATAAGGTGATTGACTACTTGATAATACCTTTTTTTCAATCTGCCAGTCAGGATAATAATTTTAACCCACTGATAACTTCAATTTAAAAATTAAATTTCTGTTGATAATCAGTGGTATTCCTCCAGTAACTAAAGAAATAGCTACAGTAGTTGTAAAATCTGAAATCTGTGAACTTGATTCTGATATACACTGAACTGAGACTCACTAAGATCTTCATAGAACACCATTAAGGTATTTTTAGAAAATCACATGGGAATCTGTAGAACAGAGGCATGTTCAGCAAATGACTGGTTTTCTTCATTTCAACAAGGTTAAAAATATTGAATATCCATTTCAGGCTACATATGGTACAAGGACTGGTACAAGCACTTCGGTGAGTGACTAAGAAAGGTTCTCTGGAAAGTATTATGCACATGACGAAGCTGTGTTTGTCCAGAGAGGTAATACCTGTCACTAAACCAGCTGATACATCTGGAAGAAAGCAACAATTTGTTGGGCATACAGATCCTCCTTCAGGTCTGAACTGGATCATGTACTACAAACATAATGTGTATACATGCATGCAAGGTCTAAGTAAAAGTGTAGTAAGCAGCTTAGCCTTAGCTTTCATTAAGGAGAGAATGCTTTTCTGTGTAATAGAAATATTCTCATGGCACAGATTTTTATTTTTTTATTGTTATTTAATGCTGGTTTTAACAGCATGGTTGTTTTTAATTTGTCTCCAGTAATAAAGCCTGTTGAGATCTTTATACCTATAACCAGTTGTTCCTTTCACTGAAATCAGCTCCTGACTTTGTAATGCTACAGTACCAATGTAAAAATGAACTATATATTTCATAACTGTTAGGATAGAAAGAAGTGTTGGTTTATGTGTAAATTGTTTTGTACTATTAAAGTAGTGAAAGGTTTTTTGCCTTTTTTCTTCTTTTTTTGAGCCTTTACATTGTAGGTTAAAAAAGCTGAAAGCATATGGTAGCAATTTTTTAACCTCTCTACATGAGGTGCTTGTCAACGGAGGTCCATACGGCCAAAGCTAGTTAATAACAGCTGCAGGCCAAAGTTCCTTTAAGAGCTATTGCCATGTTCCAAGATTCTCAAGACTTTGAACAAGTGAAGTTAGCCACAAGGGAAAGCAGCAGGTCTGCATTCTGCTTGTTAAGTGAACCCTATTTGGGGAGAAAAAAAATAAAAAAAAAAGTGGCAGAAAGTCAGAATATTCATGCTATAAAACTTGCCATAAAATATCAGATATGATTGGCTAGTAGGCTGCTGCATTTGAGCATTCATGAACCATTTGCATCAAACTAAAATTTTATTTTGCTAATTGCTTCAGTGAACATATCTAGTTCTAGTTTGGGGATGGGGGGTGAAGATAGGATTGGAAGGCTAATTGCACTGAGTCTTTTTTTTTTTTTTTTTTTTTTTTTTAAGGAATTCAGAGAATCCTGAAACTTAGGAGTACAGTTCTGTTTGTCTACATTTTGTGTTTCTAAAATATGAAGTAGAAAGAGAAGAATGCATGTGAAGAAGAAAAAATTGCCATTCTCTTGACCTTGTGCTGCTTTCTGAGTTTTATATTCATTTCCATTTTGCCATGTTCTTTTCAAAGCTGTAGTGAATTATAATTAAGAGAATTCACTTGAGACAGCTTTCCATGCAGTTTGTAGTTGCTTTGCTGTTTGGAAGAAGTCCAGACTTAAAATGTGAAATCACTTTCTCAAATGATATGGTCTGTATATTTTTGCCTATTGGTTGAAAACCTTCATGGTATATTAAAGCCTTTATCAGAAAAAAAAAAAAAAAAAAAAAAGCTGTTCAGAAGCATTTATAGGGAACAAGGCTGTCTGGTTGGTTATCTGCCAGTAATCAAGTATCACTAAACAATACTCGTCATTGTTGTTCAAGTAGAATATAAGGCAGGATGTTTGACAGGAATATGTTTTGTGCTTTGCTTCAGAATGGTGCTGGATCAAAACCCGAGCTTTGCTATGCATTTCTAGGACGCTGAGTGCCCCTAGGTGGTCACAACTAAAAGTACAGCAGAAACAGTTTTTCCCCTGTTTATCTCATTCCTGCTGATGGACAGACAACCTCTGCTGGGCATTGGCATTGCTCTTGGGCTCAGTGGCACATTTTTGGGAGGCAAAGCTATTGAACAAGTGCTTCTCTTGCTTTGAGAAATCTCTACTTTACAGAAGAGCATTTGTGTGGTATTAATTTTAATCTGGAAATTGCTGACATACTGAAGCGGCAGTCTATCATTACTCCCACTTATGGCTCCAATTTAGCCCTTGTCATTGCAGTTGTCAGTATCAATTGGGGATTAGACTGGGTTATGGCATGCAGAGCGGATGGTCAGTGAATAAGTACCACTTTTCATTCCATTTTAACACAGTCTTTTTATTATCAAGCCCATTGATAGAATTTTGTTACTGCTTTTCACTCTTTTATATACGTAAAAAGTTTTAGAGATTATTCAACTCCAGAGTCACTTTTGGGTTCTTTGTATTCTCCATTGTATTTGAAATATGTAAGCAGTGAAATGACAGAATTGGTACCATTTCTAAAGTTGCACAGTCTGTTCAGAAAATGCTCATTCATAAAGCACTGATCTTTAGAACTTTCAACTTCTACAGTAAGTAGTTGTAGTGTTGTTGATCTTCCAGTGTAATGGAAGTGAGCATTGTACAAATAATGGAAATAGGATTTACAAAGATTGTAAAGCTAGTTCCAAATGTTAAGGTTTTAAACTGAATACTGTAGTGCAGTGTGATACTTTTTTTTTTTTATTATTTCAGTCTTCATCAAATAGATTATGTCTCCATTGTCTGAGTACAATATGTAAGAAAGCAAACTTTTTATTTTACACTAATATTTAGGTTTTCACTCATGGATATTTCTGCCGTGAGGGAAGGGAATGAAGAAAAAGGTAAATCTTTTGTTGCTCTCTGAGAATTCTGGTGAATTTGCTTCTATGGTAGCCAATTAGCCAGAGCTTATTATTCATGTAAAACAGGAACTGTTTGCATTTTTAAAACCTTCATTTGCAAAACAGCATGTCTAAATGATAAAGTTAAATTTCTTTCCCAAGACCACAAGTGTTCTTTGTAGGTGGAAACAACTAAGTTTACAGTTTAAAAAGCAAGGGAAAAGGCGCTCCTAGGCAGCAGCATCCATCCACATTAAAAGCAAATATTTGTTTTTGGAAGAGAGAATGGCTGTCCCCGGAGCAGCCAGCTTAGCAAAAGCAGGAATGGAAGGGCAGAACTCATCTTTTATGGAAGTCAGATAAATTTCATGCTCTTTAACATCGACTGTGACGGCAGGCTTTTCATTGAAGCCTGGCTTCTTCCTCAGTGTGAACAAAATAGAAAAAGCGATTAAAGTTCACTCAGTCCTGGACAGCAGGAGGCAACCGCTCTGGTATCTTCAGCTGAGGGAGAGGGTGAGAGGGCTCTTTAATAAGACTTGTGAGGCTTCTTTGAAGAAAAGAAACAGGACTCATAGGGCCTATAGATGCCTACACTAACATGCGTTCATTTCCTGTACTTCATATGGCTTCTTTGACACATTGTAATATTGTCATCCTCTTCATTAAAATGTTCATAATGAAAGGGGAGAGAGAGAAAATGTAACTGTTAACTGGAGTCAAGGGTCAGCAAGTTCTGCTGTGAGCAAAGGGCTTAGAGCTTCCTTGGATGAAACAGTGGCTTTGGGGCAGATACGGCAGACAAACAGGAGATGTAAATACAGAACTTACAAGTTTTCCCATTTAGTGTCCTGTCTTCTGAAGGACAGGAATCTTGAATGTCCTGTCAAGTCTCCAGAGGATGAAGTAGCCAGCAGATCCTCCTGGATCATGCTGTTTGGCTTTTTCCCTCTGTCTCTTTCTCTTTTTCTCTTTCCCTCTTTTCTAAGTTGTGCAATCACTATTCACACATTCTTATAACTAATGGGATTAGAGGCGTTGCAAAGGGATTTGAACAAGATAATTAGTTTACTGCTTAGACCACAATGTAACAGGCAAAACCCCTCTGAGAAAAGGCAGACAAAATGGGTCAGAAAATGTGTGGGAAATGAGGTAAGGCCTCTCAAACACGGCCTCAGTCAGCTGTGCTATTATGAAAGGCTCCTGGAGCATTCATTCACTGCTGCAGACTGTTGACTTCTTTGACTTGGCCACCAGAGGTGTCGAGGAGGGAGACTTAGCTGAGAGACTGGACGTGTTTCTGGATACTAAGAACTTTGTTTCAAGTACTTAAATGCAGTTTCAAGTTCTTTACTACCACACTATGTAACATAGAGCAATGCTGAAAAATCGAAGCAAGCAGCTCCTTACAAAGATGGCGGCCCACCAGACAAGCAAGGCCTCCTCCTGTAAACCCAATTGTAAATCGCGTGCTCAGGAAGAGACAGGCAACTCTAAAATGTTGAATCAGGAAACCTACGTTATGTTTCATATTCTGTTTGAATATTTGTCTAGCAGAGTTATTTTAATCATAAATCTAGCAACAGGTTGAAATGATCCACCTAAATGCATCTTCTTTTATTTTAAGAAATGCTTCAAAGAAAAAAAAACAAACACAATCCAGTCCTGCACTATGCCCCCTCATTGATACCAGTATACTATGTGAATTACCAAGTAATGATACTAGCTTTCCAAAGGAGCAGCAGGAAATACTTCAAAGTTCCTGCCCCTGTTTTTTTATTTTTTATTTTTTGCCCGTGAAACTTGTATGAACCACCAGCCTGATCAAAGCTGCCAGAAGTTGTTAGGAGACATGTTAGCCTGGGCTTGCCTGTGTGGTGACTTAGAGGTGCCTCCTCTTCGGTGGAAGAAACAGCAGGAGCTGCTCTAATGAACCGTCCAGCAGCTCCGTGGAAGTCAGCGTGCAGTGTGTGTGTGCAGCCAGAGGTGAGAAGAGGTTAATCCATAGGGGAACTAGTTAAGAAAGCAAAACAAAAAATACCAGTGAGTTGTAGGGCCAAAATTCAACTTGAAGTCAGAGATGGTTGCTGAGATTTGCTGTTTTCTTTTAATGAAATTCACCTTTCAATCTGCTGCTTTTTGTGCAAGCTTGTCAGTTTTAAATACTTTATAGTAGTGCAGTAGTATGCATTATGTACAAGACAGCGTTATGTTACCTGTAGTGCATTGATTTGCAATTCATTTTAAATAACTATACCTTTTATTTCTGGTGAGGAGTAGGTTACTAATCTTAAAATTAGTCTTTTTTAATTTCCCCATGGATATTTATTACTGTTATTTTTATCTGCTCATAAATGTACATACCTGTTTGTAATGTAAATCCTTATATTATAATCCTAGCTGTTGTGATTTTTTTTTCTATTAAATGCATATACCACCAGATTTTTATCCTATTTTTATTTGTTAAAAAATCCAGTGGTTCTCCCTTCACTGTTTAAATACTTTTTCTGCAATTCCCTCTACAACTGCAAACAAAAGTGTTGTCTCTGCCTCAGCTAGGAATCTCCTTTTCATGTTGCTTATTACTGCATGGATGGAGAGGGGAATCATGAATACTGAAAATGCCATGGAAAACTTACCCTACAAGGTATTTTCTGGTGTTTCAGGTCAGGAGTCATAGCACACAGATATTTATGTATGTGGAGGGTAATTTCACAGTGGCAGTGAAATGTGCCCCTAACTAAATCAACCAACCAAGCAAGAAACAAAAGAAAACAAAACAAAAACAAAAAGAAAAAAGACAACACAACAACCACTATAAACAGTATAGGCACAAATGTATGTAAGGATGCATGTCTGTGTAAAATTCTTCCTCTACATAGAAAGAGATACTAATCAGTATTATAAATAGTATGTATATATAAAATGAAATTTCAGCTAGGCTAAAGGAAAAGGACAATTGAAACAGAAATTTAAGAGAATATTTAAATATAAATGAGAGTTGATGAGAGCATTTAATTTTAAGCATAGACTTAACTCCTGAATAAAGTCAATATGACTGACACACAAACTTAGGGTTTATTTTCTATGGCCTTGTTTTTTTGAGCATTGTGTTTGAATCCAGTAGGTCATTTTCTTTGTGATGTCAGGACTTTAATTTTTATTTAGGGATAGGATAGTCTAATCTCTTTTCAAGCATCTATGTAGTGTCTGTGTAATATATTTGTATTTGTATGATATGTATGTTTGGTTAGACTGTTCAATTAGTAGAGCTCATCAAAACACTTTGGGACACATTTTCCATTCAGATGCTTATGTAATGCATGATATCAGAGAGGAAAATTTGGCGTATTTTCAATATTTATACATGTGGATGGGAGGATGGTTAACAGAGAGCAAAAGGAGATACGGAAGAAAAAACTGCAAAAATTGTATTCTGCAGATCCAGGACTTAATTAGATATTCTGTATCCCTGCTGAATGCTGAATTTGATCTTTTCATTTTCACAGATTGCAGACCTCTCATTCTCACCCACAGTCTAGTTAAAATTGATACTAACGGAAAATACTTGAATACTTTTCTCAGTCTGAAGCAAACACTTATAGACATATAAGTGACTCCTCATGACTCCTTGGTTTCCTTTTTGTATTTTTAGTTCTTTGGTAGTGTTGTTTTTTTGTTGTTGTTGTTGTTTGTTTTTAATATAAATACAAAGAAAATTATTTCTTTGGAAATAAATGTCCTATCCATATCCCACCAAATTTAATCAAAAGGTTTCCTTTTATTTCAGTGGAATTTGGCAACAGTGCTCAGTACCATTGCAGTCCGTCTCTTGGAAATCAGTGATGAATCCTTATTTGCATTTACTTTAGCTCCTCCAGTGTGCTTTTTAACAATTTTTCATTCTTCCCAGAAGACCTGCAATCTACTATGCTGTCCCTGGTATTACAGTTCCTATATTATTTTGCAGGGATGCAGACCTGACACAATGCTTTGAAGTATATTCTTTGAAGGCAATTCTGACTTTCTAATGCTGAAACTTTCCTCTCCCTGGCCAGGACTCAGTGGATATTTCTATATCTGATATTGAGAAAAATCCTTTAAACATTGTCATGAGGAGTGCTAAGAACTCTGTGAGGACGTTCCAATTTCAAAACGAAAATCACTATTTATTATTTTTTATTTATTATTTTCTTTTTTTTTTTTTTTTTTACAGGAGATATCTGAGAATTTGTCAAGATCCATCCTCACCCCTCAAAGTCCAAAAAGCAGCACAGAAAAATTTAGCTGAGTTTTATTAAATATAAAAGATAATTTTGAAAAGGACTTAGATATGATCCAGTTTCCTTGAATGTTATTTTTGGTAATTGAGCATGATATATAATTGTTTCTCACAGGCTAAGAAAATGTATAAAGTAGGTATGGAAAGGAAAACTATTTTCTTATTTTCCTGTTCTTTTTCTATATCTGAAGAAAGTTTTGTCTTTGTTCATATATCCTTCAATTAAGAGAACTTATAATTTAAAATGTGCTCAATACTGTTTTTCAGTAAGAAGTTTGTGATTCAGAAAAATATTTGATCACATGTTTAACACTAAGCATGTGAGTAGTTACAGTGAATTCAGTGGGATTTAAGCACATTAAATTGTAGCTGCTTCAGTGCTTTCCTCAGATGGGATGACATTATTTGTGTGCTCTCAGTTTGAGAGCTACATTTAACTGAGTTAGTGTAATTTTCCAAACTACATCTCTGAAGGTGTTGTACCATAACCTATATGCTTCATGTTGTCACATCTTACAAGAGTATATTAGATTTTCATTTAGTTGATGAGCTTTAAAGAGTAATGCTTTTGTTTTCAGAACTGGCGAGGATAACAAGAATTCCCATAAATGCACTTCAATCCTAATGTATTGAATTTAGGATTATTGACTAGCAGAAAATAAATAAAATAAAATAAAACATAAAAGATTGTTAGTTTATTATTATTATTATTTTTAGGTCAAGAGATAGTAGCGCTGTTTATTCAAATGCAGTCTGTTTTTGCAAGTCAGGGATGAGAGGAAAAGGATAGGGTCAAGCATTATGTGAAAGAAGTTTGATTTTGCTGAGCTTGTTGGAATTAGTGTTCACTGAAACCGTTTTTTTTTTTTTTTTTTTTTTTTTTAACTCTATAAGCAGCACAGCCGGTGCTGAACTCACTACACTTGTCTGCCTGTTTTCAAGATAGATACATTTCTATCTTGAAAAGTTTCTTCAAAGTATATATAAGTAGTAGTTTATGATAGGTGTGCATAAAAACTATTTATTATGGTCATCTCTCTTCCAAATCACCTTAAAAAGGAGAATAGGTAATTCCATAACTACGTTGTGACTGACCTGTATTTACATGTTGGTTTTAAATTCCTCACACCTTCTCATTTATCTGTGTATATCTCATGCATTGGTTAAGAATTAAAGCAAGAAATCATTCTGATAAATGAATGGAATGGGATACAAGGTTACTCTGTGATTTAATACATTTTCCTAAGTATGTTAGGTGTATAACTCGATAGAAACTTTATCTCTTAACTGCCATAAAACTGTAACTTTCATAAATGATGTATCCTCAATAATTTTACAGTATTTTGATTCATAAAAGTTGAGTAGATTGGAAAGGGTTTTCAAAAAAATGCATTTTAGTAGGCCTTTTGACAAATGTGATTTAAAAGCTTAGAGAAAGCAATGTACCTGTCACTTTTAATTGCAGAAAGCTTTCCATCTATTACCTTTATTTTGCCAGAGCCTTCTAATGAAAAAGTTCCAGTATCTAATTTAATTTAATTTTCTTTGGGTTTGCCAGAAGAGCAATTAATTTTTAAAATTTCCAACTATTAAGATGTGCTTCAGGAAGCCGTCTCTGTATCTTAGATACCATTAAGTTTCATCATGTGCTTGTCATACCTTAGGAACATCTTGATATCCTTGAAGAAATGCAGCAGTGAAATGTAGACATAATGTCGGTGGTACTAGGTGTTAGGTTTGCAAATACAAATGTTAGTATGATTGGGTTATTCCTATCCATCATTAGTTTGCACCTCTCCGGAGCTATAAGTACATCTGTGCCTGGCAGGCTTGTGTTATCACTAGTGCATATGGAGACCATGTGTCAGTCTTCCAACAGAGATATATAGCCTTCTGTAGAAGCAGGATTGGATATGCTTGTGTTTCAGCCTCTAAATCAATTTCTGGGACCTCTTCTACAGATGTTGGAAGCTGCAGGTCTGTAAAACAGTATACTGTAATATGAACTGCAACAGAAGAATAAGCATGAGATGGAATTGGCCGTATGGCAGTAGATAGCAAGTGCAGCAGAGCCTGTGTAGAAACAAATCCTCACACCTTCTCATTTATCTGTGTAAATATCATTTAAATTCAATCACCTCAAAGTTCTGAGCTGATCCTGTTCTTAGAGATCTGTTCTTTCTCGGCTAGAAGAGTGAATGCAAATACCTGTGCTTGCAGTTGCAAGATACACATCCTAGAATTTTGGGGCTGGTAAAACTTACTGAATTATTTAGAAGTACAGATGGATTTATGCTGACTGCTTTAACAGAAAGCCTAGTTGTGTAATACAGATAAGTTGTTCTTTTTAACAGCTATTGATATGAGTACAACATCTTTTGGTTTAAAATTTAGGTTCATTTCTTAAACCTCAGTTTGTGCAATCAAATTAAATTTTTACTTTTTTAACATAAGTCTTTAAATATTTCATGGTATATTTCAGAATTAGACCATATGCAGTTGAGATATTTATTCCCATTGCCATCACTCTCCTCAATCTCTGTATAGTTACTTAGACCTCTCTATTCTGAAGTTGTCTATTTACCCACAGCCAGTGTGTATAATGCTCTGTGAGTTCCACAGTATGGGTATCAGTATCACCCATCATCATGGGGTATACTATGCTCTCATCTGATTACAGCTACTAATCTGTAACTAAATGATATCCATCCCATCCAACTGCCTTTGTGACCAAAAATAAGCAAAGCAAAACCTCTTCCAAGAAACTGAAGGAAAAAAAAAAAAAGGAAGAATAAATCCACACCACACAGAAAACTTTTACTTTTTCCTCTAATTATTGAAGGTTCTCAGGACAATTTTCTGCTCAGATAAATATCCAGGAACTCCATCAGCAACTTAGAGGAAGTCGAAGAAATGTTTGAAAGGAAACAATTTGGCATGGAAGTGATTCAGGAAAAAAAAAAGACTGGAAAACCTACTGATAGAGGAAAAAATGTGAAGGAAAAAGGCGAGATTAGCTTCTAAAGTGCAATTAAGAATAGTCACTCTTTGATGGTGTCAGTGGAAAAGTGCAGTCCTGGAACAAAAAAAAGTCTGAGCTCTGTAGACTTCAAAAGTGAATGCCATAATGAAAATCACTACTAGTGCAAGCAGCTGAAATTTTGTAACTTTGAGGGGGAAAAACAGATAAATATGGCAAAAAGAAAAATACAATGATTTTTTTTTTTTTTAAAAAAAAAAACAGCATTAAATTAAGTTTTGCATATTTTTTTCATAGATGAATTTTTCTAGAATATTTAAAGGTAGCGTATGTAGCATTATCATGGTATCATAGTTTGTTCAGGTAACAATGTAAAGTACAACTTCTTGGACCAGACACCCAACTGTGATTGTCACTGTACAAATGCAGTGTAAAAAAAAAAAAAATAAAAGATTTATTTTTTTCGACAGAAATACTTTACAGTATCAGAAATGACAGATGGCTATAAGCAGATGGGTGAAACACAGAAAAATGATGATAGAATATTGGTCATCTTGATAAGCACTAATTATGACTGAAGCTTAGTTGTCAATTTTTTAATCATACTTACTAATCCTTTTATAATTTGTGTTTTGTATTCCTTTTTTTTTTTTTCAGTTTTTAGTGTACTTGTTGGCAGTGACAGGCAACAGTATCAAAGCCCGAGGTATACATGTACACTATGTGAATGCACACACATTGTGTAAAGCTAGGGCTGTGCAATAAATCTGTCTTGTTAAGCAATCAGCCTGTCTCAAGAGAGAATTCAAAAATTGCATTGTTCGACTCAGGTGAAGGAAGAGTGAGCACAGTGCCATTCAACATTAATAACCTGCAAGATCATTTCTGGCTTACTCTCCAAATTTTGGCTGCCCCTTGACAAACTGTTCAAGGTTAGGTTTACTGTTAGGAACCACTTGGAGTACTCAGTTTATTGTTAGATTTAACAGTTTGAGCCTATACTTGATGAAAAATGCTTGTGTTCAGGGATGTAATTATTACTTTCTTGTTTTGCAATAGCAGCAATGAGTAATGGTGCTGGATCAGGAATCTGCTCTGCTCAGTTTTTAGCAAAGAGAAGAATTGCCATGGTTCACTGAGTGATATTTCAGAAGAGAATACGCAAGGGTTATAGACTGTGGAGTGAAACTAGACAACATACCAGACAACCTTTCAATCAGTTCCTGAAAGTGCTTACTGTTTCAATTCCAAAGCAGGTGAAACAATATTAAATATTAAAGACACGTTGACTGCTCCAAACTCCTGCTAAAAAGAAGTTTTGTTACAGGGAACAGGAGTGATAGATTTTTCAGACACTGTTGGAGAAGTCCTTTGGAAAGGCAAGTGTGCCATCTCATCTATTTTTAATGGGAGCAGATCCCTAAACTAAGCCAAGTGGATGTTTCAGCCATGCCTACGCTGGGCATGTCACTTCCCAGAAGTGAATGCTATCTTGTTTTATCCATTTTTAAAACCTTAATTTGTAAAGTCTTCTCTAGTCTATCAAATGTAATAATAGATTAAAAATTCACCAAATCACCTATTGGAGACTGGTGGAATTAAAATAGCAGAATCTTCACTCTTTCCTTACAAAGAAATGTCTTACAAAATGTCTTTTGTGGCCTTAGATAATAGCACATAAGAGTTAATATAAGTTTTTATTTTATGTTTAATTACAACCTGGGTAAGTAAAAAGGAGGAAAATATGCAGGAACAAAACATATATGTGCTTTAGAAGTTATTGGCTGGACTGAATTGTAATTTTTGAGATGTTAAATGCAAGATAAACTTCCATATAAAAGTCGCCTCTCACTATGCAGACTCCAGGTAGGGCTGTAGGATCCCTCACACTTCACAGCTATGCTGCTGTATCAGGCATCAGTAGGGGAACTGGACTGACAGAAATTCAGGACAAGAGGCAATCAGTAGTTGTGGCTTAGTACCTTTCTTCAGCTTGACCAATTTGAGAGCTTATGGGAGATAAAGAATCAGTGAGTTTCTCTCTCTGTCTCTCTCTCTTTTTTTCTTTCTCTCTTTTTTTTTTTTTTTTTTATTTTTTTTTTTTGGTGGGGGTGTTCTTAAAGGGCTTCAAGTTTTTCTTTCAAAAAAGGGTTATCAAAAGGGTTATACTGAAGCCAAATTTGAAGTACCATTACAATGCTCGCTCTTGGAAATTGTGGGTGGTCTGTTCCTCTTTAAGAGCTAAAACATGTAATTATTTCTATTTTTTAAAGTCCTAAACAAAGAGAATTATATATTAATTTAGTGGAGCAGACTAATAAAGACTACTTGCCTTTTCAAAAATCATTTTCTAAGACTCCAGTGAAATACATGTGTGGTCCTAATACTCCTATTTTATTTTACAATAAGCTTTTGTCACACTAGGACACTCTAGCACAATAAAGAATAAATAGCGAATCTCCTTGAGCAATTATTTTCAAATGGTACCAGAATATACAGATTGATTTAAGTGCACTTTTGGAGACACTGTAGAGTAGAATTGATTCTGTGGCCTATAGATTAACATCCATGCCAAGACTGCAAGAGGAGGCTTTCATTTTTTCTAAACCCAAAATATGATCCTATTAAATAGTAGGGAGGCCTGGTACATGGACTCTGTGCTATTCTGGGGAAATTACCAATTAGTAATATGCAAAATTATAAACAAGTCAATATCATATTGTATTGGATAGGTATGTGGAGTCAGCCTGTTTCTCAAATCCATTTTTGATGACTTGTCCTAAAACTTAAGGTTGAAGGTACTTATAAACTGGAGTTAGCAGGCTATCAGTACTTCTAGTGTAGCTCATTAGTTTTTGTTGTTGTTGTTTCCTTTTGTTGTATATATTCTATGCTGTATGCATAAATGACTTGTATCAATGCTCTAAATAAATATGTAGATAAAACAGATAAAAATATCTGCTGCATAAGGAATACAAATGATAGCATACAAATAGCTACAATAAGCACTTTTTAATTTAATTATAGATTTATAAATGGATAACAGATGTTAAAAAACCCTGAAGCATTAAGAATTAAAGGAACTTCAGTGATATCATTAAAAAACGAGAGATCAAAGTGAGCAGGGAAACCTAATCTGAATATTCTTAGAAACGAGGAAGTCTTGTTCCTTACCATGAGAACTGCAGTGACTCAAATCATTCTGCCCATATTACAGTGGTGATTGCCCTACGTTGAGCAATATGAAATATTCAGCTGGACAATGTAGCACACTGTGGCATAGGGAGTGATCCTGCTTTAGCGTGGGAATAGATTGTGTCTACTGTTTACAGCATCTGGGTCTCTGGGGAGTCTACATAGCAAATGCAAATTAGTACACAATGCAGAGAGAACCTGCAGTTCTGTCATCTAAATTCTTCTCATCTGCTTTGTGCTCCTCAGCATAGCACTGATGCATACTGCTACTGATAACATACTACATTGGCTTCACCATCTGTAAAAGAAGGTTAATAGTACCTTTCTCAGATCTGAAATATCATTTCTCATTTGGGAAGCAGGTGGAAATTATATGACTAGAGGTAATGATTTACAGGACTAATGCTAGAATTTATAATTCAGGTTTCTGGTCATCACAAGGAGATAAATATTCACCTAGATACATATTGGCTACTGCTGATAGTATTGGACTCCTTTTGTATCATAATTATCAAGAGGAATAGCTGCACTGGATGCTTTACTGAGGAGTAGAAACAAAAATAATAAATATGAGACTAAGTTGTTTATTTCATGGCCAAAAATGCTGCAGCAGGTTTTTGGTATTTTTTTTTTTTTTTTTTTTAACAGCAAGATATTAGACTGAATTGTTAAGCATATAATTTTTAAACATTTCTTTATTTTGTTTGTCTTAATTGATTTGTAGACCTGCCAAAAAGCCAGGCCTTGATAGAAGGACACGAGAACCCATTTAGGTATAAAATTATCTTCATAAATAAATGATGCAGTACTGCAATTTGTAATACTGTAACTCTATAAAGCCTAACATACATCAGTATTGTAACAATTAAAGGGATAAGCCTCATTTGGCTGATAGGAAATGTACTTACTTGTTTTGGTATAGTAATATATTTGCTGAATGTGAGATAAAAAGTGTTGAGTTAGAGATTAAAACATTCATGTTTGTTTAGTAAGCTCATGCTATGCTGTGGTATATTTCTACCATCATGGAAATTTGAATTCCAAACAGGCTTTAGTAGGTTCAGTTCACCTGAGATTTTACTTATAGAGGAACTGTCTCTACATGATGCTTTCCCTGCATTTAGACCATAAAGTAATACTTCAGCAGCATCTCTATTGCTGAAGATTTGTTTGATTTGATTGGTTTGATTTCCTCTATGAAGTTCTGAAAATAATTTTTAAGCTTCCTAGTACACTAAAACTGGAGGTTGCTGAAGCATGCCTCTGTAGCATTCAGAAAAGGTCTTAGATTAAACTTCTGGTCATGCTGAAACCTTGCAGTTGAGGAATACAGTTTTCCTGATAGTGTGACAATAAATGAAGGTTCATAAGAGGGGTGAAGAGAAAATCTGATCAAAAGTTTTCCATCATAGCACAAGCCATCTAATATGGAAGAGAAATACATATTTATATTTCAAATTTAGAAAACAGAAAACTGTTTGACATTTTAGGAGTGAAATCCAAATCAGAGATCCAGCAAAACAGAAGAAAAATTACCTTGCCTTTTCAGTCTGTCCTCTTCACATTGTAAAAAACCCACTGCTACAGTAGCTTTTGCAAATGCAGGCTGTTGTCAGCATTCTCTCAAGGTCCTCAAAATAAAGTTATTTTGGATGTGAGAGTTTTTTCAAAGTTTAATGATAATATAAAATAATTTCTCCATCCATTTCTCAAGACAAAATTGGAACATGTGGCTGTGGCTCACTTCTACTCTGCTGTCATGTCATAGTATGTTATTGCTTTCCTTCAGGAGCTTAGGTTTTCCTTCTGGTGCCTCCCAGTGAGGCTGATTACTTCTTTCCTTAACATCAAAACCAGGGGAATAAATAGGGGTTTGTGCAAACCTGGGCCTAGCCCTGGAGTATATTAGATATTTTAGATGGGATGCCCCATTAAGGACACTGTTGCTGGAAAAGTGTCTCAGGCCATGCCAAGGCCTTATAGATATCTTAATGATCATCTTAATGGTGCTCATCAGTGAGCATCCTATGTTGATATGTTTCATGTGCTCTGTTTGAAAAGAATTGCTTAATGAACAAGTAGTATATGTTTTTTCCCCACCTAAATCTCTGTACTTTTTAAGGTATACACAGACAGAAAAATATTGTGGGGACACTGGATCATAAGCTGGAAGAAGCAAATCACAGTAAAAGCAACTGAAATTGAATGAATCATTTGATATTCATAAATGAGTTGTTCAGTTACTTAGTTTTATTTCAGGGTAAACTGAAAAAAAATTGACAGTTATGTTCATAAGAAAAGCTGTTAAATGTCTGCTAAAATGCATGTTTGTTTGTTTGTTTTTCCACGATCTTTGTATTCCAAGTGAAAGTCTCCACATCCAAACTCATATATTTGATTTTCAGTTAAATAATTTACAGAAATTCTCAGTCTGTTCATTCTTTGCTCTTTCTTTTCTCTGTAGTCTTATTATGTGAGACTGTTTGCTGCCCTGTGTGGAGTTTCATGCAGAACGTAATTAGCTATTGTTGAAAATATTCTTTTCCAGTAAGAGAGGAGTACTAAGCAAGGCTTACTTTATTTGTTTCAGAAGTAGTTAAATAATTATTCAGGTCCTTGATCATGGAATGATCTGACCTTTTGAACTGTTTTTATGAACCAACATAAATAAACTGATAAGTATTCAATACTTGGTTTGACTCAGTGTTTCTGCCTTTTCCTTTAAAAAATCAAGACACATTACTCATTCCCAGTACTCAGTATTTTTACAAAGTAGAGAATGGCAGTATAGATTTATGATATCCCTGGTCAGACACTGAGGGAGGTTAAACCGTAGAGGAAAATAAAATTACAAGTAATTAAATTTACAAGCAGGTTTGCCATCTTGAAAAGATTTATTGTTTTAGAACGAACAATGGTTTTAGCCACATAAGAAAACAGTGATACCTTCACAGTGCGTGATATAGATATTATACATGGTGTTTCAATTTATATGATTAAAAATTTAGCATTCCTTTTAAGGTTGAATGGGATATTCAACTGGGAACTATACATGGTGAGTAATAAAATAGCTGCAATGCAGTACTGTCTGCATTTTTTAAGAGCTGAAGTACTCTATCAGGCTCATTAATATCAGGTTATCTGAGGGCTTTATCCTCAGATAAAGAAACAATAGCATATATAACTTTTCTGGTTTTTCTGTGAGAAGAGATTCATGTGTATGTGACATTCATACCAATGTTATATTGTTACAAATTTCAAATGTTAACAGGATTCTATTTTTTTTTCCCCTGATATACTTCTACCTACTAACCAGTAAATATAATAAATAGAAATATATTATTTCCATCCTGTTTCTTAGAAAGGATTCAGTAGTAACTAGGTTTTTACAAGGTCTTTTTGCTATTTCATCAAAGCATTATGTATCGTGTTTACTAATGTATTCCACAGGAAAAAAATAATAATAATTAAAAAATTAACCTAATACATAAAATGAAGCTGATTTTTTTTATTTATTTATTTTTTTTTTTTTTGCTTTTTGTGGAAGCTGGAGGTAATAAGTTTATTATTATTATTATCATTTTAATTTTTGATTTTATTTTATTTTTTTGTATTTCATCAGATTTTGAAAAAGAGAGATTTGGCATAATTATTTAATTATCTGGCATAATTTCAAATTAGTCAAGTTCTACTGTTGCACCATTGCAAATATCAGATTGAAATCCTTAATCTTTGGAAACAGGTTTAAAAGCTGAGGTATGTGTGATTTAAAAGGGAATTATATTTTCTGTAAGTGTAATAATCCCAGAGCTTCCTTCGTTACTGATCTCAGAGACACTATTGCATGTGTATGTGCTTTTATCACTTGGGTTTTATTTATTTTTTTATTTAAGTAAATTATTTTAGTAATTTCATTTAGGTGCAACATATTTAGTATCTGACTTAGAAATATACACCTGACCTTCTGTGCATAAAAACAAAAATGTAAGCAAGCTTTTTGGAGAATCAATACAGCCGGGCAAAAGTTCAGACCTCTTTGTCACCTTTTGGCTTCATGAAACTAGCCTGAGAGCAATCTTTAAGGACATTCCACACTAAAAGATACTGAAGTTATATATAACTGTTCTGGCCCTGAAAACTTTTTTGCTCATATGTGAGCAGGGCAGCACATTGAAGGCTGGGTGATGGAGGGCTCCACGCAAGCCAGCAGATGACGTGATGGAAGCCCTCGAAGTTGCACTCAGTAATTTTCTGAAAGGGTCAATGGCTAAAATGCTCCACTTCAGACTTAATAATTTGGAATGTATCTTTCTAGAAGTGACTTAACAGAGTTAAGAACAATTAATTGAAAGAGGCCCATAGGACAACTAGGATCTGTGTTAAGATGAATTTGATAAAATGTGTTATGTCGTTGTGCTTTCTTTCAAAAACTCTGTAGGATATTCTTGGCTTTTTCACTCTAGTTTTATATGATATATTTTGAATCAATTCTGCTATTCCACAGATACACTATTTTTTTTCTGTGTGAAGTCTTGGACTGTTGTAATTACAAAGAATAATTTCTTCTAATGACAGTATCTTGGTCAGATTGTTGGGTTCAAATATGAAGACAGGTTCATGCCTCTCAGAAAAACAGATTTGTTCTTGTAAAAGCAGGATGCTCTGTTCTTCAATGGCTTAAATTTTGTTTAAATTCATAGAGCCCATTTTATTTTAGGGTTACCAAGTGTCAGTATTACTCAGTATCATCATAAATGATACTGAGTGTACAGACATAATCAAATGCTGTCTCTTTTTGAAATGAGAAATGAAGGGAGTTAACACAGTTGTTAGTGCAGGAAAATAATGCCCAGCAGGCTGAAAAGGAGGAGGTTTGCACTTTTATTGCAAAACATAGGCTGCAATGTAACTGTAACAGAATGTATGAATGTCATTGTAACAGAATGACCTGCAAAGCTGTCTGGCTTTATCTACAAAATATTTTTTTTCCCCATTCCCACTTCGTGCTGCTTGTGGCTTTTGTTTTGTTTTGTTTTGTGAGAATCTAAGAATTACAGTGGAATGAGTTAAAACATCATAAATAAATAAATAAATAAACAGTAACTGGTTACTGAGTCCTTGGTCTGCAGTGTGAAGTGTAGGTGTAGTTTATGCAAGAATAAAAAGTTAAATGTTTGTTTAACTCAAGGTTTTTATAAGGAAACCTCTTTAGAATGAGCAGATGAAAACTTGAAGCAATCAATAAATAATTACTGAAAGCTTACCTATTACAAATAGGTATAGATTTTATGTTGAAAATTGTATTTTCTTTAAAAGAGAGGTAGAATTTTGCAATGAAAAAATGATTTAGTAACTTCTGTTACTTAAACAATTATGAGAATACTTCACAACCCAGCAGATGCATTGCAAAAAAAAAAAAAAAAAAATCCTGGAAAAGACTTTTGCCAACCTTACTTAGCTATCCGCATTTAGAGGGATGCTTTAAACAGTGCCTCTTACAGAAAGTTAGAGAACCTTTGCAATGAAGTAGTTTATATTTCAGATGTGCTAAAATTAGCAGAGAACACTGTACTTTAGTCTGCATGAGCCTGTGCTACATGTAAATAATGCTGACTGCATGGATCCAGCTGGCTCTTTCACATGTGCGTACACGTGTGTATATACACACATCTCAGTGTATGGGTTATCAAGGAACCTGGGTTGTTAATACCTGTTACTTTTTAAGTCCTTGCACTTGCTCTAAGATTTGTATTTAGCCAAAGAAAGAAAGATTCTGACCATTTATATTTTTATTAGTTTTTTACAATAGTTTATGTATTGTCTCAATTTTGCTCATCTTCTACTTTTTAATTCTAAAAAATGGTGAATGTATCATAATCTATTAACTCTCATAAAAAGTGTAATGCATCATTACCCGTTACCTCCTGCAGTATATATTTATGAGTATGGCAGTGGTTTACATAGATATGTACATATATCTGTATTATAAAGTAATCATCGATCATGATAAAAATCTGTATTGTTAACCACTTTATACACAATTTCTATATTGGTAAAATGTATTGGTTAATTAAAGAGAAGTGTAAATATAGATATTTGCTGTTTATATTTGTAATAGAATTTTTTGAAGGAAGTAGGTTGTTAAATCATGTTACCATAAATGCTGAAGGCTGCTCTTTCACTCATTGCTACTGAATTTATTGTCAGAGCAAATGCAGTCATATCCTATTTCAAGCTTACTTAGGTGGCTTGAAAATTAAATCACAGCTCACAGATTCTCTTGTTTTTCACACACTGTTAATAATAGCTAAATCTGGTCTAGTTTTAAATATACTTTGCAAGGTATTGCAGTACAGTATACAGTATTGCTGAAGGTATGAAAGATTTAGTAAATAAAACTGACAATGACTTGGATAAAATGAAATTGCTGTCGGTGTAGGTAGAATTATTTTCAAAAGGATTATGTTACATAAATTTTACTAAAGTCAGGCAGTGTGGGTTTTTATAAAGTCCTCAAACTATTTTTTAAGTTCATAAATCTGAAAGAGATCTCCAGGAGTGATTCCTAATAACTAGAAATCTGAGCTCATTCTAGATTACATTTTAGGGAAAGAATATGTTAAAAGCATGACTGTATAATTAACTAATGATTCCTTCTTGATCATGTCAGCTCAGCTACATATCTTATTTCTATGCACTGTTTTGCAATGTTTCTCCTAAAAGCTCTCTTAGAAAAGGTCATCTAAAAGTTGTCTCTAGAAAACAAGACATTGAAAAACATTACTGTTAGGGACTGGAGTGCATTTAGATTGTGACTTGGAGTACTTGGTGTGCTTGTGGAATGAAGCTCCTGCTTTGATTTTAGCAAAATGAAATCTAGCCAGCCACAAGAAAAATGATCTTAAAATGACTTAAAATCCTAGTGCAGACATGGCCTATGTGCATCAGATTTGTTTCATAATTCTATTCAGATACTCAAGCAAGCCTCTTCATCTAATTTCTTGTGTTCTCCATATTTTCCATAGATACACACATATCTGAAGGCCTCCAAAACTATATACAATGCTATATGAATTTATATAGCAATGATTTATATAGTAATTTATATAGCTACTTTAATCTATTGATCATATCCTGTTGCACTGAACTACTCTTAACGGGGTATAAGCGCTTGTACCATAAGTGAAAAGCCCTGAATTCTACTTTTTTTCTTTTTTCTCCTTTTTTTTTTGTTTGTTTTGTTTTGTTTTTTTACTTCAGTTTTGTAGATTGTTTCTAATATGGAACTGGTAAAGACAAAAATATTTCTAAAATTTGGAAAAAGGGTTGTGTGTGTATATATTTATATATACTGATATATATATCAGTTATCATTATATATATATCAGTTATATACATATATATAATGATATATATATAATGATATATATTTAACATATATAATGATACATATATATATAATGATATATATATACTGATGAAAAAAATGAATAAGAATTTTAATAAAACATTTTGGAAAAGATACTAGTTTCAGATAGCCTGATAAAGCTGGTTGCAGGTTTTTTTGTTTGTTTTGGGGGTAGGGTTGAGAGAGCATCAATGGTGCTTCTCTGTCTGCTGCTAGATGATTTTTAAAATATATGGTTCTTGGCATTTTGAAACAAAATTCTAAAATATATTTATCTGAAACATTTAAACAGTTTGATAGCTGTTGTTTCTCAACAGCTTACTGCTACTTATTTTTGCATGGTTTTTTCCATGCATAAAACTGAACATTGGACACTTCATGTCATGTGTTTGAAATGGGTTGAAAATTGAAATCAATCAGTTAAAAATGAAATCAGTTTGGCCTTCATTGTTAAATCATATAATGCTTCTACTTTTTCTTTGGCATATTCATTGTTGCTTTGTAAGGAAGCCATCTAGTACAACAAGGATAAACTAATTTGAGTATTACTGCTGCTGCTTTTTCTTCAATTTCAAATCAGTTAAAGTAATAAAATAAGCTTCATCAGAAACATTGATTGAACTGTAATGGCTAAAATTATTTTCCTACTTTTTGTTGCTGTTGTTACATGCAGAAAAAATATATATGACAGATTTTAAGTTTCATTTTTTTTTTTTTTTTTGTTAGTGATCTTAGTGAAAATCAGATTCAAGCTATACCAAGGAAGGCATTCCGTGGAGCAGTAGACATAAAAAATCTGTAAGTATTTTCCTCCTTCTCATATGCATTCTGTTTATAATGCTTTGTCAATACAGTGTCCTTTTGTTCTATCAGATATCTTTTTACTAAATACTTTTATAGCTGCTTAAGGAATCTCTGTGTAAAACCAACAGATATCACTTGTGTTGGCAAAATGTTTTAATGCATCTTAAGCATACTAAAATTACCCAATATGAAAATTTAAACATTGAAATTGAGTTGAATACAACTAGGCATTGTAAGTATTTGTTTAACCTAACCTGAAGTTCATATATGAATATGAAAGATGGTTAGTTTAAACATTTCAATGTTTCACCTAGAAAAAAAAAAATGTCCTGGTCTAGGAGTTGCCTTTTGTTCACTTGGATAAGAGAAAGAAAAATCAAGCTATTATCTAGTTTTATTCTCTATTATTATTATTATTACTTGTGTAATTACTTTTCTTCCACAGTTTTCTTTTGTGGCAAAGTAACTGTTTTCTGAAAGCTAGATTCTAGCTTTCCTGGAGATACTGACCCTGAAGTTCATGGGCAAGTTCTGAATTCTCAGGGCTTCCAAATGAGAAAACATGTTTCAAGAGTTTCAAGAAAAAAGAAAGCAGTGACTTTTTGACTTTGTGTTTAGAGTAGTGAGTCAGTTTAGTGGACTGAATGAGCTGAATGACCTGGTGACTGTGATTAACTTCCATAGTAGGAAACCTAAGGTCATCCATCCAGAAGCTATAACTGCAACTGTAAGATGGGGCTCATCACTTGTAAGCAACCAACAAAAACAGAGGACACACATTCTACTGGATTAAAGAAAGACTGTGGAGTTCCCAATGTGATGCAGCTGTGAAAAAATATGCTGGCTGTCCTATGTGACATCAATAAAAATAGGGAAGTATTAAGCCATTAATGAGGTTTTCATGTAATTTCCTTTAAAATAATTTTATGCCAATAGCAGTTATCAGGGTTAGAGAAAGATTAACTTTTGTAGTTAAACTTTGAAAATGTAGTGCTCCATAATATAATACAACTACAAGATAATATGTTTAATTAATAAGATATTATAATACAACTACAAAAATATGTTGTATTTTTGTTTTTTAATTTAAACACATTTGTGATACTGTCTTTCCCTACAATAAAGTCCTACCCCATCTCACTGGAAAATCTGTTATGTTCAAATATGCTTAAAAAC
The DNA here is from genome assembly GCF_965140915.1 of Aythya marila. Classification (NCBI taxonomy): domain Eukaryota; kingdom Metazoa; phylum Chordata; class Aves; order Anseriformes; family Anatidae; genus Aythya; species Aythya marila. The sequence goes on along the minus strand of NC_139045.1, from coordinate 59,717,411 downwards.
ATGTAAGCACAGTTCAAAGTAGTTTTGTTACTTTATTTAAATGATGTTTTACGAGTTTCTACTCAGAACTGGTGCCAGCATTATTCATGGGTTAAGAGAGGATTGGCTACAAGGAGAAGCCTGCTTTTTTGTGTATGTTCTGTTATATTTGAAAATTGATACAGCTAAAGAAAGAAACTTTGGTAGTAAAAATAAAAGCATCATTGAGAATTTTCTCATGGCAAGGCAGTATTTTAGAATATAATAAGTATACTTATATATAGTGAGATAGCTCCAGTCAGAAAATGAGTTGGGATGCTAACCTTTAGCTAAGATAGTATTTATATCTTGGTGTATATTTTCATGGTAAGGAAACTGAATTATGTCTAAAATGTGCATAAAACAGTAGATCTGCTCTTTAAAGCCTTTCTGTTTTGGAAGAGAATTCAAACAAAACTCACATAAAGGCTGTAGTATTGCTACAAAGTCCAAATCTGATATGTGGCATATAGTTTATAGTTTTGTGACAGCAGGAATATCCCTTATTGGTGATCCCAGAAAATAAATAAATAAATAAACAAACAAACATATAATCTGAAATACTTATGATCAGTTGAAACCTCTAAGAAACACATCCCTCTACATTTTTGGTCATACACCTTATATTGTGTGAGGTATAGGTGTATCAGAATGAAACATGAGTTCCTGGGGTGAGCCACATGGAGTCTAGCACATCATTTGTGTAACTAGGTCACGTATTCAGAAAATGAATGGTATTTGTGCATTTCCACAAGCTTAGTCAAGACAAAGAGAGATGTGAACCCTAGCCTAAGCTTTTATATTATACTTAGAGAACGGTGATTGTAAGAATTGTACTTTTTTATTTCATTGTCCAAGAAAAGTAAGGAGACAATAGATGAGTGATGGATGTAGAAAGCATCACTTTGCAAACAAAGAAAACCATGAAAAGAAATAACGTAGCATCTATGGAATGATTATACTAAAGTCCTGAAACTACATATCTATATTACTGAGAACTGTCATAAACAGAATTCATTATTTGTTCTAATTTCACTGTTTCTTCTGTAATTGCCTAGTAGTTAAGCATACTGTTAAAGATATTAACTAAGCTTGTGGAAGAGAGATGGAAATAAAAGGAGCAAAGAAACCTGCATTAGAACACTGTAAACTCAAGTTTTGCTTTGTCTAACATTAGATTAATTAGGATATAAATTGAAGGGGCTTTTTTTTTTTTTTTTTTAACGCAATGCATGATAAACAAACCAAACATTAATTCTAGTAAGCAATTTCAAAGACAGTTAAAGCTCACAGAAATTGAAGTGGTTATATATTTTATTTTGCTAAATGGACATTCAGCTTTCTTTCACTTCCCCTAAATATTTCCCCCCTTGTTGGAACATTGTGGGAAAGATTCTGTGGTTGCCAAAGAATGTTGTCCTAGTCTTCACAGGACAAAAGGAATTAGATGTTAACTCAGATCATCTGAAGGAAATTGATTCCTTTTAAAGTTGATGATACCACTAGAATCTTTTGATTTCCTGCTAATATGTTCATTCTAGATTCCTCTTGATGATTCTTAGAAGAAGCTGCCCAGTTCCCATGAAACGTGGATATATTTCTTTTACGGGCATCTTAATATTTACAGGATAGATTCTGTAGAAGATAAACAAATAGAGAAAGGCATTCTGAGGAATTACAGCCCCAGTGACATGCCCCACCATCATAGTTAAGAACAGCAAGAACAATAAAGTCAGTCCCCACAAACATACTAACTGTGCCCTCCCATTAGGCACTTATAGGCTATAAGATCCCATCCTCCTTCACCTTGCGTTTTCCCTTTCTTCTTAAGGCTGAACAGGTACAGCTCTTGCAGACTCTCCTCAGACATCACCTTGATGGCCCTGGTCAGACTCACCCAGTGTCCATCTTCTGCTAGGGAGGCTGAAGCTGAGACCAGACACAGTAATCATGTGTGATCTCCTAAATGAGAAACAGATAGGAAGGATCACTTCCCTCATCACCCTGACTTCACTCTCGCAGCTGCAGCACCATTGTTGCTAATGAGTCAAGTTCTTCAAAAAACATGCCAATAAATGAGGGAATCTTAGCTTCTACAGTTTTCTCTGACTAAAAACACAGTATCCAGTATTGATTGTTCAAATTCTAAAAGTATAATTCAAAAAGCTGCTCCTGACGTGGTGCTTCTTCTGGGAGAGAAATTTGCATCAGGAAGTTAGGTTTTCCACTTCAGAGAATGCAGCGAAACCTTCTGTGTTTGTTTCTTTGTTTGTTTTAATATGTTGAAGTTATCATATAAATTAGAAATTAAATACATGTTTTTAATATACACATTAATGATGATGGTGATACAGTACTTATGGCAGAATTGTGATAGTAAATATATGCGATGTCAAAATAATACCAAGAACAGGCAACACTTTGATCATATCTCCATGCCAGTATATTGTGTCCTGTTTTTCTTGTCCTAGTCTTGTCTCATCTTAGACTACTCTGTTTTTCAGTGTCTTTGTGTCCATTTGGTTCCATTTTTTTTCCAGCAACTGGGGACAGTTGTGTCCTCTTGAGAATTTTTGTTCCAGCAAAGGCTGCTAAAGAGGGACTGTGTTCTTCTACCCCCTGTAACAGAACATAAAGAAAGAGCTTATGGGGACAGTGGCTCCTGGGTCAGAAAAGTAAGGGGAAGCGGACAGTCATGATGTAGGTAATGATGGTGGTAGATCATAGGGATGCTGTTGAATCCTATAGCTGTCACCTCATCTTTGAGGCGACATCTTTGTCCAAAATCTTCAATAATATTATGATACTTGCTGTTTCTCCAAGGCCTTTTTGGGCCTATTGTAAAATATGTAAAGTTAGCCTTGTCACTAAAGGCATTAACTGAATTTTGTAATTATCTTGGCTGGCAATGACTAGACTTCTTGAAGTTCAATTTTATTAACAGTTGAAAGCCTGCTGAGAGTCCTGCTGAAAGTGTTCTCTTACTGGTTTCTTCTTAGATTATGCACAAAATTCCACTGCAACTGAAAGTGTATGTCTGCTCATCTGCACAAGTGCTAATCCAAACGCTATAATAATTTAGAATTGACATATTTCTCACCCCTACTACTAGTCATAAACTTAATTCAAATACTTGTCTGTACAGCTACCCATATTTCAGGTACACATCAAGAAGAATTTTCACTGGGTATTAATATATTCCGTGCATATTTAAGATTTTTGGTAAAGTCAAAAAAATTCTCTGCAGGACTAACAGAAAGCATAGGTAAACTTTTCCAGTGATGCCTAAAACTGTTGTTGCTAAATAGATCAGAGAATTTATAATCTTGAGGCAAAAATGTTTTTTTTCTGGCTGTTTCAATAAAAGACCATTTCAATACAGGAGCCAAATGCTATTATTAAGACTACTTACCTAAAAATTAGCCTGCAGAAAAATGTTTCCTTTTAGTCACAAACAAATCACTTACACACTGTTAATTGTGTTTTTAAATCAGGCTTTGAAGATGAGTTTCAAATCAGAATTCTCTGAAAGCATATTGAAAACTTTCTTTTTCTTTTCTTTCTGGCACTTGAAACACCAATGAAAAGTATGAAGTAGATAAAATTTAAAAATCTATCCAAAATTGGTATTTATTTGTATAACAGTACATAAGTGAATAAAACAAACCTGAGAATAATGCAAATTCTGTTTGAGGATTTAAATCTTGGAGAAAATTAGTTTATGCTTCTATTGACCTTCTAAGATATACACAGAACTTGACTGAACTCTCGGGAGCCTTTAGGCCTTTACACATCTCCACTACTTTGGAAAGCAAGACTGCCTTTGCTTTACTAAACATATTCATGCTTTTTTTTTTTTTTTTTTTTTTTTTTTTTTTTTGTAGAGTAACTAACTAGAAATGGCTCTACAAGTAAAGATTCTATAATTATTATTTAAATAAACCGTTCTAACAACTTTCATGCGATATGTGCTTACCCTGTGTTCCACACTAGAATAGGTACCTATTTGCTCCCCCAGGTTAGAGGCTGTTTGCCGTCTAACTGGCTAAATTAAATAATTTCTGTGAAGTCATACTTATGTCATAATATCTTTGCATTACGTTAATTACAGATGTTTCATTATGTGGTTTTGCTTCTTTTCACACAAGTCTCCTATTTCTTCTTTTTATCGTTATTATTTTATTTTTAATTTTCTTCCTGGAGAATACTTGTGGATTTAGATAAATGAAGTGCTCACTAATTTTGAGAGGATGGATCTATAAATCTTTTCTTCTTTTTCTTATAGTTTATTCAGTATGTATGCCTAATTTAGAGTTTTTTGTTTGTTTTTTGTAAGCTTTGCTTATTAATTTTGGGTTAAAAGAAAAAGTATATATTTGGTATATAATGTGTATTAGAATATTATGCATTCAAAATGTTTTACAAGACGTATTAGGATAGAACAAAACAAACTACATTAGCAAGTGCATGTAAATAAAAATACTTTACCTCTGAACAAAAGAATAATAGAAATAAACAAACACAGGGTACAAACAGTTTTCTGAAGTTTGATTAAAGACTTAGAATAGATTTTTGCACAATTATGTTACATCTTTCTCAGCTAATGCCTCTGAAATTATTGATCCCTCTTGAAAGTGAAATAGAGAGGGGAATTGAGAAATAGGAAAGCATAACCCAGTTTTGTTGTAAAAAATACAGGGCAAAATTAAAATAGTGACTGTTTCCAAAAATTCTATTGCAATGATAAATATTCTGCACTCTGTTCTTTTCCCAAGGAAAAAAAAAAATATATATATATTATATATATTATATATTTTTTTTTCATATATATATATATATATGAAGTACAGCATACAGTGTGCTACAACTAGAAACTTTTTCTAAATGTTTACTGTTGAGGAAGACACAGCAGGGATCTAGAAAAGTTTCTGACTCTTGCTGATGACTTCTTAAAAATGTTTACCATTAAGTTGATCCATTAGTAGAATATAATTATTTGTGAGCAAAAAAAGAAGCTAAATCTGCATGGTGCCTTTCTTGCGTTGGACCACAGTGTGTCCTCAAGTGCTGAAGAGCAGGAGAGTAAAGTAGACATAGATTGAAACTGTTGTAACTTTTAACTCAGCCTCTATGAATGAGGAAAAAATGTTTTCTCTGTCAGTCAGATACAAATTAATTATTTTTTTTCTGTATGAGAATAGAAGTTTTCAAATGTATGCTACGTATTCTGTTAGTTATGAAATACTCTTCTTGTGACATAAGGTTTTTTTTTAATTATCATTATTTATTTGTCATCTGGTAGACAACATATGCTAAAAATTAAAAAAAAAAAAATACAGAAAAAAGAAAGGCAAGATGTATCAGCAAAACTAATAAGTAAACAATATTTTAAGAAACACATTTTCACATTTTCTTATCAGTTGAATGGTCTTCGCTACCCACGAACAGTAACATTTTAAATAGCAGTAGGTAGTAAGTATATGAACTACCTGGGTAATGCTGAAGGTGCAAAAAATAATTAATTCTCTGTGACATCTGAAATATTTTGAGTATAGCAGCTGTTGCTTGGCATTTTATGAGCTTTCCAGGAACCACATTGCCCAACATAATTAGCTACTATGTGGAAAGTTGGAGGGAGAAAAGTAGAGGAACAGAGCAACTTTTTGAAGAGAGGAAGTGGTTCCACATAGAAAAGACCCATTGTAGAGATGGTGGGGGAAAAAAAACATGAAGAGATACTGGGGAGTGGGGTAGGATGAGGATGGGCCATGGATATATGTGCTGGTCCATGTCTGGTCAGCTTCTGTTTTTCAGGGCATTTCAATCATGTGTAAAGAACAAAATAAATTCTCATGGAAAAAAAAAATGAAAACCAAAAAACATGCTCTAAAATTAAGTTAGTATTATTTGTATAGTCAATAACTTAGTGGAGAGAAAAGCTTTTTATTAGCACATAGCGTTATTTTAATATATGGTTTTGAAAGTCATCATGCTAAAAAAAATAAATGATAAAACATTTAAATTTGAGACATGTGCTTTTTTGCTCTCTTGCTTATGTCTGAAGCCACAGTGCTCATGCATTTTGCTCTCAGGAGACAGCCTTACCCCAAATATTCAGACTGCTTCAGTATGTCCATTAGAGAGAAATTATACATTAATGATACACTGATTATGTCTAACATTTGTCTAACATTTGTCTAACATTTTGTTTGCGTTATATATGCAGTATATATCTTTACCTTAACAGATACCATAAGTTACTATTCAAGCCATACACACTTCAAAGTCAAAGCTACCTTTCATAGCTTAAAAAAAATGTTATGCCAATTGTTCATAGTATTTTTTTTTTATGTATGTATCATGGTGGAAGACCATCTAAAACATGAAAAAAGTAGTATTTTTCAATGATAATTTAGAAACACAGGAAATATTTGTCCTCCCTCATCCATAAAACTCCCTTCCCCCCAAACCTAAACCAATTCAGTGTAAACAAAGTAATCTTTCTGGTAAGAAAATTTAAATGAAAACAACTCACCATTCGCTAAGATAATGGCAATGGTGATTCACTAAAGGAAGACGTCCAAAGGTTTCCAGGTGCACCACAACTGCTGCCAGTCCAGTGGAAGAAATCTGCCTTTCAGTTTGTGTAGGACAAGATTTGCTCAAGTGCTTACTCTACTGTTAAAAGATTTTCCTTTGTGTATAATATGGATGATTTAGAAGAAGCTGTGTCAGCACTGATTTATACATTGACAGCTAAGGATAATAAGATATGGGCAAACATACAGCTCACCCTTTTACAGATTAACCTGCAGACTGCATTAGGCAAATTCGATGGCATTAAAAGATTTTTCCAATTTGTCTGGAAACAATTTCTCTTTTGTATTGTGTCAAGGGTAACATTTCATGCCATTGTACTAATTTAAATAGCTTTGATAAATTGTTCAAGAGGTTAAAGAACTGTACTGTGTATATATTTCACCTCTTTAAAATAAAAAGGCTATTAACTTAATTGTTAAATGAAATTAATTAGTAAAAATGAAAAGAGCCTGAGAAAGTAGGCTTTAATATTCCAACACTGCAGCACTGGTGCTGTAACATTGCACCAAAATGATTAAAGATCATATTCAGGAAATTATAGTTTGCATTTCGGTATAGCTTTCAGTACAAAGAAACACAGACACCACTATAGTTATGATAATGTTTTATTCCTACATAGTAGTAATTCAGATAAAAAATATGGACGAAACTATAAGAACTTTATAAAAGTTGGTACTTCACACTCAACAGTGGGTGTGATGATTTATTAATAAAGTAAAAGGTTATCAGAGATTCAGAAGAATCATAGAAAATGCTTTAGTAAAAGCTTCATTAGCCCTGGTAGCTAATCTATAATTGCAGACAGAGAGGGCAGAGTTCATTTGTATTTTGTTCATTTTCTTAGCAATGTTCACACGTATTTACTCATACATCTTATCTGATACTGACAAGTGTCGGGCTTGAAGATCTGGTTGTTTAAAGTGAGATTGTATTTCCTTGCAAGTTGTACCTCAAAATGCATATTTATAGGAATTATATTTATAGGCAATATTTATAGAAGAAGCTTATAACAAGGGAAATTGGGATTTTGTATTTGCACAGTGGTTAATTTCAGCAGACTTTTTAAAATTGTGCAATATGTACTGTATCAATGTTATGAAATGAAAAAGTAATAGTATTCTTCAGAGAAATGAATGTAAATTTTTCATAACTTAATACTTAAAGATTAATAATGTATGGGTTGGATTGCTGAGTTTTATGTCCAGAATTCAAGTGCTCTGTGGCAACATCTTATCTGCATACAATTGCAGAGAAAACAAAATATGCAGAAAATCACACACTGAAGCTTCCAGCAGAAATGCTAGTTTCATTTGGAGCAGAATTAAAGGATATAGCTAACTGGGTATGTAAATACCTTGAACACTAATATTTCTACATTGGGAAACATTCTAGAAGGCAATTATTGTAAACTCCCACCCTCAGCCCCACACCTCCCATCTGGGGCAGATGCACCCCTAAAAGTGGTCCCTCACTCGCTCCTGCCAGGGCGCAGGGAATTAACATGCAGCTGGGCTGCTCTGATAAATGGATTCTGTTAGGTCACCGAGGGGATGCGTGTGACATTAAGTGATTTACCGTCCTTTACCTTAATGAAATTGTTTCAGCAAGATGACGCTGAGAGCTTTTAATGGATAGCTTTTCTTGATGTAATGAAATTGCATTCCTTTGGCATTTAATATAAGGTGCAGTTATTATTTACTGGAGCTCTCCTGGAGCTGCTGTTTTGCGCAGACAGTTCAGAACAAAAAGAGATTTCTGTGGCAGCATCCGGGCCGGCATGGTGTATGACAGTCTTAAGCATACGAGTGTATTTGCAAGAGCATTTCAGCTAGTGTGGCCTGGCCATGCAGACCCTTCAGGAGGCTTGCTTCACACACAGCACTGCCAGTGCTCATCTCTTTTACAAATACCTTCCTAATCTGTTTAACAGGCAACTGGATTACAACCAGATCAGCTGTATTGAAGATGGGGCATTTAGGGCTCTACGCGACCTGGAAGTGCTGTAAGTATTTCTCTGACTTTTAGCAAGAGCTTGATATCTGGGGAGTACTAATGCAAAAGCTTATCTGTGAGCTGCAGCCTGGTGTCAGAAAGGTCTAGTGAAAAGATGTCTTTAAAATAATCTACTGCAATGTGCTATAAAATGGTAAAATTATCTGGGGAGACAGAGATGCTCCTTTACTCTGCAAGACAACCATACTACACAATTAAAATTTTTTTTTAAAAAAAAAGGTATAATGTAGATACTGTAAGAAAAGAATATATTTCTTATTAAAAAGGAAGGGAAGCATTAATGAATCCAATTCTTTTTGTAAATGATACATCACTGTAGAAGTGCTGAACGTTTTCAGGATTGCCTTTGTTGTACAGTCTGACATCAGTTTGATCTTTTAGCCTCTCTACTTAAGGAACAATATACTAAATGTATCTGACAATCTAGATGTCTTCAAAGAGGCACTTTCCTAGCAAAATACTGTTGTTTTGTGGTGAGATGTTTAGCCTGTCCATATTAAACAGAAATTTTGATTTTAATTCCTGTGGGTATGTGTATAAAACATATACAGAAAATATCATTTTATGTCATTGAAGGTTTGTAGGTGCAGAATACTCTCTACTCAGAATACAACAAAATACTCTTTTGCATACTTTTTTCTCACTGTTTTAAAGTTGCCCTCAGTGAGGTTAAAGGTAACAAAATTATCATCAGTGACCCCTGACCTGAAAATAGTGACTGTAAAGAGTAAAGTGTCTCCATTCCCAAGGAATATGAGACACAGCACACATTCCTGAAATATTTTCTCTGACAGTCAAAATGTCACGTTTTTTTTCTGTGCTTTTTTTTTTTTTTTTTTTTTTTTTTTTATTAAGGGAACTGAAAGACTTTGTGAATCAGTGAGTTACTTCATGTTAGTTTGAATCACACTTGGTAAATCTCACCTTGGGGTGGGAGGAAGCTTCTTTTTTTTCTTGTAAGATTCTGAAGTAAAAAACCTTTACTGATTAGTTACTGATAGTGTCCAATAATATTTCCAAGAAACTAAGAATGTGTGACCTACTGCAGTAAAGTTTTATTTTAATATGCAATAATTGATCTTACTTATGAGTGAATGGTTCTGACAGCTGATTTATTTATTTATTTATTTATTTTACAGTATAGCAATAGAAAATAAATCTATTGTTAACTTCAAGGTATAAAATAATGTACTGTAGGTTCAGTATTGTCTAATGGTGAACTTGATAAATTTTTATTTTTCTATCAGTAAATCTGATGTTCTGTGAGATTTTTATCTTTGTATCTCATGTTTTTTCCAGTGGTGACTTAATCTGGTTATCATGTGTTTTAATATGAGCCTTTACATCTGGAAGTGTTAAATGTGTATGCATGTGTGTGTATATAACTGAATATTTGTAGTTTTTAAAGCTCACGATTTTTAGTAGTCTAAAAAGGTCATCCTTGCCAGTAGAAGTTAATGGTAGGAAATTCACATTGATTTCAATGAATGCAAAAGGGAACAGAACTATATAAAAATAATCATCTGCTTAAAAAGTAGGTAGTTAGAATTTTGTGAATATACCTTAACTATTAGTATTCAAATATACAACTACAAGTTGTATATCCTGACTTATGTTGTGTGATAAGCAATGACAGTTTAGAAAATAAATTTTAAAGAGATATTTTGAACATTTACTGAAAAGTATGCATCTAATATGATTTCTTTTCCAATAAAGCATTAAAGATATGTAAATCACACCACAATATATACACAATGAGTAGTATAAAGACTATGTATTTTGTTTCCATTTGGAGTTAATTATTCTAAGCACAGAATTTGTATATTACTTCAAACTCTAAGTATATGTCGAAGCTTTTAAGTAATTTTTAAACTTACTTGGCGTGAAACAGTCTTTAGTTACAATTTGAATTTTTTCAAATTTTTTCGAAGTAACAGGTCTTATAAATTGGTTAGACAACTGCAGAATCTTGGAGGCTATTAATGTTAAAGATACAAAATCAACATGAAATTTGGAAAGATGGAAGCAAATTTAGATATAAACCTGCCCACTTGTTAATTTGCTAGCAGGTTTCTGTGAAATCTTATTTTTTTTTTCTTCCTTTTGCTCTTTCTTTATATAAGAGAAAATCAGCCATACTGATTTTAGCCAAACATTGACTATGAGAAAATATATTGTATTGCCATATTAAAATAATAAAGTATCTAAGAAATTCAAGAAATGTTTTCTGTCATCACACTTTTTGCAATAGTGTGTAACAGTTTTAGATATAAGTATGGAGCAAATTTTTTTTTTTTTTTTTTTTTTATTGATTTTAGATTTGCAATGAAATCAAGCATTTTGGATTACAGTAGCTATAAAAATGGTTTAATTTCTTATGTATCTCTTACATCAACTCTTACGTCTTTCTGTGCCTTGCAAAAAGATAAATTAATAGCTCTTGTATACACAACAGCAAGTCAAACACAAAATATCTGAAATTTAAAATTAAAACCTTTTATAGATGTACATTCTTTAAACAGTTAACAGCTATGGAAATATGTACTTGTTTCCATTCCCTTAATTGAAAAAAGGATGATTTAAAAACCTTTTAAGAAGTCGTGCAGAAAGAAGTATTGGAGCTGTCATTTAGCATGTGGACACTAAGAAAATCCTGGAAAAGTCTACTGTCATTTGTTTACTAGGCTGTCATTTGTTTACTAAGACACCTTTTGCAGATATACCCACTTCCCACTTGGCCTTTTTTTTTTTTTTTAATTCCATTTTGACCCCCTCCCCCCCTATTTATTTATTTATTTATTTATTTATTTATTTATTTATTATTTCCATTGATTAATCTCCTCTTTGTTTATGTAGTCCTGAGGGCACACAGGGGAGATGCCTTATGCATAGTGAAGAAAACATTTAGGTTGTTGAATGAGTAAGCACACAAAGGTAAAATGCAGCACGTTGCACCAGCAATTAATTGCTTGGTTAATATGGAAGCATATAGTTTAATGCTGTTCAGTGTGCTGTGAGTTTACCTTTATGTGTTTGGGGATCACAGAGTAGTTAAAATTTACTCAGAACATGCACAAATTACACACTGTTCTGTTTGTTTTTAATAGTTGTTGTTTTAAAAAGGAAAAAATAATAAGATTTGGGTAGTGCAAATTATTATTTATTAGTCTCATAATTGTGTTTACAACCATACAGCACATTCTCCATTGTATTCAAATGAGTAATCTCTAAGCTGAAACTGTAAATTCTGTCACTTGTTTCCTTGTTCTGGAGTCAAGCTTGTTTGCATTTTATCTGCAGCCTAAAGACAATAGTTAACTGTAGGATTGTTCATACAGTTCTATTATCTTTACAAACTACACTTACTGTGTGTGACAGTTCTGTGCTAGCCAACAATTGATTAAGATTTATTCCTGGTTTTTGTCTCAAGTTCTGGGCACCTTGTCTAAAATGTAAATTATCTGTTAGAGAATTAACGTTCCCGCCTCCTTCCATTGTATAGCAGAAGGTCACCTATTGTTCATGCAGCTCTGGATCATCTGCAGCAACACTGTTCTGTATAAAAATTGACTGCAGTTCTGAAAAGTTCAGAAGATTCATGGAGAAAAAAAAAAAAAAAAAAAAAAAAGGCAGATCTTGAACTCTCAGAAGCTAGAAAGGGAGACCAGAATCCTAAAACCAAGGACTTTTCTCCAAAAATACTCTGGAACTCTTCTTTACATCAGGATGGCAGTCTTGGCTTTAACATTCTTAACAGTATTTATGTTACCAGTCTTAACAGTGGCAGAAGCTCTGTTTCTGTCCTCTGAGTTGATCATAGATTACTGGGGTCTCTGTTTACTTAGGGTAAATGGAATGGTCAAATCACAATGTTTTAACAGGGATTGAAAAGGGAGCCAAAGCGGACCTCAGAGCATGGTCTTATTTCCCCAGTAGCCATGCCTAAAAGCAGTACGCCTTGTTCTTCATTAGCCATGCCTTGTTAAAAAAAAAAAAAAGTGTAGTCAGTGTAACATAAATAAGTGTAACATGCAAGTGTTACATGTTAACATGCTTCTTCTTTACTTCACAGCACTCTCAACAATAACAACATCACCCGGCTGTCCGTTGCAAGTTTCAATCATATGCCCAAACTCAGAACTTTGTAAGTAGTCCCGTGGAAGCTGGCTGCCATCATTATCAACCCAGTGTGTTCAGTATACCATTTTCCCCTCAATCAAGTTTTGTCAGTGGCCTATAAATGCATATTCAGGAGGAGATGGCATACTCTCGGTCAAAAAAAATATTGAGTTTGGTGAGCATGATCTTTGCGTATGCCAAAAAACCCTAAAAGGTAAAACTGTCAAGTGACTAATATCTGAACTCAGGAGATCTAGAAATATTTATATCATTTTCACCCCATTTCTTTAGGATATGGGGTGATGGGAATGTTTTCATGGCCTTTTTCCAACTGGGTGTTCCACAGTGCTGCATTTGTTCACTGAAAAGCTTCACATTCTTACAAAAAAAAAAAAAAAAAAAAAAAAAAAAAGTGGGGGCAGGGGAGATTCTCTTTTATATTTTACAGCTGCATAGAGTAAGAAATTGATGTTTTTTGAAAGTCAAAAATTTGTTTTACTTTGAGCTATTGAATAGGTCACATTTCATTTAGGAACATGGAAGAATCTTTGATTGGCTGTCAGATGTGATAAATGGGAAATCTTTATGCTTTTATTACTGTACTGCTAGCAGACCTAATTAAACTGAACTGGCTCTCCAACATTCTTTGTAACATAAAATTATAGGATCATCCGGTAGTGCTATTATAATTAAAGTTGTGTCAGCATTTACAATAAGGTTCCCATTTTTAGAGGTTATGACTTTTGCAGAATACTTCTTATACTGGAAGAATACTAAAACAAAACACAGTGATAAAAGTGTATATGCAAGTGATACAATTTGGTGTTATTTATTCTGTTTATACTGAACTAAGAATAAATGTACACTGTGTTAATCAACAAAACCAGACTCTCTCAAGGTTTAGTTCTGACACACTGTCAAACAGACTTTCCACTGAAGTGGTAATCAGAAATGAATGGGATGTTCCTATCACAGTTCAAGAGTAGCTTTTGTTGTTAAAGAATTAATTTTGCAAAGAGCCTGTCCATTTTCTTTTATGCATGTTTACTTGCACAAATGTTTTAAATCATTAGTGCTATTGACTTAAGTTAGCATAACATTAGTAACTGAAAAAACTGCACTCAGGTGAGTAGTTCTGTTGACTTCATAACAGACTTGTAACTATTCTTGTTTGGATAAATGCAAGAGCTTTTGAATTGTACTGACCATGGGCTTTGGTGGCCTCACTTATATTTTGAGAATAGAATTTCATTCAATTCTTTTGTGTCTGAGACTTGAAAAATTGAATATCCATCTGTTCCTCTTTCAAACTTTGAAATCCAGTTTATATTCTGAATTCCAGATTACAGTGAATCAAATTAGCAAGTTATCATTTACATTTTTTTGTGGGTTATTTTATCTTTTTAATATTTATTTTAGAAGCAAAAGAAAACAGGCACATAGTCCTAGATTATTGCTGTAATATCCCATTTGCAGTCCGAATATGCTTGTATAACCGTATTAATTTCAACGGCATTAGTTCAGATTCGCAATGGTGTTCTTGCCTACAATTGGCCACAGATTGTATTGAATGTGTATGCTGTATTCTGAGCTATGTTTGCAAAGCACCCACACAAGAATCAGTGCAGGAAAAGGCGTTGCCTTTAATTCTAGTCATTTTTTGTAAATAATTAAAAAAAAAAAAAAAAACAAACACTGAGTTAAAGTCTTTTGGTTTTGTTGGTTTATAGCACAATTCATGTTGCTTTAAGGACTTTCTATGGACTAATTAGACTTCTTGTTTAAATTCTCATTTTCTTGCACTTTCTTTCCAGTGATTTAGTTAGGATTGAGCACATTATCTAAAAGGGACCAAAATGACATTATTCTGTTATGGATGGTTCTGAGTAAGGATTTGATTTATAACTGTGGATGTCTTTTTCTGTAGTTTGAAAAAAACGCAAGAGCCAGGGAAAAGTTAGAGCCAGAGGAAAGTAATTTACCAAATTTAGTGAATACATTTGTCTGATGTTTTATCAATGGCAAAGTGCTTTCTGCCACTTGGCAAGGAGCCGTGGTCTTGTGTCGGTCTCTGCCAACCAAGAGGTGACTTCCTTAATTCCATTGCTTGCTGCCATTTGGTCTTTAAATTTCAGGCATTGCTTAGGCTGTATTTCCCTAGGAGCCAAAAGCAGCTAATCCCCCTTTCTGCGATTAAACAAAAAGAGAGGAAATCAGAAAAGGGATGTGAAAGAAGGTGTTTTATATTGAGTTATTACTCTGTCTTGTTCTGCAGAAAATGAATATGACCTGTTAGAGGGATTTTGCAAGCTGTTTCTATAGAGACTGATAAAGGACAGATTTAGATGTATCTAATTGGAAACCAAATCTTTTATTAACTCTTTCTTTTTGACAGTATATTATCACTATAGGACACTACAGTGATATGTTACTTTGGACATTTCTGTCTTATTCATCATTTGTTCATATCTGGACTAAGACCTCTGAGGCAGCTTTCAAGCTCGTGTGTTTACTTTTTTCTTCAGACAAGAGGAAAGAAACTATAGGTAGTTTACTTTCTTAAGAAGTCTTCATCTTTTTTGTGATTTAGACCACAATTAAAAGGTCATTTTGCTGCTTGTATAAGCTTTGTTTATTAGCCTGTAACTCCCAGACTTTTAATGAAAGATGTAAAACATTAATCGCTCGTTCATGATTTTTGTTAGTAAAGCAGCACAGTTTGGTGCTACAGGGGGGAACAGGAAGGATGGGTTGCTCTTCTATTTCTTCTCCCCAATTTAACCATATGGTCACGCTTCTTCTCATGCAGTCGCCTTCACTCCAACAACCTTTACTGCGACTGCCACCTGGCCTGGCTGTCCGACTGGCTGCGGCAGCGGCCTCGCGTCGGCCTCTACACCCAGTGCATGGGCCCGGCCCACTTGCGGGGGCACAACGTGGCGGAGGTCCAGAAACGGGAGTTCGTCTGCAGTGGTAAGGGCAGCACATTTGCACGGCCTGACAACAGCTCAGCAGGGACTGTTCATGCTATGCCTTGCTAGCTTTTGCATAGTTTTTTGTCTTTTTTTTTTTTTTTTTTTTTCTAATTTAATGAAGCTAATCATTTTTATCAGTATTTGTATCTTCTGTCGCGGTGCTTCTGTCCTTACAAATTTTGTGTGAATGCTGCATAGCCATCATAAAGAGTGGGGAGAGAAACGAAAAATGATATAAAAGATACACAGACTGAGAACATAAGGCCTTTTAGTGCTAAGGAAAAGGACTTTAGTTAAAAGGATTAAAAAAAAAAAAAAAACAGGTTGTTTTTTCTTTTTTATTTTTCTACTTCAGTTTAAACAGTTTTCTGAAGCCCCAATAAACTTCTGAATGTTACTGGTATGCTTTTATGATCTTGTGGGTGGCATCCCATGGCAGGGGGTTGGAACTACATGATCCTTAAGATCCCTTCCAACCCAAGTGGTTCTATTATTCATTCTATGATTCTTTAGTGCATCAGGTTGTTTTCTGATGTGAAATGACAAAATGACAAACGATTCAATACTAATCACATTTTCTCTATTTATTTTTTTTCCTTTATTCATGTCTCCTAGATGAGGAAGAAGGCAAGTTTATCTTTCTTATTTAGATATTTTTAAACTTGATTGAAAAATTTCTGTAAACTTTACCTGCTGTTTCAAGGTTCCTCAAAATATTGAAAAACAACTGGAAAATAGCTGTCTGTTCATTCATTCTGCAGGACTGCTTCTACTAGTCAATTTTCTGCAGACCCCCAGATCGCTATTGCCAAATATGCCAAAATTTACACAGATCTGTTTGTGGTTTTGTTTGTTTGTTTTTAAACAGCTTTATGCAGTTTCTATCCATACTGAACTGCTTCTAACATCACAGTATAAGGCACCATGACATCCTAACATGGCAAATGATAACCACATTCTTACCATACTTCAGCCTTTTATGTATACTTAAAAGAGCTCCTAACAAAATCACTTAAAGTATCTTGTTTGTAAACTGCATAGTTTTATAACTTGGACACTAATGCTAATTTTGAAGATGGGGAATGACCATGTTTTATCTCTGGATCACTGTTTGTTTTTTTGTTTGTTTTTTAAGTAAGATGGGTGAAATATTTTTCTGTTTGTTAGTTTTGGCAGCTGTTTGCACTTTCGTAACAGATACCTTAACATTAAAACAAATGATTATATTGCAAACTACTATCTCAAAAGACCAGCCTTTCCAGCAGAGTAATTTTAAAACTTGAACAGTTATTTGAAGTTGTAAATAGGAACAGCACTGGCTGCAACGTTAAAGTGATATGTCATACGTTATCAGTGTACCCTTTCCATCTTAATATATGACATAAAATACAACAAGACAGATTTCATAGTCCAGAAGTTTTTTTTTTTGGTTTGGTTTTCCCTAGGTGTTTCAAAACAGTCTCTAGCTTTTTTACCTTAATAGGAAAGAAAACGGGAAAAAAGGGGGAAGGGGGGAGATTCATGCCTTTCTCGTGCCTTCATGCCTTCCATATCATTACAAAACAGTAATTTAAATCATTAAATCATTATAATAATGACATGCTCTACTTAATATATTATGTATTATATATTATAACATGCAACCTATTTGCAGGAAAATGTAATAAGATATTTATTTTCTAAAAACATATCTAAATATGTGAGTATTAAGGTTACATGTAATTATAAATGCCAAATTTAACATAAAACTCTTAGGGGATGACATGAAGTTGTATAAATTCATGGCTGCCTGACTAGTTAGGAAGACTGTTAAACTGGGGGAGAAAGTCTGTTGAGCTAATACAGAGTGAGAGTATAAACAATGTAGTCAAACTTATTTATTTATCTCTGTGATTGGATGGAATGGTCATAATTCCAAACTTGTCTGTAACTGGTGCATACACTGAAGGATAATACTCATTAATGAGTATTTGCAGAACTGAACTAAGAGAAGAGCTTCAGTGTTCATGGCAAAGTTCATTAATTTCTGTTGACATTCATTTTTAATACACAAAATTCTGAAAACTGAGTAAAACAATAATTGTTTTTAAAACCACAGAATAAATAAAATATACCTAAAAAATGGACTACACTTAGCCTTCTTTAAAAAAGTGATTTTGAATACAAGTGTATGAAGTAACTGAGAAATGATGAAAGAGCCAGCATAGTAGTTGAGCATTTTTCTTTAATCTCATTATTGTGTCAACATGTTGGTATTAATTAGGTATTTAAAATAATGCAATTTGAAATCATGGATAGGAAACAATGTTTATTCTTTTAAGTTCTGTTTCTATTTTTTCATGGAGGTGTAAAATGTGACGTTTTACTTTTGAGGTAAACTGGATTAGTGCTTGACAGGTTTATACAGTTATAGAAGAAACTCTTTTCTTTTGCAGGTCACCAGTCTTTTATGGCTCCATCCTGCAGTGTCTTGCATTGTCCCACTGCATGCACCTGTAGTAACAACATTGTGGATTGTCGTGGAAAAGGCCTTACTGAAATCCCAACAAATCTTCCAGAAACCATTACTGAAATGTGCGTAATCTGATTTTTTTATTCTTTCAATGAACTTGCAGAGAACAGTTTTGTCTTATGTACTCATTGTTGTTATTTGTACAATATGCGTTATACAGGGTAAGAATTTTGTAGTGCACATTCACATTCAGAAATAAAAGGAATATATAGATACATGAAAATATTTAAGACATATATGTTCTCTTACGAGTTAGTTTTATATGTATTACTCACAACTCGCAGTTAAAACTGCATTCTGAGTTGGTTTAAAACTAATTCATGAATCCTTACTTTTCTGCAAGTAAGTGGCTTCTCAATGCAGGCTATAAACTCTGTTGCTTTCACTGTTGCTCACTTTCCATCACCTTATTCAATTCAGAGGAGCATATCTTGCAACAAAGACAAGAGACCTGCATTGTTCATACTAAGTATTCTGCTAAAGCTGCCTCCTCAGAAGGATAGTTTAAGAAGGCAAAAGTGTGGTGGTTGATTGCAATCTGTGGTATAGTCATTGTGTTAATACCATATAGCCGTGGTTGGAAGAGCATGCATGCTGATAAGGTTTCATGACATGGCATAAACAACAGCAATGTCTACAAAATGTGCAACTGCATCCTTACCACCAAGCAGAGTCATAGCAGTGTGGCTGAGAGGCTGTGTGAGTATATAGAAAGGCTGCTGTTGTGTTGTTGCAGGGGAGGAGCAAAAGCAAAAGGTGAGTTTACAAGGGCACAACTAGAGATTGCAAGCATGTTCCTAAATCTTTATTTTAAGGGTCATCAGTCCCAAAGAAATTATAGGATATAGGAGTTACTAGTTGACCCTGAATTCACTGTCAAAAGAAATGACCATGAGGCAAAAGCAAATGGGAATTTACAGAATGGAGATGTGTATCATCCTGTCTTCTGCTCACCTGTTGCTCTAGGTAAGAAATGCTGATGTGTTTTAAGCATTTAACAGATGTCCAGCATTTGGTTAAGCATTTAACAGATTGCAAACTGAGGCTAGATGTTTCCTGCTAGACTGCACATTGTTCACATCACAGAGTGAGGCCTTTTCACATGCTGAGGTCCATAAGCCATTAATATTGCTAAATATGTATGCTTAGGTGCTCATATAAATATGTATAATATGTGTGCTGTGTTATATGTATAGATCATAGTCATACGCTGTAAACTATCTGATATCTCTGTTGTGTATCTAGTTCATAAGTGAAGTTTACATTAAAAAGCAGATTGCAGTGTTTTGTACGGTTAATGCCATTCATAGATAATACACAAATAAACATACATATTCAAAATCTGGTACAAGGCAAGTTAGGACATTACAAAGGCAAAATTTAGTATTTATTTTAAATGAAACAGGTATGTACCATTGAATGCCAGTGTGATGAGAGAACTGGACTTCAGTGATTGACTTAGTTTCTGAGTAAACAGGAGGATTGAGATATGATTTGAGTCAGTGATAGGCTGCACTTACCACACAGTGAGAACAAAAGTTTCCAGTTGTGTGGAAAGTAAGGAGAGAAATGTACAGGCAAAGAAGGAAGAGAAATAAGGGACATGAAAAACTTTGAAAGTCAGGGGTAAACTCAGTGGAAGAATTAGAGTAAGGGATTTTGTGAGTATTTGATGAGAATCACTTAATCTTTGCTGCTTCCATGTCAATAGGCTGAAGATGAGTTGAGATTTCAGTAAATAAGCATGTTTTAAAGGTTGTATGGAGAAAGCTTTACACTTTACCACTTTAATGAGAGGAAAATAGTGAAACTTGACAATTTGCATAGCTTTCAAAAAAAAAAAAAAAGAAAAAAGAAAAAAAGTTTATTCTTTGAAATATCCAATCTGCGTTAGAATCTACCGTGTTCTTAATTGTCAAGTTATTTTAAGCTGATAAATTGAAGGAGGGGAGGTGGGGGTTCAAAGTTTCGAGCTTTAAATATAGTCTTTTAAAATGTCATTAATTTTCTTTGTCTTTGTGAAGGATTATGTATTAAGGTCCATAATTTGTCCTGCCACCTTCTATTTTCCATGTCACTCTCATTCCTCTCTTATCTAAACTAAATGTTTCATGTCCATTCAATCTTTTCGAATGCCAAAACCTTTGATTTCTAAATTAATCTCCTCCTTTCTCTCCAAACTCTTGGTTTTCTCAATTTTTTGACCTACATTGACCAAAGTTGAATAAAATATTCCAGATGACAGTGAAACATCACTTTATATGGTGGCATTTTAGTTTCCTTTCTGCTTTCTGCACTGTAATACTTTCTTTCCTTAACTGCCAATATCCATTGCAACACACCTGCCATTGAAATGACCATGAAGACCACGAAAAGTCCTAGGTCTTTTTTTTTTTCCTCTTAGCTGTTTTTGTCAGGAACAAGAATTTTATAGATGTAATTTACAGATGTAATTTACAGATGTATTCCATCCACATATCACCTTATGTTTCTGAACACTGAATCCAGTTGCGTATTCCTTTTTAAAGCTGCTCTGTGAAAGACTTCAGTCTCCTATTCTTTTATCTAACTTGAACATACAGAAAGGTTCAGATGATCGTATCTTAAAGCTATTCTACAATAAAGTGTGTAAAACCTTTGTTTTTAGAGAAGTACTTTGCAACTATTGTTTATAACAACCCTTTATGATTAAATTACAAATAATGATTGTATCTCATACAATAATGCTTTTTTTTCACTTATTTCTATATGTAATTGTTATATTTGTGCCAAAGTGGTAACTGAAAAGAAGCACTTGAAGAGATGAGACCGTGTTGTCACAGTAGCTTTAAAGAATGCCAAGGAGCTGTTGAACATGGAGGATAAGAGAGACCTGAAGTGTATAGTGAGCACTGTATTTCCACCACCATTACACAGTTCTTTATAATCTTTATTACACATGACTTTATTATCTTAATCACAGTTTTGAGCATATGCTTTGGCAAGAGCTCCCCAGTTCTCAGGGAGAAAGGGAAAGAGAAGCGAGCCGGTTCCCTGTTGAGTTTTTTGAAGGATGTACAGAATTAACAGCCAAATTATTATTTATTCAGTGATTTTATAATATCACCATCATTAGATTCCTGTGCGCAACATTGGCATTATTCTACCATTTCACATGGGCCAGATGTTCTCCAGCCTTTTCAGTATTTTTTTCCACAGTCATCTTCGGCATTTTTAACTGAGTATTCTCTTCTGATTTTATAAATGTACTTTATTGACAGGAACATTTGAAAAATCCATAGTACTTGTAAGTTCCCTTAGTCTGGACAACTTTCTGTGTCCTACAGTTGTAATAGTTATCACCTGTTTATAGGCTGTATTTGCAGAATCCAGTGCTCAGTACTACCAAGCTGTCATGTCATGCTTCAGCCAACACAATGGTCCACAAACACCTCCGGGGTCCGCATCTTTCCTATATTTTGTCTTTACCTAAATTATCTCATGTGAATAAACTTCTCCTATTAGAGTAAGATTAAACTTTATTGTCAGCCCTCATGGATACATTTGCTAAAAATTTCATACCTGTTTTTTGACAGATATCACATTTCCATCCATTTCTGCTTTTTCTTTCTTACATGTTCTTACATGTACAGAAGGTTAGTAAGAATATAATCTTTATATGGTTTCAAAAAGTCCCTAATCCAGTTATTTTTTTCTTGTTGTTTTTGTGAAGTTTGCCCTCAAAAAATACTCATGTTTTTTGATGTTTTGTGGTGTTCTCCATCCATTTCTTCCATCTGTTCTCTCAGTGGGAAGCTTGACCTCAGTACCTTATGAAGCTTTGATTTCTTGCTCTTTGCCCAGCACAAGCTTCCTTTACATAAAATGTGTGTCTGCACCAAAATACGTTGTATTTGTTACATTGTCAGTCCATGTGAGACAATGCTGCATAAAGTCTAAGTGGTATTAATTATTTTATTGTTCTCTGTCCTCCTGGTTTACATAAATAAACTACAGGTTTTAATGTGTATGTTCCATTTCAACAAATTTACTTTTTTTTTTTTTTTTTTTTTTTTTTTACTTTCTGGGAGTTGATTATTTATGTAACAAGTTAATTTATGTGCCAAAAACCCTTTAAATGAAATATTCAATTACTTAAGTGTTGAACATTTGCAGTTTGAATTGAGTAAAAGTTTGTATGTCAAAGCTCTGTATTAGCTCTTTGAGGAAAAGGAAGGAAAAAGGCTTTCTCTTTAGAGCATAATACTGATACTATGACTTTGTATTGTCTTGGTAGTTCTGCTGGATAACCTTTTGGGGATGACATTTTAAGACAGTAGGAGCTGTCTTCTCTGCTGATGGCTATTGCCTCTGTAGCACTGTAGCAGAGTTGGCAGACTATGTGCTTGCATGGCTCTCCAGCCTCCCTGTTTCTGAATTTGGTGTAATAGCTGAAGCCACTGAGGAAGAGAAGCTGAAGTCGTTTAGGAGGGAGCAGGTCTTCTGTGATGGTGGTAGCAGGAGGAGCCAGAGCTAGCTGCAGAAACAGTGTTTTAGCCCAGTGCAGGTGGGTTTCCTAGTGAGCATCAGGGTGCTGGTGAGAGGGTTTTGTTGTACCACTCTGTCTGGCTTCTCAACTGTTGCAAAAGTCAGTAGCAATTCCCATTGTGTGCAGTCAGTTATCAGCCAATGCATTGTCTGCCTGGTACCTCTTGGGAAGATGCCTTCAGTAGCAGGGCTGCTTATCTCCAAGTAGCTGCCAGTAAAAATGGAAGGAGAATAAAGCCTTTGGTGGTCATCTCTTTCTCACTTTCAGTGTGATAAAGCTCAGAGGAAAATTAAGAATTCTGTATCTCAGTAAATGTAATTCTTCATCTTTATTGACTTAGTACAATTGTATCTGTACCAGCTATACCTATTCTGCAAAACTAATTCTTCTCTTTTATTATCTAAATAAACTCTCACACAGCTAAAAATAAGAATACCTAAGCTTTTCTTCTCATGGTGAGTCCAATCAATGCTATATTATTTGAGAGAAAAGTATTTCACATTCCATGTAGTAAAAGATAACTTGATCACCAAGACTCCCTTAGTTTTAGTGTATCCACTAATTCTAGAGGAAGCACAGAAATAAAATATAACCTCTCTAGGCGATCTTTAAAGGTTTCACATTATGAGTGACCTGCAGGAAACATTTTGGGAATGCTTCCCGTAGTTCTACTATTTTAATGCCTGTAACTGTAAATGTTGTGAGTCCAAATACATTGACAATAGATGTTACATATTAATAGCTTTCAAACACTTGGTTTATAATATATCATACTTAAGCCTTTTTTTCACTTAAGCAAAGCATGATATAGTAGCTATTCACTTAAGAAATATTACATATTAGTAGTCTTCAAGATTCTGCTATTTAGTATGCCTTGCTTAAGTCTTGTCTTATGGACAATCTCAAATCATGAGATAGTATTTATCCATTAGAAACATCAAAGAATCATAGATTGCTTTGGGTTGGAAGGGACCGTAAAGGTCACCTAGTTCCACCCACCCCTGCCATGGGCAGGGACACCTCCCACTAGACCAGGTTGCTCAAAGCCCCATCCCACCCAGCCCTGAACACCTTCAGGGATGGGACATCCAGAGCTTCTCTGGGCAACCTGTGCCAGTGCCTCACCACCCTCATAGGAAAGAATTTCTTCTTGATGTCTAATCTAAATCTACCCTCTCTTAGTTTAAAGCTATTACTCCTTGTCCTATCACCACAGGCCCTGATAAAGAATCCTTCTCCAATATAATAAGTCATAATATGACTTGGTTTAGATTTGTTGTTTATACCTCTTACAGAAATTTGTGTGGGAAGCTCTTTCATTGTCATGTTTAGTCTGTTGAGTTCAACCGATTCAAGTAGTCTAATATACCTAGCACTTTCCTCTGCCATATAGCTCTTATATTAAAGACATTATGGGTCATTCTTAAGGTTCAAAACTATTACTTTAATTGGTTTTAGAAAGTATAGCCTTTCCTAACAGTGATAGCATTTATCAGCCTCTATGCAGGCATTCCTTAAACATTTTAGTTTTTCAGCACCATTAATCTCTTTTCATTTGGTTGCATTTTAGAATCCACCTTCCGCATGCAAGTTCTTTAAAAGGTATGCAGAAATAATTCTGGTTTCCTTCAAATTGAGACTTTTTGGCACATGTTCAAACAGACTATCAGAAGCCTTACAAATGGTGACCCAGCAGCAATTTTATTAAATGTACTGATACCTTTTCTCAGAATGG
This sequence comes from Aythya marila, assembly GCF_965140915.1. Taxonomy (NCBI): domain Eukaryota; kingdom Metazoa; phylum Chordata; class Aves; order Anseriformes; family Anatidae; genus Aythya; species Aythya marila. The sequence continues at coordinate 59,692,911 of NC_139045.1, read as the reverse complement.
TGTGAGTGAGTGACAGGCTCTTATTTCAAAAGGAGAGGCCAAAAAGCCATTAATGAGCTACACTACCTTGTGAAAATGCTCTTCTTACATTCTTCTGATTTTCTTTTCTCTTCTGTGGCTTGAACTAGCAGTCAAAGTGGTTCTAAAACCTCTTTCTTTACAGTAGTGTTATGAATAAAAGAAAATAAATACATTTGCAATAAGTGCTGCTGAGGGTGTTGATTTAGTGGGGGAGAGGAATTACCTGCTTTGATGACCACAGCTTTGTATAAATGACTATTTAAGCAATCAGGCATGGAATTAAGTTGATTTTTTTCTTCATTTTTGTTAATATGAAAACCATTTAATTAATCGTAGGAGTAAATTGTTTTGTTTGTTTGTTTATTATTATTATTATTATAGAAGGATAGGAGTCCTTACAATGGTGATATTGCAAAGAGAAAGGTTTGTTGAAAGGGATGGTGAGTGGGGGATTGCCACTGTTAACTAAGCAACAGTTGTATAAATAATGTGAGTCTTTGGAACGGACAGAAAATACCCTAAACCATATAATGTAAGAAATGAAAAAACATATGGAATTTTAATCAGGAATTTTAACAATTCACCTCTGTAAACTCAGTGTAGTGAAAAGTCACTGACTTCTTAATTACTGTGGCCTTCAAGATAAAGTTGCTTGCTCTTTTCAGTGGATCTTTCTAACATTTGAATGCCAAAACTAGAAACTCTATGGCTGTTTCATGATAAGTTTATTTATATTTCCCTTGACAGTTTACTAATTTGTCCCCTCAGTTTTGTCTCATCTTATCTTCCTAGTTTCTATTATTTTTCTTCATGTTTTCATCTTCTTCCATCTCAATCTCCTATACTTTTTAAGTCTGTTGATTAAAGATTGTGTATTATGTCAAGCACTCAACTACATCTTTGTGAGCCCTGTGATATTAAGCAGGATTAAAATCTCTTGAGATTGGTTCTCACAGAAACACTCATCTTAAAGGAGAAGTAGGGAAAAAAGAAGAAGGAAAGGAGGGGAAAGGAAAGCTCTCCGAAATTAGGTCTGACAGAACTGAACTTGACAGAGTTTAACCAAGATAAGGTAAAGAGTGACCTGGTCACACTACCTGTGCTTTGTGTAAATTCATAATTTTATCTGAGAACTGGAAGCTGTATGAATGAATCTATTCCAAGCTAAGCTCGGCATCTATACAATTACAATATTTCTGTTGTTTCTTAAAATTTTTCCTTACCTGAAAGTCCAAAGTACAGCCTTAAGTCTATTACAGCCTTATGTCTATTGACCAGGGAGTCTCTTACACTGAGATGCAAAGATGTCCCTTTACAGAGAAAAGTCTCTATTGGTCTTAAGCAAATTTATTGAAAAAGTTCAAAGACTTGCATAAGAAGAAAACTCAGAAACATCCAAGACAAAGCAGCTTGCTCTGGTTTTAGCAGCTCAGAGTGTGATTCAGCTATCTACGGTAGCCTGAGAGAAATGAGACCAGATCCTGCATGAAGATGCAGGGTCTTGAAAAGAATGGGTCTGAATGCTGAGGGGAGGATGCAAGAAGTTACAAGACATTTTAGCAATGACTGTTTTTCAAAGTCTGTATTTGTTTCTGCTTTCTAGTTTAAATCAAAACATTGGTCTTTTTAGTTAGTAAAACTAGTGTGTAAGTCCATTACGATATATAAAAACAAATAGTGTTTGCTTTATCAAAAATGAAGAAATTTGCTAAAATCTTAACATCTTTTATGTAACACATACATATAAACCAACAATTGCATGCAAGTAGTGGAAAACACATCCGCTTCAAGGCAATGTCTTGAATAAATGTGAAAAATTAAAATTATGTAAAGGAATCTAGTGAAGTACTTCATTACCTTAATGCATTTAATTTTCCAACACAGATTTAACTGAATTACTGTTAACTGTTTGGGATTCGTACCTTAATATTTTTTCAGGGAAAACTTAAAATATATTCCATTTGACAGAAAGAGATGGAAGTTTTTGAAGCTAATAGATTAGGCTTTTGCTAAATTGACAGCTAAACCTGTCCACTTAGCACACAAGAGAAATGATTTGTCATGCTCTTACTCAAATATCTCCTTAATCTGACAATTACTGGTAAATCATGGGGCTTTATGGTTTTGTTTTTTTTTTTTATTTCTTATTTTGGTTGTCAGACACAGTGTTTTCTATAGGTAGAGTATTTAATCTGTCTTTTATTAGCATGTGTTCTATGCTACCATTGTTCAGATCTTTGGCTTTCTTCATACTCTTGTGTCTTACCTTAAAAACTAATTAAATTTGCAGGACAAGAGTAATTTCAACAGTCAGTAAGATGCAGAGACACAGAACACAGCAACTGCACAGGAAACTTATTCTAAAGAAAAAGGAGGAGGTCTTTGTGTGAAACCTTATGTAAAGTATCACACAGCACACTTAGCAGAAGAGATTATGATTCACTCTTGAATTTAATCTTGAAATTGTATGGCACTCTGTGGTGGAACTGGTGCAGTGGCAGGGTATTCTTCCTTGAAGGTGGAAATAGAAGAACATATCTTTCAGCCTTAGCAAACTTGTTGTTTTTTTTTTGTTGTTGTTGTTTTTTGTTTGTTTGTTTTGTTTTGTTTTTCAAAATGGAGGAACAACCTCAGTGCTGGTTTCCAGCAACTTTGGAAGTAGGTACTGGCCAGAATGAACACCACATTGTTCCACTTCTGGGAGGTTTGTGCATGTTCTGGTGGTACTGGGGTACGTTGAGGGACTTCTGCCAAGAGAAATAAAATAAGTCAGGCATGCTATAAATGAATATTTTATACAGCATGAAGAGAAGCTGGAGAAGGCCTATCTAGCTCTTCCAGAAAAACCCTCATAGCTTTCTGACAGCTGTGCTACACTCCAGAGGCATCGTTACTCTTAGATTTTATTTTTACATATGATTCTTCCTCAGCAGTAATGTGAATGAAGTTACTGTAAAAGAAACTGAACATACCAACTTAGAATCATAGAACCATTTTGGTTGGAAAAGACAATGCTGCCTTCATTATTTAAACTTTAGTAAATACATGGTCCCATAAGTGGCAAACATCTGTGGAAAGTATTCTCAGTAAAAATATTTAGATTTTTTGTGGTAAATTTATGGTGCATGCTCAGGTAGTGTTAACAGGTAGTGAGGACTACTACCACACTGTCAGCCACACAGAGCAATGGGATTCCCAAGCAGGTTGACGTGTCATCACTCATGATGAGCCGAGTGTAGCAAGATTACATTTATTTTTGTCAACTTAATACAGTTATTCTGAAGAGCTCAAGTAGTTTTTGTATTGTAACAGCTCTCATCAAAAATAGGCTAATTAGAGAGGCTTTAACTTGACTCTAGGTGACTCAGGCTAATTGCACAGGAGGCACACTGACAGATGCTAAAGTACTGAGCAAATAATTCTTTAAGAATTGGTGCATTTTGCCTACAACCTAAATCTGTAACAATTAAGGAATGTAAAGCCTACCGTCATTAATGGTGCTGTAGGGTTCAGAGCATGAGATGGCCTTATCTGTGATGAAAAATTTAGCAAATGCAGGTTTGGGACTTGCTTTTAAATGTGATGTATTCTTTAATGGCTTTAGTACAGCAATCCTTGTTACTTTTTTGATGTAATGCAGACTATGGAGGTGTCTGTCATTTGCAGTCAGTCCCCTGAGGAAATATTTGATAGAACAATTAGACTGGATGTTCGCGTTTTGGCAAGCTTTAGGGCAACATTGACAGTGATTCTTTATATGCAAATATTTAGGAAACTGTCAACCAGATTTATTAATACACAGAATTAGAGACTGAAATTTTAAAGTGCAAGTAATATAGTCATTCAAAATACATCTTTTGTTTTGTTAGACGTAGATGATATTACAGATTTCAACAGAATTCTTTTGCTGCTGAAGTCAGAAGAGACATTTACTGGATAAAAGCACTCTGGAGGTTCAGTTGTTGGGGAAAGAAAAAAAAAAAAAAAAAAAAAAAGAGGTACTTAGTATGATAGCCTGAAGGATTTCTTTAGCAAAGGGAGACCATTACTCCTTCCTCATTTTAAGAAAACAAACAAGCAAAAACAACAACAACCAAAAACCTGGCAGATGTTAAATATGATGAGAGATGTGTTGGCTGCATATTGCAGTTCTTCAGATTCAGAAGCTGCACTGAATCCCATCGCTGAAATCTATTTTCTGTTTTCTGACAGCTGTTTTTGCCATTTACTTTAAAAGCAGATGGGGAAAATGCAAAGAAGAGCTGTCAATTTTATTACCATGTATAATCAGCATCTGTGCAATACATCAGACTCATTGCACAGCTTACACTTTCTTCTCTGTAGTAAAAAATTATTTTGGGGTTTCTCGACAATCTTCCTACGTGCTTTATGTAAATGAGTAGATGCCGGAATGAAGAGTTGAGATCAATTAAATGCTAAAGTGACTAACATGACCAAATTTACTTAAAACAAGATAAGTCCTGATTGATAATAAAATATGTAGTTAATTTGCTGCTCCATATTCAAATTAATGTTTTCTTAAGGAAGATGTTTTTATGGGCGTAGCACATCTCTATGCAGTATAAACTGTGTATCTTTCTCTACTGAGCAGGCTTGGTATATTGTACCCCACCTGCATAATAAAAGGAAGAAAGAATTTCATAGAGAACTGGGTGTTCTCTACAGCCGCTTTTCATGAGCAGAAGTCTTTCATAGAAATGACTACTTACAGTGGTAAAATAAGCTGTTTTGAAAGTGTCAGTATAAATAAACATGTCTGTCTCTAAGTGTGGAAGTAGTAATCACTAATGGTGTGCTGCAGGCTCCTAGCAGAGAACAGCATCCTCCTGGAAAGTGTCAAGGGATTTATGTATCACAAGGCTGTCTGGGGACATGGTGGGAAGAATCCGTCTACTCACTGGGGACCTACTTTAATTTGATTTGATTAGGTTGGAAATCACAACTGCAGAACCACCTTTGTTTCTTAAAATAATAGGTGGTTGTACATTATGGTGTCTGCAGGGATGAGCCAGGGGGAAAGATTTAGAAAAAGAAATACTCACAGTACATTTCTTAAATAGGAGAGATTAGGGAATAGTCTTCAAAAAAGGTTTCAAAGGTTTCAACTAGTTTGGCAATGTTAAAAGACACTGAAACACTTATGTATTGATGCAGGACTTCTTTGAAGTGAAACACTAAAAGGAGCAGGAGACTCAATACTAAGAGCATTAATTAGCATTTGAGTGGTGATGGGCAGAGTACTTCTTATACATGAGGCAGTGCACGCTTTGATGAAGCATGTACTTAACTGTCTTCCTCCATTATCTTATCTTATTAAATATGCTACTAAAATTGACTGTGGCTTTTGAAAAAGAAACCACCAAGGCACTGTTTATGATACATGGATGATCATTTATAAAAAAGAATGACTTCTGGGATGACTTTGAAAGGCAATGCTATGCACAAAATTTAATACAAGTTTCATGGAAAAATACTGATATTAGCTTTTTGTTCTTCTCTAATATAATGGTACTTCGGGCCATGTCATTTGTGAGCACTTAATAGCAGACTTTTTCAGTAATAGATAACTACAACCCATTCTATTCCAGAATTAAAAATGTTTCATTTAATATGAGGAATTAATATAAAGGAGAGTTTTTAATTACTATGGGCTTTATCAGTAGAATGTAAATTTCCTTTAGATATTATTTTATCTGTGCTTTGTGACACTAGAATATATCTAATTAGATTTTCTTCTGCAATGGTGGATGCAAATTTTCACTCTGTGAAATTCAGCTGATTCTAGGAAGATAAAGCAGAAGATTAGAGGATAACAAAGCTTGAAAATGTGAATTTGATTTACTTTCTTTACAGACAAAACAGAGTATAAAAGATTTTTCTTCTGTATTTAGATAATCTCATTTTTCCTTTCTTATGCTAATCTCATTTTCTAAAATACGATGTCTTCCAGTGCATACACTTTAGCATGAGTTAATAAAAGACATAGATGCTCCTACTATAACAAATTATTTATCCAGAAGAGCGTGTAAATTTATCCTAGTACTACACAGTCTATCTGTTAGACTGTAGCTTTTTCACTAAAAGGAAATCTTAGGCAAAGTTGACATAGAGTTCATTTTATATATCCACCAGTGAATTGATAGTTCCCTTTATTAGAACTGCTAGAAAATTAGCTTTCAGAAATGTATTGGAGTAGGATTTCTTCAGGTTTTGGACCCATATGATTTGTAGACAAATTGGGCAGCTATAAATGAAATCTGCTATTCCATCTTCTCATATCAAATGGCATACATATATCCTGCAAGTTTACTTCCACTTATAGAATGAATGTACTTTTAGGTTAAGAGAGTAAACTGGAAAATACTTTGTGTCTTAACACTAGACTTTGTCTTTCTCAAGTTACATGCCATATCGTGTCTAAATAATAGTGTTTTATGTTTAAACATGAGTGAAAGTGGACAGGAGTCCTCCAGCACTAGCGCATAAGTCTGTACATTATGGACTAATAATATTCATACATGAGGCTTGTGGCAGACTGATGCGGGACTACCGGCACTGCGGTATCTGTCTTTGCCATACACACACAGGCGTGATTCCCCAGTGTCTCTCCAGCAATTCAAGTCCTCCTCTGTAATACGGCCTAATCCATTCCTGTCCCTTTTTAGCCACCCATTTCCAGTCCTTTGTGTATGCCCTACACATTTTCCTGTGCAAGAGATCCTTTGGCTGATTTTCAAAGCTGCACACCTGACAAACGTCCAGCCAGGCTATTCCTGGTGGTTGTGCAATCTTTTGCTGCCAAATAGTGTGTGTAATGGGAATGGATGGATAGTTGCTACTCCCTTCATGGCTGGATTAGTTTGGTTTCTCAGCTCCCTCCCAATGCTAATTTAAGGAAAGGTCTAGAAATTTATGATCTGGAGTTTTTACCTCTCTGTGACCTGAGCTGAGTAGAAAACTATCTAGACAGAAAGCATGTGTAATATTTTTTTTCTTGAGAAAACTCAGCTAAAAATGAAGCATAAGAATAGAAAATACTTGGCTCCAGTGTAACTAGTGTTGACCTTCAATTTAAGCAGGTTTTTACTTATTCAGATGTTTGCTTTCTACATCTACTCAAGTCTACTGGAAAAGAGTGACCTTGTCCCCTCATAGCCCATCAGTACTCTTGATCTGATGTAAAACGTGTTTCATAAGTCCAAAAGGCTCAGCCAAGGTGAGGAAAACGTGTGAAAGAACATCCTGTTTATGGAAAAAGTTAACAGTTTGGTACCATGGGATTCTCTGCAGTGTTTAAAATATATCTGAAAACTGTAGCAAGGTGACAATATTTTCTTAGTTAAGGACGTTTAAAAATATGAGCCCTGTCTTAAGTTGCGTTAATAAAGTGAGATTTTCTGTGTGTTAGGAAGGGTTTTTTTTAGAGGTTTTCTTTCTTTTTTTTTCTTGGCTTCTTTATACACCAGTCAAGAACAAAGCATATTTAGACATAAAAGATTTTGAGTATTAAATATATGAATATGTCCATCTGAACAAAACCTCATAACGGCAGCAAAAAATCTTCTGTCCAGCTATAATCCAGAGAAAGTTATAAAAAGAAATAATTGTTATAAGAATAGTTACTTGTAAAGGCTTACTCAAAATGCGTATGTGAGCTTATTAGTTATTCACACATACAGATTCATATGACTCTTAATCAGAGGAAAAGTGAAACAGAAGAGTATTAATAGGACTAGAGTAAAAGGGAAAAAAAAAAAAAAAAAAAGCATAATATTCCTCCATCTAGACTAAAAAAGGCATTTTACCCTTAACCCTTAACCCTAAATGGATGTCTGAATATTTTCAAATAGAGCGTTAATTTCTACAATTATGATTCATTCTGTGAAATAGAATGGTATTGTCCTTATATGTATAGATCACAGTAAGTTGATACCTGTCCATGAAAGAGGAAAATATCAAGCTTATTAGATAGCCATAATATGTATGTTTGAATAATACTGCCTCTTCCTGATGTTCTTTTTTTTTTTTTTTAGAATAAATACTTTCAGTCTTTTATGTTTACATAATATAATGTTTTATTTATTTATTTATTTGTTTGTTTTCAGTGATAAGCATGAAATACTGCATTATGTGAACTAGCTTCTATTTTAAACATGATTTTTGCTGGGCCTGTTTGACTTGTTAGCAAATGCACCATAGGTCTGTATCAGCATAGATTTCCCATAAGCAAAGCTCCGTATGTTCAAAAAATCTTGGAAAACTGCTTCCATCAGCCAGTTCATACTCTGCAGTGTGTCATGTTTCAGTCACACTCAGTATACATACAAAGCAAATATAGCCAGCAAGATAAACTAACATTTTAGATAAGAAAAATTGTTTCAAGAAGTTATAGGTGTAGCTGTGCAATTCTAGTATTGTAGCTGAAAGAAAAGGTATTACATACTGTATGTAAAGAAATAATACGTGTACGTTGAAAAAAAAAGGCATTTACCCTACTGCAGGTAGCAACATATGTTATTTGTTCTGTAGGAACAGTCTGCACCATTTTTTGTGGTTTATATATTAGACTGAGTAACTCAGAGAACTCTTCATAAATAAATTTCTAAATAAAATTTACTATAAAAATTGCTGTATGTGAATCATAAATCGGGTGTCAAATAATACTAACTCAAATTTGAATATTTTAATTACACTTCTAGCTTACGTTTTACCAAAAAAAAACAAAAACAAAAACAAAAAAAACTTGTGTGCTCTGAAATTAACTTTCCTTATGTTCAGGATGAAGATTGGGCTTTCATTTCTAACATTAGGTTAAAAGTTAAGTTAACTTTAAGTTAAAATAACAGAGAAAAACTATTACTTCTTTTTAATTAAAATCAAAATTAAATGACCTTGTTTCTCAAGGTAAAAGATGTACTGAAAATGTAAGCAAAACCAGTGTTTTTTATTACAGTGCTTTCTAGCTTGTTATGGCTTTAAGTTGCTTTTGGCTTCTTTTTATTATTATTATTATTATTTGTGTGTGTGTGTATTTTTATGCTAATGCAATTGTTTTGCAGACGGTTAGAACAAAATTCAATCAAGGTCATACCTCCTGGAGCTTTCTCACCATACAAAAAGCTTCGAAGAATGTAAGTACCTGATATTTTAGATTTATTATTTTATCTATTTTATATAGAGATATAGGTATATTGATGTATCTAAACAGATTTAGATATAGAAATGTATACATGAATATATTATGTATGTGTATATATATATATATAAATAAAAAATCAGTTCAAGATCATAGAGAGGAACTTCCATCAATGTATATAATGAAATAATTAAATAATGTATTTAAGTAATACATAATTAAATACTTAAATACATAATTAAATAATGTATTTAAGAAAGTTTGACTGCTGGATGATTATCAGATATGACAACGTGATTAATTATACCATATAGCATCTTTTTCCTTTTTTTTTTTTTTTAAACCAAACATTAAAATTATTATGGTTTTACATAAAAGCAACATGTTACTGTACTCAACATAAAAATAAAATCATTGGGTATATTCCACTGTCATTTTGGAATACCTTTGAGACTGTATAGTCCTGCGGTCATTTCAAACAAAAAATGTTTATAAAAGATACATAAGCAATTAGGAAGTGTACATTTTTCAGTCTTTTTTTTTTTTTTTTTTTTTTTCAAAATCTATTTTTAATCATGTATTTGTTTTAGTGTACTATCAATTTTGGTGGTTTTATATTCAAATTCTTCAGCGGGGTCTCACATAAGTATTTTAATTTCTCTCTCTTCCGCAGCTCATTCTACTTATGAATTATTTTAATGTTCACTATTTTTAAAATAGCTTGAATTAATTGAAGCAACTTTCATTTATTTCAGTGACCTGAGCAATAACCAGATCTCTGAAACAGCTCCAGATGCTTTCCAGGGCTTACGTTCACTCAATTCACTGTAGGTATCTATTTGACATGTGGAAACAGAAGCTAATTTCTCATACTCTTATAGTGAATTTATTTGAGATTTGTAGCTCTGCAGGATTTTTATATAAATTCAATCAATACTGAAAGCTGTAAAAATAGTTTCAGAATTTTAGAGTGATAATTGAATATTTTATCACAATTGGACATTAAAAAAAGTACATTTTCTTTAAAATATGTTCATGGCAGAGTTGAAGGAAATCAAAGAGTTTGTTTATCCCCCAGATAGTTTTTATTCTTAAAAACAGCAATCCACTTACAGAGATCCCTTGGTAAGGCTGCACACAGTGAGGTGCTGGTTCTGCTGAGAGATCCTTTGTGTGGCGTGTCTTTGGGAAAATATGTGATCCTGCCATCTCAAAGGAGCACAAGGATCTTGCAAGTATTAAGTCACTGCTGTTAAATTCACTTCATCAAAATTGAAAAGTTATTATTTTTATATTCAAAATTGCATTGTATATAACCTTCATAACAGCTTTGTTTGCTTTTTTTATTTCATTGTACAGTGTCCTTTATGGCAATAAAATTACAGAACTTCCAAAAGGCTTATTTGAAGGACTCTTTTCTCTGCAATTGCTGTGAGTATTTATTTAATATTTACGCTATTTAGGGGTAACCCAGAAGGGCAGACTTGGTAAGAGATAATGCCTGGAAAAGTACTAGCAGGAAATCCTGTGCGTAAGATCAGAGTATAATAAAAACAAATTATGTTTAAGTGAGATGTGGTAGGCCAGCTTGCCATTCATCCACAGATATTTCAGTTAATGTCTCAGCCTAAAATAAATACAATTGAAACTATTATCTTCTTTGGAATTTATAATGATAAAGTATATAACATGACAATGACACTGTCTTGTGATGTAAATACTAAACAGTGTGTATAACATTGTAGGTGAGATACAGTAGAAATATTTGAATGCTTTATATACAGATAATATGTAGTGGAAGTACTATGTAGTTATGTTTTTAGTTGTACCCATGTAAGAACAGAGTTACAGTAAGTTTCATTGATGACTTTTAATATTTTTTGAGACTCTTCAGTGTACAATTCTTTGACTCTATGAACTCTACCTGCTGTTTCTTTTAACAGTTCAGAAACTCCCATGTGTAATCTTATAAACCATTTCTATTTGGATTTAATATTGGGAGTTAAGAGGAATGTCATGGTGATATGTTTATCAAATATTGTCAAGATTAAGTAGGAAAGGGAGTTGTATTGTGTGACAGATTTGTGAAATAGGCCATAAGACAACAAATAGTGCTTTTGGAAGACATTATCCTAGAATCACTGACTTGTTAATCTGAAGACTGAGTGAATTTAGTAAATGGCTTCTTCCCATTTGTTTAGAAGCCTTTAATGTCCAGAGTTTATAGCTGATGATTGGCTTTTATTAATAACTCATTGAGAATGTGGGGGGGGGCGGGGGGGCGGGGGGGGGGCGGGGGAGAAAAAAAGAATTTCAAGATTTAGCACCACCTAGAGGTTTAACATTTTTATTTATTTCAGTCAGAAACTAAATGCTGGGGGGTATGTGTTTCTGTTTGCCTTTAAAGAGAACTTAGTTACAAAAACATATTTAAAATTAAAAAAAAAAAAAAAAAGAAAGAAAAAAAAAAAAAAGGAAGGGACATATCTGAACTTTTGTTTATTCTATATTAAGAAAAAGTCCATAGCTTGATATATTTTGCATAGACAATACTTTAAATTTCTGCTTGCATGATGAAACTGTTTATCAAAGCATTGATTTTCAAATCCACCATTCCATCTGGCTGCAAATGGGAAAAATAATATTTTGTTAGAAAAATACAACTAATTGAATATCAAAATTATTTTCTTTTCAAAAGTATGAAGGAGTTGGTTTAAATTGACTTGTTTGTTTTAGCTTTAGAAGTCTGGGGTGTACAGGGAAGAAAAGGTTCCCTTTGAAGATGAAGGATCCAAGACAAATTTGGATATATTCCATGCCACCAGTTTTACTACAACTCTGTTAATGCGGCAGCATGCTGATTAGTAACATATAATTAAAAGTGCCACTGCACATCTCTTCCAGCTAATGAACACAGTGTTCAGTTCCTTTTTTGTTTGTTTGTTTATTTGGCAAAAGGAACTAGTTTTCCTTGCATATACTTGATTTTTTGAGCTTGTTTCTTTGCACAAATACCACATGCATAAGTTCTGCCAGCACATACAATGAATGTGATTGTAGCAGAATATACCTACCCATTTCAACCGTAAGGTGCAAAAATTTCAAAATAATTTCAGAGCACCTAAGTAAGATATTTAAATTCACTGAAATGCCATATATCATTGTCAATATTTGTTCCTGCATTTCTTGTTCTGTATAAAATGAGTACAAAGAATTATCTGTGAAAAATGTTGAATCTTCATTGACACTGAAAAAATCTTTTATTTGATTGTCTTCCTTTAAACAGATTATTAAATGCCAACAAGATAAATTGCCTGCGAGTTGATGCTTTTCAAGATCTGCACAACCTGAATCTCCTTTCTTTGTATGACAACAAGCTTCAGACCATTGCAAAAGGCACTTTCTCACCTCTACGTGCAATTCAGACCTTGTATGTATGCTTTTGTTTATGGTCATCTTTGGTATGACTTCATATTCTACAGTGTACTCAAAATATCAGAAACTGCTGAGACTAAAGGGAAATAATGTGTGAAATTATTATTTTTTTCTTCATGAAAGGCATTTGGCGCAGAACCCATTTATCTGTGACTGCCATCTGAAGTGGCTGGCGGATTATCTTCATACAAACCCCATTGAGACCAGTGGTGCCCGCTGCACCAGCCCCCGCCGTCTGGCAAACAAAAGGATTGGACAGATCAAAAGCAAGAAATTCCGCTGCTCAGGTAATTTTCTTAGTTCAGCTGCTATTTTTCTTTTATTGGCAAAACCAGTGGTTGTAGAAGTTCTAATGAAGGCAGCTGGCTCTCTACAGAATTATTAAATGTTACAAAATCTTTTTTAGTTCTTCAGCCGAAGTGGGGGGGAAGTCATGGAAGTCATAGCCTATTGGATCACGGAACATTACTACACTTAACACATTTGGCACTATTTCTGAGTAGCATTAAATCTAACAAAGAAATGCAATATATAATACTTCAGAATGCAATGCTGAAGTTATTCGCTACAAACATCACTGACATAAATCATTTTGTACAATTTCCACAAGGCTCTGGAGTACATGAAAGATCTAAAAATTTCTAGCTAAATATGGAAACATGACACATTCATTTTATACAAGGAGCTTACCTCATACTGAAATTTACTGTTTTCTTTTTCTAATCTTATTCCATTTCCTACTTACATTTCTCTAAATCCTTAACTTTTTGTCGTATGGTATCCAGCTGTTCCAGGTGCATTTCACATTCTACAATTTATTCACTCTCAAGTGCAAATACCAGATGAGAACTGTTTGTTATCCATGTTCCGGATACATTTATGACTATTCACACTTCGTTGTTTATCAGCTCTTGTTGTGAATACACATTTTTTCATTTAATTATCTGTAGTTAACTGTAGTCCATACTTAATCTAATAAAACTCATTCTTTGCTTGCTGACATTCAGGTGCATCTTCTATTTTTTTTTCTCTTTATTTAGCTAAAGAACAGTATTTCATTCCAGGTAGGTTTGGCTCTGCAGTAAGATTGACTAACTGCAGATACTCTCTCCCTTTCCTCCCAAAAACAAAGTTTGTTATAGTTTTTAGGAAACTGGTGCATGTATATTAACAATAGCAAATACCTGTAGCTAGACATAGCTTTCATTTGTAGATTACTAGTAGTTCTGATTTCTGAATATGAGAGCTTAGCATGCAGCTCCATTTACAGTTTCTCTCACAAATTTGCACACAACTCACCAAAATTTTACCCTTGTTTAAATTATGTAGAAGGTTGCACCTGCTAGTTCATATTTCAATTCACACCTTTACTTACCTTGTACCTTGTGTTTTCTGCCGCTACTGTTTTTAAAATGTAGCTTCTGAGCTGCTTTTAAACACAGGAATCCATACTACTGTCAAAGAGCTAGTACAACTTAAAATAAATTTTACAAATTAATGTTTTCTTTCCTTTCTTTCATGCTCTACACTGTCTGCAGCTACTGCTTGCTCACTCTCCTTGTGTTTGTGAAATCACAGTGGAATGCTTATAAAGGAAAGCTAATATTCATTAAAGGCATTCTGTGGTGACACATGAGTCACAATTAATCAAAAATATTTTCCATTAAAGAAAATATTACTTTAGATTTGGGGTGAAACAGTAATTTACACGCTGATTAAAGCTACAATAAGCCTACGATATTTTCACAAAAGATTAACTGATGTTGGCCCTAGCTCTTTGAAATATGTTTCTTTATTTATTTTACCTTGCTTGTCAGGTGTGTGCACTGATTTCTTAATTAAAAACAAACAAACAAACAAACACTTGCATTATTTTTCTAACAGATTACAAATAATTTATTGGCAAAATAAACAAGGGCATAATGAATATATTGATGAATTACAGTATGTGATCTGCAAGCAGGGTTTTCTGCCATAGTTTAATATCCAGACAAATATCTACAATAATTGATTATGACACCAGTGCACTTGTTCTTTCAAGTACTACAGGTATATTGTCATTGTGCGGTGTCTGAAGTACTGATTTATTGATTGGTCTTAGTCTTTGTCTTTTAAACTGCTACGTTTAACAGCTCTTCTCCTAATGCTGTGTGGTGTGTTACTTAAATTTGCAGCAATTATGTGAGTTCTTCGTGCCTTTATACTAATATGTTGGTTAGAATATGAAGAAAAGACAAACTGAAATACAAAAGAAGGCAGCAATTTGTCAGGATTGGCAGCTGCAAAAAATGTGCTTTAAAGCAGCATAAAACAGAGAGGGATACAGTTTCTCAAACCTGTAGTTACCACTCAATTTCTTAATGAGTACAACAGCTGTATTCCTGCCACAGAGTGACTTCTACTCAACCTTGCCAGCACAACTTTTGTGTCTGAGTTAGAACTGTTTTCTTGCCAGCAAATGTCTTCACAGCTTGTTTATAATATGGCCACACATGCAGTTTAGGTTTGTTTATGTACACTTTTAAAAAATGCTATTCCTGAAAAAAAAAAAATCATTCTGAAAGTGCTGCTTCTTGAAATACAGCTCGTATGCTTTCTCTTTCCATCAGGTTATCAGGGAGATGCTGCAAGAAATTCTTTCAGTTGTTGAAGATCTTGTCCCTGAATATTTTAGTTTTTTACATTGAACTACTAATAGTGATTTATTCTGGACACAGAAGAAAAAGAAATTAATTGTAGCCTTGCTCATCAGCATTACAAAATGCTAAAAATACTTCTCTATACTTCAGTAAATACAGTAAAAATATTAACGTTTCTTTAAAAAGTCAAATATATTTTAAATATTTTTTTAAATACGTTATAGTGAGATCTTGCTCTGTAGATACTAGAAATTCCTTATAGAATTTCAGCATATTAATTTGGAAGACTAAATGTTAAACAAATATTAAATCATGAATTTAAAAAAGTAGTTTATCTGCTAGCTCATACAAATATTCCAACTAGCTATGTCGTATGTGTTACTTAGATATTTGCAAATGCTAATCATAATAATAAATGACGACTGCTTTTTCTTCCCTTGAGCTATCTGTTTCTCCCATGTTTCTTTGGTTTATTAAGTATTTTAAGTGGCATAGTGTGCATATACATTCAAAGAAGCAGAACAGCTTCTAACAAACAGATTTGAAACAATGAAGAGATGTGCATGGGAGACATAATTTTCCTATATGAAATTTGTAATTAACCCCAATCTTTTCTTCATTTTTTAATGCCACTTAAAATTAATTATTTTTTCTCTCTGCTGAAGATGGTACCCCTTAGCAACATCCCCTAATCAAACTAAAGTTAAGTAGGGAACATGAGAGCTTAGTTCATGTTTTTGTCTTAATTGGGATTACTCTGTCTTTCTTTCCTTCTTGGCTATCTTTACTTTTGCAGGAGTTCACCATTTTGGCTGTAAGTAAAGTTCAGTGTCTGAGCTAAATCACAATGTACCTCCCAGCCCTGATGCACCTTCTACTAGTCTTTTCACCTTTGTCCAGGAAGAACCCACAGGTCCTTTCAGCTTCTCTTTGTTTTCTTTGTCACCTACCCTCAGTTCCTTACTGGATGTTTTTTCCTGATCTGTTTAGGATGTTTTCTTTGACTGACTGGGAAATGGTGGAGGAAACTTTCAATGTGGTTCTTTTTCCTTTTTCCTTTTTTTTTCTTTTTTTTTTTTTTTTTTTAAATTGTACATTAATTTAATCTGTGACAGTAATACTGTTACTGTGGCACTGGACATTCAGTGAAAAGAATGCCATGTCATGTAAGCAAGTATTAAACTTCAAATGCTTCTATAACTTATACCTACTCCTTCCTCTTTTCCCTTGCTCTTATCCTTGGCCTAATGGATGCAGTTATGATAATGTAGCGAGATTTTCTGTTGTGCTTGATCTAACCATGTGGTTGTGAGGTATGAGTAAAACATGGTTCTGTCAAGCACCATGGAACGTCACGCAGCTTTCTACAGCATGGCATGCTGCTGAGGCTTAAGTCAGGATCACACATTTTTTTTAAATTAAAGCTGAAGATAAGACTTTCAATCTTATGTGTTTGAGACGATGTGGAGGGCTGGGACAATAAAAAAAAAATAATCACAGAGGTTAATGAAGTCCAGTCAACAATACAAATTTGTAACACAAGAAAGAGAAAAGGTGGCATTTATTCTTGATACTGTGAAAGAAAATAAATTCTAAAAGAATTAGTGGCATTTGTGTGATTAGCTATAAACAAGGCTAGATTGGCTGACAACACAATCAGCAGAAAGTACAGCTGTGAAAAGCTCAAGTTATGTTATCCTGTTATGTGAAATTAGTCACGGTTTCTTTTTCTAGCATATCTTAAGCCCCTATACTTAACCCTCTCTTAAAGCCCCTGTGTCTGTTCAGTATCACAAAGTTTATCATACACTTCCCAAGTTGCCCACCCATTATCTGCATTGCAGACATCTTTTCAACCTTCTCAAAAGAAACAAATCTCCTACTTTATTGACTCAGTATTTGTATTTTGACTTGACTCTTCCACAGGCACTGAAGATTACAGATCCAAATTAAGTGGAGACTGCTTTGCAGATTTGGCTTGCCCTGAGAAATGTCGCTGTGAAGGGACCACAGTGGACTGCTCCAATCAGAAACTCAACAAAATACCTGATCACATCCCCCAGTACACAGCAGAGTTGTAAGTTGAACCCATAATAAAGCATTATTTGCTTAAGGAAAGACTATCTAAAATTTTCAAATATGAAACCACAGCTTTACTTTTCTGAATAACAAAAGTTTACCTGTGTTGAATTTCAAAGGTTATGTTAATAATCTCAGATGTTAATAAAAATGAGTTATGCACAATTTCTGTACCATTAAGCCTTAAAAATTATGATAAGGTAACTAACTATTCTACAGTGCCATTCTCCAGTACACAAACTACCCACATGGAATTTTTGGAAAGGTGGTGGGATTTATTATGCTTTTTATTTTAACTACAATGTCAAGTAGGACATCCAGCAACCAGGGTTCCATCTTAAAAAGCACTACCTAAGTGTTAAATAAAACAGAGCTGACTCTTGTTATGCAAAGCTCACATTATGTGTCAGGCAGGAGACCAGAGGAAGATAAACCAGACAAGACAGAGTTGGACAGAGTTGGGTTAAGATGAGATAATAATATAATGAACAGAGATGAGCAGAAAAGATGTCACAGATTATTACTTGCTTAACAAGTGCCATATGGGAATGATCTGTAGGCATTACAACTGAAGTAGTATTCAAGGAGGGATTCAAAGATAAAATTAAGACAGCTTTACAAGCTTTTCCCATGTGCAAAGTACAGTGAAGGGAATGCAGAGAGATGCTTGAAGAATCAACAGGAAGGCAGGAGATGAAAGTGGCCATCATTGGCAGAGCAAAGAAAGGAGGAAATAGCTGTTTTTCTTGGAAGATTTAATGTAAAGAAGAAGGCAGAATGTTAAGGTGCAAAAGATGTACTTTGATTTGATGTAGTAGAGGGGGGGACAGAGAGATGGAGACAGAAGTGCTGTGATCAAGTTGTGACCCACAAGGGTGAGATGAGAAACAGTATGGCAAATATCTTCAAAGACAGTCTGCAGCTGGCATCAAAGCAACTGTAGAGCAATGAATAATGAGACCATGGTTAGGGATATTGAATGTCTGGATGGGAAAAGGAATTTTAAGTTGAAATATTGTATAAATAGAGATGGAGATTTTTGTCTGACTGAGCCAGGAGAAGGAGTTGAACTTGGTGATGTTAGAATTACAGATCTGAATGGCAATTCTGATTGTACCTAGAATGATAACAGATTCAAGAGAAAAAACGGCATATGTGGTAGAACCAAAGTGTAGTTTTTGGCCACATTTAAACTGTTGATTTCACTGTAAAGTTCAAAAGAAGACAAAAATACTCATCAAAATTATGTAATGTGCTATAATATTTTGACATTTTATTCTTTAATTCAAGAATACAAATTGATGAAATGGGTAGCAGGTCAGACTGTAGGAGGAGTACATAAAGTAATGGATGTAAAAATTATCGTTACTGAACCAAGCAATGAGAGTTGGAGTTGCTGAAGTGACAGGCATGCATTGTTTTGATTCTTAACAGGATTCCCATTTAATTCTCTCTGCTATGAAGAAATAATACCCTTAATTTAGTGTCTTAGTCGTTGATTTTCCTATTCATTTATTTACACGTGGAAGATAAACTTTGGAGTGTTTTCTTTCTGTAATTATGATCCATATATATTGAATTCAGAAGAAACAATGAAATCATCAACCCTCATCTGCTGTATATCCTAAACTCTCTAATTTCAGGCAACAACAACAACAAAAAAATATGTTTGACTAAAAGATAATTCATATCTGGTTACAGCACTTCTTTCAAAAAAGCATCCAGTCTTGTTTAAAGGTATCAGAGGATAAAAATGTACTATCTCCCTGAGAATGGTACAGAAGTTAATCGTCTCCCTTCATCTATGTTAAAATCTTTTAAAATGAAAACATCACTTTCAGCTGGAATCTGCCTCTCTTCATTTTCCATCATTGCTCCTTTTACATTTTTTGCTGAAAGAACTCTTTTCTATTCAGTACTTCATCAAAGTAAGATGGTCTTCAAATTTAACAATCACTTTTCAACCTTCTTCTTGATAAGCCATGGAGATTGTTCTTCAAGTCTTTTGATGCAAGAAAATTTTCAACAGTCTTGAAAGTATTTTAGAAGGGCAGTGAGATTATTTCTGCATTTTTAAACTTCCTCTAAAAATCCAATTGCCATAGCTTGGAAACAAAGATCTAAAGCAAGGAAATGTCAAGATTTCTTTAGATTTCTCTGGCAAACATTTATTTTTTTCTCAAATATATTGTCTGGAGATCTCTGAGGTCCAGGTTTCTTTCCATCCCTTATCCCAGAATGTTTTGAAAGTAACAAGAATCCTGGAACCTCTAAGACAACATGGCTTTCAATCAGTAGAAGATAACATAAGGAAGAAAATAAACATTTTCTTAGTCTGATATAAGAAAGTATCTTCATTTGGCAGTATCATAATATACGGTATGGAACATGCAATTTAAAGATGACAAATTACTTTTATCTCTGTCATTCTAGAGATGATATAGTGAAAAGTATTGCTCTGGTCTACAGCTCAGGAAAATTTGTGATGCTTCTTTTAAATCTGTTTTTAGAATGCTACATATATTTAAAATAATTTCTTCTTTCTGTACTCACATCAAATGGCAAACTTTGGTGTTTCAGCTTAAAAAATTGCAAGGAACAACAGGAAAGTTTCCTGATAAGGAGTTTGAAGTTTTTTTTTTTTTTTTTTTTTTTTTTTTTTTTTTTTTTCTCATCACAGTTTCTCCTACCTGCTTATTTGGCCATATAAACTGGCTAAAGTATTGATTATATAGATAACAACAGTAAAAAAAAAAAAAAAAAAAGACTGTATCTTCAAACTAGTTTATTGTTTAATAATAATAATACAGTTCAAGAGCGATACTTGATTGTGAAAGGTGAAAAAATGTTTGAACAATTCAAGTGCTAACCATTTCTATTTTGTTGCTTGCTCATAGTCTTCCAGAAAGCCTGGCTAATCTGCCACTGAAGTATTTGAGATAAAGTACAAGTCTGTAAATGAGTCCCAGAAATAAACTATTTTTCAGGCAGCATACTAATATATGAGAAAGCAAGCATTTGATAAATTACTCAAGCCAGAGTCTCCAGGAGAAATTCTAAATAAAAGTAATTTTAGTCCTAAACGTTCGTTTTTTAAAAAATCATTGTACAATATCTGATGAAAAAACAGATTCTAACAAGATAATACTTCATGGTTTTGAAGCCTACAGAATATCAATGCAGTACATAGCCTTCCAAGAAGACTTAACACTATAGACAAGATTTTGGTATAATAGCTAACAGTGAAAAGCATAAAATGAAACTGAAAGCCAGAACATTTAGACATCATCTTCAAATGCTTTTTTGTTTGCTTTTCTGTTTGGAGAATTTTATTCCAAAAAAAAGTACTGAAATTCCACATTTATAAGTATTTTTAAGATCATTTTCATGATCCGGTAATTGGCAGATAGCAACTGTCATTATTACCTTTATCAGTAGAGCAATGGACTCCAGAAAGGAAGATACCACCACATGTTTTCCAATCATCTGTGATAATTTTGATTCCTGTGTATGCAGTATCACTTACAACAATAATAGAATTAAATCTTCTTGCACAAGTATTTAATAATTCCATATCTAAATCCAGTAATCTCTAGCCATAGACATGTCATGTGATCCATGTGGTCATTTTTCTGACCACAAACATATAGTTTGTAACTCTTGATGTCCCTTTTTTGTGGATCTGTCCTCAGTGATGATGCATGTATTGTGGTATCACCATAGGTACAAAGTCTGAGAGAAGATATTATTTGTATTACAGTTTTAACCAAAGACAATAGAGTGAATCGGCCGATGCTTCTTTTCCATTATAGGAAAGCATGGAGAAACTTCTCAAATACTCAGAATCTTCAATATACATGGGCAATTCTTAAATTTGCTCTCTAATATCAAAAGTAGACTAACACTAGTTTAAATAAATTAAAAATTCAAAACCTAGATATTACATTTGGTAAGACTAATTAGCAGCACAAATATAAGATTGAGGAATAAGTAGGCTGTAGTTCAAGAAAAAAGGCTATTGTGATGTTATTATACATGTTAAAGATGACTGAGTGCCGCTTGGCACTGCTACACATTTTATTTGGGGATGTATGTGTAGGCGTGTAGTACCTTATATGAAGTAATTGTTTTGTAGTATATAACAATAGTAAAATATTATCTGGAATGCTGTGTTACAGACTTCAGTTTTCACAGTAGTTATGGATCATGTGGAAAAAAAATAAAGGAGTCAAAGAAAAAAAAAAAAAAAACCTTGAGAGGTTGGCCCATGTGAACCTCGTGAAGTTCAACAAGGTTGAGTGCAAGGACCCTCATCTGGGCCAGGGCAATCACAGATACAGGCAAGCACAGATACAGGCTGGGCAGAGAATGGATTGAGAGCAGCCCTGAGGAGAGGGACCTGGGGGTGTTGGTTGATGAGAAACCAATGTAAGTCAGCAATGTGCACGTGCAGCCCGGAAAGCCAACCGTATCCTGAGCTGCATCAAAAGCAGTATGGCCAGCAGGATGAGGGAGGTGACTCTCCCTCTCTACCCTGTTCTTACAAGTACTCACCTGGAGTGCCGTGTTCAGCTCTGGGGACCCCAGCACAAGAAGGACATGAACCTATTGGAGTTGAGTCCAGAGGAGGGCCACACGGATGATCAAAGGACTGGAGCACCTCTCCTATGAAGGCAGGCTGAGGATGTTGGGGTTGTTCAGCCCTGAGAAGAGAAGGCTTTGGGGAGACCTTAGAGCAACCTAGAGGGGGCCTATAGGAAAGCTGGGGAGGGACTCTTTGTGGGTGTTGGGTGGAGGACAAAGGGGAATGGCTTTAAACTAAAAGGAGGTAGATTCAGATTAGATATTAGGAAGAAATTCTTTACTGTGAGAGTGGTGAGGCACTGGAACAGGTTGCCCCAAGAAGCTGTGGATGCCCCATCCCTGGCAGTGTTCAAGGTGAGGTTAGATGGGGCTCTGAGCAACCTGGTGCAGTAGGAGGTGTCCCTGCCCATGGCAGGGGGCTGGAATTAGATGGTCTTTAACGTGTCCCTTCCAACTCAAACCACTCTATGGTCTATGAAGAACAAAAGGATTGAATGCACTTGTGTGAAAGAAACTTCAGGGACAGATATACTAACTTATTTTTAATATGTAAAAGTTTGTTGGAAATAAGAAGAAATTGCCTTTTTCTAGTGGGGTTAGAATCATTTGCAGTAGAGTACAGCAAGGAAGAATTATTAGAATTAATAGATGTCTTCACAAGCAAGTCATTCTATCAGATGATATAGCACTTGAAAATTATTTGAAAATGTCAGCTTTTATAGAATGTTCGTTGTTTCTGTTGTTCGTTGTTTCACAGAAAAAAAAAAAAAAAAAAGGCAATTTACAATGATGATTTTACTTTGTTAATTGCTGCTGTGCAAGGGTTTATTTGCTATGGTCCCAATATCACATTAAGTCATACAGCATTCATTTTCAGAATTGGATTTTTTTTTATTATTATTAATGTCTGTTGTACTTCAGTATAGTATAAAAATATTCTATGTATATCCAAAAACGTCTTCCTGTCTTCTCTCAGTTTGGTTCTGTGCTGAAACTATTGTACTGCCATACCTTCAGAGTTACAATCTTAATTTCCCTTTTGGCTATCACTGAATGTGAGCAGGAAGGAAGGATGAACAAGCAGCTTTCTCCTGTTTTGTTTTGTTTTGTTTTGTTTTGTTTTTAATCTTTTCTTGCAATAAGGTAATTCTGAAAAGCATTCTGGTTTAAGAATCATGCTAAATTCCATTTCACTTTTTTTTTTTTTCGGTCATCTCTTTTCCTTCCTATTTAAGATCTCTAAATAACAGCTAGAAAAACACGCTTCCTTAATAAAAAGACTCCATTAAAACATATAGTGTCCAAGACTTATAATTTCTATTTTCTTTTCAAGAGAGGAAATAGAGGACACTGGGTCAGGGCACATATTTTTTGAAATATAGATGGTCCTCTAACCCAGCAGCCACTAAAGGTACACTATACTAGAACAATCTTTACACCTGGGCAGGAAAGATAAAAATCCATATAATCTTTCAGGCAAGTATCTGTTGCTTAGCCTCTTGTTACAAAGCAACACTTAAACAATTTCTTGCACAATTTCTGTATCGATTTAGTGGTCAGAAGATAAACCATGGTCAGAGAAGTGTTTTTAAATTCTTCAGAAGACCTATGCACTATGTTTAAGTCCGTATTCCAGAGAAGCAATGAGCATACGGTAATTATTTCCTTCTTGTAAATAGTGTACTGTGAGCACCTCCAGATGTCTGGCAGACCCGACCTGACATCCTTTAAAGAACAGTAAACTAGTCTTCAGTGGCATATATGTATTTATTAAATATTTTTATTTATAAATTGTCATGGAACCCTTTCCTAGCTATATTTTTGTTTTTCTTCCCTTAAAAGGAAAATTAAAAACATCTTAGATTTCTCTGCAGTTTTAGTTGTATGGTACTTTGTGATCTGTTTTTGATTCCATGTGTCTTATGTATTTCTAATTTCAACTAATGAGAACGTCTCATTAATGTCATTCATGGGAATTATCAGAATTAGAAGTGTCAGTATATACTGAATTGTTCTTTAGCTACCAGTTGAATATCAGCTATTCAGTTAAACCATTCTGAAGATCTTCCTTAGTATGGAACATTCTGTACCAATGGCTAAATATTTTTTTCTGAAATTGATGTCATTTCTTGTAGGCGACTCAATAACAACGAATTTTCAGTCCTGGAAGCTACTGGAATATTTAAGAAGCTTCCTCAACTGCGTAAAATGTAAGTGCAACTTCATTGACCTTATCTATTCAGATAACATGTTAGCTACCTGCTATGTTTCCTTTGATAGTTTTCATCTATGAATGACTCTGTATGTTCTAGTCAAAAATCAAGAATGGGTTTAAATGAATCACTGAGGTAGATCAGAGATGGCAGTTCTTCTCTATGGGACTAGACATTTCTAGTAACAACTTCTCATGGTATAGCTCCAGCACTTTCACTGCGTTGTCCAGCCAGTTGGTCTGTTATGCAGCCACAGCAGGGAGCTGAGCATAAGCTGCTCAGAAAAGATTCCAGTAATCTTTTGTAACTTCCTGTACTACTCCCTAACCAGGCAGTTTTGCCTCTTTCAGCACATTCAAGACATGCATTTGATTCTGTGCCTCATTAAACTGTCATTAGAAGAGGGGAATATCAAAATTATATGACAGAGAAAAGAAAAAAAGGTTTGATCCATGTAAATCCATGTCCACAGCTGATGTTCCAAGATTTGTTTATAATCTTACCAGTTGCAGATGTTATTAACAATAAACCTATGAAAAGGTTTTCTTTAGGTATATGGCAGCCATTCAAGAGCAGATCATTTAGTTACTTAGTGTTAGTTACACTAAATTAGTTACACTTAATTAGTGTAACTAAGTAACTTTAGTTAATTTAGTTGCTTAGTACTGTGCTCAATCTCTTCAGGATTAAATCCAAGCATAAATAGTAAATGAAGAAAGGTGTGAGACAAAACAGATTAATGAAAATGATGCACTGCTTTTTTGAATGTAGTTACCCAGTTACTACCACTTGTAAAAATTCACTCTATGCTACTAGTGAATAATATTCCAAGAGGAGCCAACTACTAATAAGTAGTACACTACTTATTAGCCTTATCCACATCCTGTCTGGCAGCTGTCATGATCACAATCAGTTAAATACTTATCACTGATTTTTGAGGTAGAAGACCAAAGATTTAAAAAATTTTGCTTTTTACTTATCCAATTAGGTATACTTTGTCAGTTTGGGTCTGCGCTGAGATACTTAGAGAAAGAATACAGGAATTCATGGCACAGCAGTGTGTTGTACAGTAGATACCTTGTTTTCTTTGTTCCTTAAGCATCTCAGATTAGCACTTTTTAGAGCTACAACATGCCTTTGAAATAAATAAAATACTTGAAGTAGCATACAAATACACACACACATCTATTCTTCATATTTAAGAAAAACAGATAAAAGAGAATATATTTCTAGTAATTATGTATCAAGCTATAAAGCTAGGTTAATAGACATTTCATGTCATCTAAAGCTGGTTTGTCTGCTACTTTTTAGTTGAGGAGAAGGTGTTCAAGACAAAAGAAAAAAAATAAAAAATATTAATCAGTCTGCTGGAACCCCCAAGAGCTTTGAGTTGTATAATTGAGGAAGAACAAAATTGGGAAAATTAACAAAGTTAACATTTTTAATATTAGTGTTCCATAACTTCCTAATATAGTTATCGATTGTTAAAACATTCTTCAATTCAGAGACTGGTTAAGCATGACTGGAAAGTAGTGGGATGGCGATGTTACAGAGACTATACCATGAGTGAATTCTGTATTTGCATGGAGCTCATATTTCTTGTGGAGGCTCAATTATGTGCAAAGGTCGTTCTGCACAAATGACACTGAAAAATTGAGGCCTAAATGTTTAATTGATTTGATGGTTCATCAGCAATAAAGCACGTATATGCACTGCGTCATTGATTAGTTATGCAACATTAATCCTTAAAATATCACTTTAAATGACCCTTAAAATGTGAAGTAGGTGAAGTAATATCCATGCTATGTCAAGAACAAGTAAGGTTTTAGGAAACTAAGGGTTTGACGTGCACAAGTCAGTTGAGATGAGAAATAATGTATTTCTTGCTTCCAGTCTTGTGCAGCACCTTACAGGAGACTGAACACTGCGAAACTAAATGAAAGTGATGATTATATTCTTCATCACAGGCAAGGTGTATATAAAATTACAGCTAGTCAGCACGAAGACAAACTCACAGCTCCTTCTTTTCTATGTCTTAGATAATGACACCCGTTCATATTGGCAAGCATATGACTTTTTATTCTAATAAATGTTTCTTGATATAACAATTAAAATGCTCTTCTAAAAGGTGCATCAAATACTGTTTGTTTTTCTTCCCAACATCATTACTTCGATTAAGTAAAAAGTTTTTAGCTTCACTGTATTTTAGATTTTCTCAGAACATTCTTAAGAGCTTTGTAAAAATCACTGGTGTATTATAACACTGTTTAGTGTGTAGATACATTCTTAACTGTTCTCAACAAGAAATTAAATAGATTTACTTGGAAAGAAAAAAAAAAAAACAGCAGAAGGAGGCAAGAATACAATGAAAAATCTTTAAGAAAATGTGTGTTGTTGAGTGTGCATGCTTATGGTATATATGGTACACATACTTTCCATTTAGGATGTAATTTCCATATTTAAACTAAAACCCACAAGCACTAAATATTTTGGCAGTGTTATAGAACATTTTCCCACATTTTTGATCTGCTTTGCATGCAAATTGCAGATAAATGAACTCTTGCTTATAAACCCTTCTTTTTTTTTTTTACTAATGTCAGAAATGATTAACATTTCATTTACTGTTTACATTCACACATTTTATTTACATATGTTGCTGTTTATCCTGTTTTCTTATGTCTACTGAGATGAAATAAAGAAATCAGAGTAGTTAGTTGTGCTAGTACTCATACAGTACCACTTTGTTACTCATTTGTCTAATAATGCTACAAGGATTGGAGACAAAATATATATACCTACATTCATTGACAAGATTCAGATTATTTATGAAAACATGTTTTTGTGTGGCAGCAGCATGTACTCTAATTGCAAACAACTTCCAAATTTTGCTTTAAAAATCTTTAATTCTGTAGTTTAGCAAGGCATTGACTTTTGCTTTTTCTTGTTTGAAGTTGAATATATTTGTTGCTTTTACTCAGTAGCTCAATTATCTTGTAATCTATGCATCCTGCATCATTTAGCAGTCCATTTAAGGTATGTAAAAGCAAACAGACAAGCTTTTCTCTGCTTCTGTTACTGTGTAATAGAAACCTGAGCAATAACAAGATTACAGATATCGAAGAAGGAGCATTTGATGGAGCCTCTGGTGTGAATGAACTATTGCTCACTAGCAATCGCTTGGAAAGTGTTCGAGACAAAATGTTCAAAGGACTGGAAAGTCTTAAAACACTGTAAGTGTCATTGTTTGAGTGTCCTTAGCCTTCCTTTCTGCCAGGTATTTTTTTTAAGTAATACTCTACATGTATCTGTCCTGAAAACTTTGATTTTGAATTAGCTATACTCAAGCATATCTTGTTTTTTGTCCCTATTTTACACAAAGCTTATAATAGAGAGTATAAGCATTCGTTAATTATTAATTATTGATATAGCGTAGCTGAAGTTCTCATTGTGGTTATTAGGCTACAAAGATTATGGGTCTTCTTAAATGAGGAAGCAGTTGAGAATAGGTAAATATCCAACTGTAGAAACGGAAATGGGAATGATCATCTGCTTGAAACTAACAGAATTTTGCATGGAAATTATGCACTTTATGTAATGGACTCTGATTCAATCCAGCTCAACCATTATTGGATATTTTGCTAGAGGAAAAAATGATTCTGGTGGATATTGAAATGTGGGAAATGGTTCTCTCCAACTAATTTTAATGTAATTTCAACAGTGAAGGGAGGAGTAAAAGCACTGTAGCTTGAACTCATTTCATTCTTTCCATGAAGGCAGTTTAGCTCTTTCCATTCAAAATAATAAAAATAAAATAAAATAAAGTAAATGTTTATACTATTCACAGCTTCTTGGCCTTCTTCAGGAATCAGTCCTTCTGATCAGCAGACCAGAGCCAAGATGGTCTTTGGGGCTTCACTTGTCCAAAGACATCAGGCATTCTTAATAAATCAGACCTCTCATTTCTAACTTCTCATTTAAAGCTGCTAAAATTGTATTAAGCAGTTAGACAGGAGTGTGGGAAAAAAAATACTCATTTATTGAAGGACAGGTAGAAAAACAGTAAGCTTTAAAGCTCCTGTGGTTTACTAACAGATGCACGAGAGTTTAAAATAGGTGTTTCTTGCTTAATGTTCTGAAATTTTTATTAAGTAGTAGAGTCATGCTAAGAAGGAATCTGGGTAGCCTAAATTCATTCATTTGAAAGACTTGAGAATATAGTAGAAGTGCTTTCTATTTTTATCCTAAGAAAATTCAGGTCAGAAGGGACCATGGGAGGTTAGCTTTCTGCTCAATATAAATAGCAGTTCTGGACTCATTTAAGCTCAGGAACATGAAGTGGGAAGTAGGGACTGCTACATGTATCTGATTTGGAAAATTTTAGTCAGTTTAATTTTATTGTCAATTACTGATTCTGTTACTGGAAAAAAATAAAATAGCAGTTGGGGAAATCACCTCTTACCTCTGCAAAACCCACTCACCTTTTTGTTCTCCAGTGCCCTCCAACACGCTACTCAATTCCCTTGGTGTCACTGTGGTTCCTCAAGCAGTAGCAGTCCCTCGAGTCACACCTCTTGGCCTCTGCTTGGGCAGCTGTTCAGCTCCAGCCCCTACACAGACCACCACTTTGGCTTGAGCCCCTGTGTGGGGAGCTGCTCCTTTTGCTATGGCTCCTGTCCAGCTGCTGCTCGGCTCCTCTCCCTCCTCCTGCTCAGGGTGGTCCCTACTTTTGATCTCTTCTCTCCTCCTGCACTGGCCTTGCTGCTCCTTTTTGCCCCTACATTTGCTGCCCTTTCTTAAATTCAGAGGTGCTCTAGACTCATTTGATGTGTTAAGAGGCACCACAAATTCCCCTGAATGGTTTGGTTTTGGCATGCAGGGACCATTGCAGCAGCGTCTGGGGCTGGCTATGAGGCAGCCCTGGGCCTCTCCTCACAGAGGCCATCCCTTCACATTTATACCTAGTACAAATGAAGCATTTGCAGATATAGTTTTTTAATGCTAACTTCTTTGGTTGCCAAAGTGCACAGATGAAATGTCAGCTAGCCCATGTTGTTTATATTTCAGTAATAGAACAGTAATAACGCAAAATATTATTGAGCGCTTTGTCCTGAAGCTGAGAAATGCTGAGCCTTATTTTCTCAGGATGCTGAGGAGCAACCGTGTGAGCTGTGTGGGGAATGACAGTTTCACAGGCCTGAGCTCCGTCCGCCTGCTCTCACTGTACGACAACCAGATCACCACTGTGGCACCGGGCTCCTTTGACACCTTGCATTCACTGTCTACGTTGTGAGTCACATTCATCTTTTACCAAACACAAATTTAAACCTTTATCAACATTTTGGGGCACTTGTGCTAATATTTTACCATATAGTTTCATAGTAGGAGCTGATGTCAAGGGAAAATTATGAGTTCCATAATCAGATTTTTCAGAAAAAGTTGTTTCTGGACCATCAAGAAAAGTATGTTTTCCTGGTGGCCTTTGTCACAGCTCTAGACTGGTTTACGGAAGTGCCTAAGCAAGCATGAAAAATGTCCTGCTATCCACGCTCACAGAAGCCCACTAATTTGAACCAGCAGAGAAAGACACATTTGGGTATCCCTCACACCAACTGCAGATGATCTAATCACCTTGTTGTCTTTCCTTTTGCACTCTGCTGTCTGATCATTATTTTAAATTCAGTCAGTGGGACTACTAGAGATATTAATTCATACCTGTTTTATAATAAAGCTTCAGTCTCGTTTAAACAACAACAACAACAAAAAAAAGTGTACCTTTTTATTTAAATGCAGTGCAATTTAAGGGAGGGAAAATGGGGTGAGAAACTGCCTGTCAATTTACTGAAGAAACTCTTTCTGTAGGTAGTGTCATTCAGGAGAGTACTTTATCCCTTTTTTACATAAAAAGTGACACTTTGCGCCAAGTGACTAATTTGTGCATATTAAGGATGGCATGTTTATAAATAATGGAATTGTCAATATGTTTATGCTGAAGTAAGAAGATGCCAAAAGTACTGAGACTTCTAGAAGTAAATTCATTTTTATAACTGGCATGTAATCAACGTAGCTGTCACTTTAGATAGAAAACTTATTCTCTGGAGCAAATAAAAGATGGAAATCTTGAGATGACAAATTAATGGAATAGCTGTTGTCAGGTTAAAGCTAATAATGTAAAGTAATCAGACTTCATCTCTATATGAAATTATTGTATTATCAGTACAGAGTGGCTTGACAACAAGTCAAGTCTTTGACAGTTTTAAATTATTTCTAAATGAGCTATATCAAGATTCACTACACAGAGCCTAAATTACAGCTTTCATTTATGGTTTGTACATACTATTGTTTGAAGAACTGTATTTAAGCTCAGGTTTTTGAAAATAGGAATAGCATGCTTAGAATGAAAAAAAATCTGTCATCAGGAGTGAACTTTCATGTTGTTCTCAGAAACCTCTTGGCCAATCCCTTCAACTGCAACTGCCATCTCGCGTGGCTTGGAGATTGGCTAAGGAAGAAACGCATTGTGACAGGAAACCCTCGCTGTCAAAAGCCTTACTTCCTCAAAGAGATTCCTATCCAAGATGTGGCAATTCAGGACTTTACATGTGATGATGGTAAGAAATTTAATAGTTAAAATTTTATAACTTCAGCTTTTGTATGGATAGTTTCATGATTCCTGTAGAATTCAAAGCAATATTTTTTGAAGTGACAACTGGTATTCTTTAAATCACTTCATTGTTGTTTCTATGTCAGATTAAAAACCTTCACCCATTTTTGGATGATTAGCAAGCACATGACTGCTGTATATATCTTTTGAAAAGTTTTTCTTGCCTATGTTCTGTACTGTAATTATAACTTAGAGATAATACAAAGATTACATAAATTGATCAAATGTTGTAGTTGAAATGAGAATATTTTCAAATGTTGATGCTTGAATCAAACACTCTTTCAGGCTACTTGATCAAATACATGCAATTTTGCTCAGTTTGTGACTTCCAGAATGTCAGAATTCCCCTTTCCGATTAAAGAAATAACAGCTTCTGTCTTGCATCTCTCTCACACTCACTTTAATTTCTTAAATGATTAGTTTGTCAATATGCAAGGCTGCAACTTTACTGTAAAGGGACTCTGTTTATTTTAAATTATTTACTAATTTTGAAAATCAGCATATATTTTGCTTTATTATATTTCATTTTAATTTATGTTTTTTCTTTAATGATCTTTTTTCCAAATAGTAACATTTTTATCTAGTAAAACCAAATCATACTAAATAAAACGTTACTTAAAATGTAAATTATTGGAACAATGGTTTATAGAGATGAGAATATTTTCTATCCTTAGAGATATCATAATGCAAAAATCTCATTTTTACTTATGGGAATTACATGTGGGACATTATTGCTAATCCTGAAATGTCATTTGCATGGCAAGCTTAGCATCTGTTTGTTTTTATTAACCAGGAAATGATGACAATAGCTGTTCTCCACTGTCCCGCTGTCCTGCAGAATGTACTTGTCTAGACACAGTAGTTCGCTGCAGCAACAAAGGCCTAAAAGCTTTGCCTAAAGGCATCCCAAAAGATGTAACTGAACTGTAAGTGGCACAATTTTTTCCCTTTTATAAAAATCAATGTCAGATATATAGTGTCAGATTCATCAATGAGGGGAGAAGTGAAGAATTGGCTTCCTTTGTTCAGTTGAAATTTATTAGTATAATGCTTTGTAGAGGTAAAGACTTGCAAAGAATCTTGAACTCTGAGGTTATGTTTGAATTAGCAATGCTCTCTAAGTCTCAAAACACTTAAAGAACCCTCTGTTGCTGCAAAGCTTTACAAACCTGTGTATGTAAAATCATAATCACTTTCAGAATTTATAACCCCAACTATGAACTGTCATGTCACTGAATATAGTAATTATATTAAAATGCATTCAATTATAGGCAAAAATGAATTCGATTATTCTGTAGTCATTATTTTAATGGGAAAGAATGAAGAAGTTCAACTGCAATTCAAAAGCAAAAAAGACAGCAGTGCATTAAAGTGTTTGTATATTTTCATAATAAATGGAAATTTGTGATATTCTATAAAGACTGGTTTTAATAGACATAAAGTGAGATTTTTCATATAGGAAGTCATGTAATCTGGAATATTTCATTACTCAAGATTAGTTTTTATATGAGAAAAATGGTACATTTTATGCAAATATATAATTTGGTGTGTTTATTTGCATGAAATGGCGTGTTTTATGCATATATATAATTTGGATATGCAGATAGACAGTAAAGCTGATATAAAAACAAGTTTGTTACCTCATGTATTGTTTGAAGATAATGACTGAATAGATACTCACCAAACTAAATGAGTCAATTTTTATGCATTATCAAGGGGAAAGTATAAACCTAAAAAATTGGTTTCATTATCTACTTTGAAAAAATGGTTGCAAAACTGAAAGAAATAGTTGGAAATTATTGACAAGAAAAAAATTTTGGTCATATTATCATCCTGAGATACAAATTGCAATTGTTTAGTATTAAATTATTAATCCTTCATAATGACTGGTTAACATGGTGCTTGCTTCAGAAGACATCATAACTGTCTTTTAAATCACTATAACAGTTTTATTTTTTTAGTGCTTGTTGTTATATATAAGATTCTGAAATGTCCACTAGTAATTTGGTGCTTAAAAGCATCCAAAAAGAATTGATCATAAATTAAGAGAAATTACTAAGAGTTCAAATTAGCATACAGCTATATAAGCCTGTAACTTTTTTTTTTCTTTTTTTCTAATAGAAGATGACTTAATTAAATATAGTCTGGCATAGTAAACACAATTTGACAATGTAAGGGTATCAATGCAATGTAAAATTAAGCGGCTGAAGAGAGATACTTTTGGAAGTGCAAGTGGAACCCTGACTGTGACCGAAAACTCATTTGTGTACAATTTTGTATGCTTTAATTAGTGTCTAAGCATGCAATTTAGCATATTTTTCAAAAGGATAATGAAGGTGGTTCCTGTTAGGAGTTGCATACTGATTGATTATTCTTGTTCATTAGCATGCATAACCCTTCCAAGATGTACCCTTCATGTATTTTGTAAAATATCTTAATAGTTGCTTCATTTGAACAAGCAGGAGTTTTTATCAGCCAAGTGGATGCTTGTAGTACTTCAGTTCTAATGAAGCTAAAGCGATATATCCTAATTTATCTGTCTGATAGAATAATTTCCTCCGAATGCTCATTTCTTGGAAAAGTTTAAATGTTGTGGGTTTTGTTTTGGTTTTTATATTTTAATAATTATGTCTGTGGTTCATTCACCACCATTTATGTAAATCCATTAACATAAGCAGACATTTTGGATTTGGCAAGCATCCAGAAAGAAGTCAGGGTCCGGGAGGAGAGGGCAAGGAGGTTGATTAGATGTAGGTTATTATTTTTTGGCCTGGCAATCCATTAACTGTGTTTGGACCCATCCATTTAGTTAAGTAAAAGTTTCCAGAGATGTTACAGCATACTTAAAAGCATTAAGCTCAAAATTCATCTAAGAATGTCTGTAGCCAAGACTGCTATTAACTCAAGTGTGTTGCAATCATTTGGATTGCTAAAGTATCTTCTTTGTATAGAGATAATGAGGGCATAGTTTTCAACTTGGGTTCCAGGAGACACAAGCAATACCACCTTAATGCCACCATTGGCAAGTTTAACCCTTTTGAGAAACTAACAGCCTTTTATGTTTGTTCCCCTCACTGTGTGCCCTGTATCAAAGAATTGGTGCATTCAGCAGTTCCTAGAATCTCTAAACTACTTGCCCTGGTTACACGAAGAGCTCCTCCACTTTCACTTTGTAATTTCTGGCTGCACACTGGAAAGCTTTTTAGGCATGACCTGTTAACCTTCCTTTTCCTGTAATTCAGGTTTGATGGCTCTGCACCTGTTAACTAACTCTAAGGATGAGCAAGTTTGTTATTGAGAGTTATGAGCATGGAATATGAGCAAGTAATGTAATACAGGCTCTGTAAACCTACAAAGAGGAAGAAAAAAAATCAAACTTTTCTAGTGAAGGGTAATTGATTGCTGTCTTTAGTCCATAACATACTGCAGAGGAACAGGCTTGTGATATATCATTTCTGACACACCATGGGAGACACAGGGAAAAATTATGGAAGATGACCTGAATTACAGGCATGACAAATGAATTTGCTCATATTCAGAGCTGATACCAGCCCCATGCTCTTTCTACATTAAAGGACTACGTCTTAAATTTAAGGTTGTGTTCCTGCTTGCAATAGCTCAAAATCCACACTTAATACAAGTCATATATGTCAAATTTTTGCTTTTCCTTTCACCAATAGGTGTGTATAAAATAGAGCAAATAAAGAACTCAGTTTGCAAAGCTTTTAAGAATAACAAAAATTACTATGTAAGGGTTAACTGTTGATATTATTACATCATAATATCTGATAGAAGAGTATTTGCATCTTAGGCTACAGATCCTCAGTTGTGTCTCTAAAAAACAGTATTTTTACTCAAGGGTTCTTACAAAATGGGAATATTCATACTAAACTTTCTGTACTGTTTGATTTTAAAATTAAATTACTGCATGGAGATGCTACTGTTGTAATGAGGAAAAAAAAAAAAAAAAGAAAAAAACAACTCTTTATTTTATTTTTCTATTTTAGTTATTTGGATGGAAATCAGTTTACCCTTGTTCCAAAAGAGCTTTCCAACTACAAGCATTTAACACTTATGTAAGTAGTTTTATAGTTTTATGTCATCCTTTTCTACTGCTATGGAAACAAAAACAAAAAATCCCCTACTTCATCATATGTTTTTAGTTGTAAGAAAAAACATGAAATATATTATGCCCAAACATATTTTATGATGGGATCACGTCCTACATATGACATACTTGGTCACATTTTATAAGCTGGGCTATTTCATTCCAGTCATTACACCACAGAGTAAGTAGTTAACCTGAAAAGAGATGTAATATCTTACAAAATGTGTTAAGGTAATACAGTATTCTGTTATGCAGCTTCATAAAGGCACTGAAATTATTTTACTTATAAAAGAAAGATTCAGTGGTATTTATACAGGAATAGCACTTGCTATGGTTGTGACACTTGAATATAACCCCTTTCTGTTTCTCCAATAATATATGGTTTAATGACTGGAGAGCTCATTTAGAGCTCCTTACTATTACTGATGCACTCTGTGATTTGAGGCAAATCACAACCTGCTCCAAAATTTATTTCATCCACTTCATGAAAGATTTGAATATGATTTCCGTACCCTAGAATAGCAAAGAGGGAGAAACAGGAAGACTGTCAATGTAAATGTCTGTAATTCCTTTGTTAGCACCATAAAATTTGCACCAGCTGAGGTTGAACTGCATAACATTCTGAAATCACTTGTGGTTTCAGTATAATCAGAAAACAAGTAACAAAAGTAGGGAATAAGAAAATCCCTTAAATTTCTTTTTGACTGTTTTTTGAGCTTTGATGCTAAAATTGAAAATAGTTTGGCATTCAAAAACAAGGACTTGATTTCCTTTATTTACCTTGTGCTATGCAAAAGTGGTCATGGTCACAAATTTAAAAAAGAGATGCTTCCAAAACTTTTCATATTTTGCCAATAGCATCAGAAATAAAAAAGAAAGAGAAACAGAGAAAGAGAAAGAAAGAAAGAGAGAGAGGGAGAGAAAGAGAAAGAGAGAAAGAGAAAGAGAGAAAAAAATAGAAAGAAAGAAAGAAAGAAAGAAAGAAAGAAAGAAAGAAAGAAAGAAAGAAAGAAAGAAAGAAAGAAAGAAAGAAAGAAAGAAAGAAAGAAAGAGAAAGACAGAGAAAGAGAAAGAAATGAAGAAAAAGAGAGAAAGAAAGAAAGAAAGAAAGCAAGAAAGAGAGAGAGAGAGAGAGAGAGAAACCTGCAATATTCTCAAACGTATACAGTGCATAGTGTTTTCCCTGAATAACTCTGTGAGTTATTCAGGGAAATTATGCAAGATCTGACTTGAAGCACATAAAATATAAACTTTGGAATCTTGGTACATACAAGAAACAAACATAGATTGGACTGCATGCAGTAATAATGTCAGTGGAGACTGGTAATGTGACTGGATATTAAATTAATTAGAATAATACTGTCATGGCTTCCATCACAGAGATTGTACCTACTCCTTTTCTATTTTTGACAAACATAGTCAGAAATTGGATAATTTTACCTCTTAATCAGAAAATACACATAAACTATTTAGCAGACAGCCGTAGTACAATAATTGATAAACTGAACAGTAAACAAAATACAAAGAAGGTGAGTATTAACAGTCTCTTAATACCAGACTTGTGGGGGTACATTATTGTCATCTCTTCTGAATGTATCTTCGTACTGCTGTTTGGAATTTAAGAATGTTCCTCAGCTGTGTTTTGAAAACCAAAACACTATGCATAGTTCTGTGGCTGAACTTGGAATCACATATGAGTCTTCTGAGTTCCAGACTAACATGGAAAATTTTTTTCTAACTTCTTTCTCATATGAATAGATTGCACTGTTATACGTGGTTTAGTATGTTTATTATTATGAGTCAATTGTCTTACATGCTTTCATGAAGTTTCAAGTGGAGAAATATGTATACTGCACTGCTATTCAACAGTACTCAAAGTTAAAATACCAAGGTCCCCTCAGAAACAAATGCTTAAACAGATTTAGAATTACATTTCACCACAAAATACAGTAAACAGCAGTGAAATAGCCAGCATAAAATGAAAACTAAAGCACAATATGAGAATAAAGAAAGAACAGACATTATTTAAATTTAGTACAGCTTTTTCAAATCTTCTTTGAAGCTACCATCTTTGAAGCTGCCAGCATACCACTCCAGCTTCCATCATACTCACACTTGAGATTTTATTCATTAGAATATTGAACAACAAGATGTTAAGGCTATAAATCTTAGATAGTGTTCTTTATAATAATAGCTCTGGGCTTTGATGTGTTCAGCCTGTAATTGTTAAGGAGATTACTATATGATACTTACTCAGGTGTCATTAAGGATATGACTAAAATGATTTCAACTTTAAAACATCACTTTTATTTCTATACTTGGGTTCATGTAGGATTGCATTATTAACTCAGTAGCATGATGGACATTGCTGTTGTAAAAGAATGCATCACGCTGCTCTTTCATCTGTGTTGAAATGAAAATGCTTTTCATTGATCAAGCTAAACACTTGCTGGGCTTGTATATGGCATGTGAAAATAAAAATGTTTGCTGCTTTAAATATTGATACCAATTATGATACTACTTCTACTAATAAAAGTAATGTGTCTGCCAGTTTAACTTCCAGTGTTTCAGGACATGGGCAGTCATTTTAAGGTCTGAATTTCTGAATTTATTTTTTATAGAGATTTAAGTAACAACAGAATCAGCACTCTTTCTAATCAGAGCTTCAGCAACATGACTCAGCTGCTCACCTTGTAAGTTTAAACATGTAACAATGACACTTTGGAAGCATTACAGTTGTTTGTTTGTTTTTTGTTTTGTTTTGTCTTGTTTTCTTGGAAAGAAAGGGCATTTTGTTAATATTAAAGCTTGCTTGTTGTGGAGGCTGTAAAATAACTTGTTTCCTAACGACCTATGTGCGCAAAAGCTGTTATGGCCTTATTCTGCATTCTGTTTACTGAATGCCTGATTTACCTGCTGACAGGATTTTGTATATTTTCAGAATTCTTAGTTACAATCGCCTGAGATGTATCCCTGCACGGACTTTTGATGGGTTGAAATCACTTAGGTTGTTGTAAGTATTATTTTTAAACCATTGTTATTTTCCAGAATTTTTATTTGCATATAACAGATAACAAATCTGTATGAAATTACTGGATTTAAAAATCTCTCAAGTATTTGAGAAGTGATAATTAATTAGTCTTGAAACTCCTTAGTGATTTCATTCTGGGAAAGTATACTATTAAAGAGCTGCACAATATATAATACGACCCTGGACAACATGTATACACAAAACCCTACACTTTATTTTTCTGCTTTTTAATCATGACTGTATCTCTTTTTTGAGTTGTATTCTTGCCTGTTATAAGAATTATAGTCTAACAAAAATGTCATACACGAATTTTCATATATATAAGTATTTTTGCAGCTGTATTTTGAAGATATTTATTCCAACAATATCTGTCTTTATTGTTTCATTTAATATTTCCATCAGGATCAACTATTCAAAACCAATAAAAAATGTTTTGATTCCAAGAAAACATTCCACTTTAGCACTAGAAAGAGCATACTTGAAAGGGCAGTGGGAGAAGCAGCAAAATGGAGCAAAGGAAAATTAAATAATGGTCATTCTAGTTTACACATTCATTAAAAAAAAAAAAAAAAAAAAAAAACTGCAGAAATTCTGTCTCAAAAGTCCCCAGTTCAGTCTGTAATTTTTGTCTTCATTTGAGTAGCTTCATTGAATAGCTTAGGTGGATTAAATGTCTCAAATGTCTCAAGAATGGCATTAAGTGTGTTTACATAAACTCATTTTTTTGATGTAGATGTGGATCACGTCTTAACAATGATTCTGTATGTGCTAGATATACATGTAAATGAATGAATTTAAATAATAGGACATACGTTTCTGTGCAGGTTTGCTACAGCAGACAATATTGATACTTAATAAGGTTTTTACTATTAAAATAGTAAAAACTATCTTACTATTTAACTATAATAGTAAAAAAAAATATATATTAAAATAGTAAAAACCTTATTAAAACCTTATATAAAACCTTGTAAAAAACTTTTTCTATCAACCTTAGTAATTATATTCATGAACAGTCGATACCTGTATTTTCTGTGCATTGATGGAAGATAAAAAATGCATGAACCAAATTAACAGGAATTTCAGGGAACTGCTAAAAAAAGCCAGAAATATGTCTTCAGCCATACCTAAGTCCAGTAAGTACTTTGCAGACACCTTTGAATTAAAAAAATAAATAAATAAATAAAACATATCAAATGAAAATATAAGATGAAAAAAATCAAGTGATAAGTAGGCTGCTGATTAAAGCTTAAGTAAACAAGGCTGGAAACACAGAGGAACTTGAAAAATATGAAAAGATGCAAACTGTTTACAAAAGCTGTAATTTCTGAAATTAATTTGCTGAGATTTATACATTATTTTTTTTTCTTGTTAAGGTCTTTGCATGGCAATGACATTTCTGTTGTTCCTGAAGGAGCTTTTAATGATCTCTCAGCATTATCACACCTGTGAGTATTCAAATGATAAACATAAATGATTTTATGTTATGTTTAGCAAATTTCATACAGTTGAACAAAGACAAATGCAAAGGCCTGCTCTGGAACAGCCCTAGCAGAGGCTGGGGACAGAACAGATAGCTAGCAGCTCGGTAGAAAAATCCTGGACCTTCTGCTGGGCAGGAAATTGAATGTCAGGCATGTGCCCTCATGGCAACGAAAGCTAAAGATGATCTGGGCTGAATTAGTAAGTGAGCAGCAAGGTGACTGAGGAGAGTGGTCACTCACTTCTGCTTGACCCTAGTAAGGACACATCTGGAATATATGTTTAGTTTCTCCAGTACAAAGTAGATGTGTATGGAACAGAGCAAGTCCACAAAAGAAGTAGGTAAGGTGGGGAGGGTGCTGTGAGTTGTGAGAAGTTAAAGGAACTGGTTTTATTTAGCCTGGAGATGGAGATGTCAAGGAGGGACCTAACAGCAGTTTTTAAACCTTTAAGGGAATTATAGCAATGATGGAGACAGGTTTTTCTCAGAGGTTGCAAAGTGAAAGATAAGAGTCAATAGTCACAAGCCATAATAAGGGAAGTTTCATTGACATAATGAAAATTTTTTCACCTTGACAGTAGTTTAGCTTTGGAACAGGTTGCTTGGAGAAATGGCAGAATTTCCCTCCCTGGAAATTTTCAGAACTCAGCAGGACACAGCCTAGAGCAACTCTGCTCTGACTTTGAAGTAAACCCCACTTTGTTCAGGAGGTGGGACTAGATGACCTCCAAGAACCCCTCCATCCTAAATTATTCTATGTTTCTGTGTTGGTGTTTGTTGACGTTAAATTCATGGAATCTGATTTCAGAATATCATCTGAAGCACTATTTCTGTCCTTAATTTTCAATGGGAACATAGATTAGAGCTGTATTTATGGGTAGTTATTAAATCCTTTTTTTCATTTAAGGAGTAAGCTGACTAGTGCCTTTAGATGTACCCATTTTTGATGTTTCTGGATAGCTGTGGTTGTTAATAAAATAAAATAAAATAAAATCTGCTTCTAATTCAATAGTGGACTTTTACATTTAATTTGTCATTTCTCAGAAATTTGATGAGCCCAATCAAGCTTTAAGTCATTGATCAGTCATTCAAATGCTACTACCTCATCTACATTAAAATCAGTAAAGTTTACATAGATTTGCTTGTCTTTGCTGATATTTTTTTCTTAACATTTCCAATTATCCTTGCTAATATTCTGATTTTAGCAGAGCCAACTGCTCAGTTCACGCTGACATCAGGTTGACATTCACTCTTGTGAATATGGCCTGGACAAATTGTAGGTATTTCTCTTTACATGTGAATTTTGCTATTACACAACCATATTACCAGGTCTGATTTTTGTTAATGCTCTGACTAAAGCCTGAATGAACATGTATATGTATATATGTGTATTCAATTTCTTCTGTTCATCTGGAAGCCTGTAGCAATAATTAAGAGGGCTCAGTGTGGCAGAAAAGAGTGTGTCTGTAGTAGTTTCTACCACCTTTGCTTTTGCTTGCCAAGGATTTTACTCCCTTTCTTGAAGATCCCCTTATCCAAAGTTGTGGAACAATCTGAAAGAAGCTCTATGATTATTTTATTGAAATGAATATGGGTATGTCTTTATAGAAAAACAAAATAGGGGCTTAAAAACCTTTAGAGTAATTAATCCCCAAAATCCCTAGCTAAATTATTTTTTAATTAAGAAACAATCAAATTTATTTAAAGAAAAGGATTTAATTTCACAACAGGGCATCTCTTATGTAAGGGGTAGTGTAGTTTTATTTATGTATACTGCAGAGATCTCTTACAGAATTCTGCACATAGTTGTGAATTCAGTGGGAGATCTTGAAAGAGGAAATAATTAAATCAAATTTGGAATCTTAGAAACAGATGGTTTGTACCAGCCTGAGAGCCATAAACTGAAAAGGAAAATATCTGGGTGGAACTTTGTGGGGCTCCTTTGGAAGAAATATTTTATTCTTCCTAACTTATCAGTATCAGTTTCATTCCGATGATGCAGTTGATATTGCCCATTACATATCAAAAGTGACACAGAGCTAAGTTTACAGAAATGCAGGTAAGAATGGCTAGGTTCTTTACCAAATTTATTGTTAAAACTGTTACTTCTTGATTTAAAACCTAAACATAGACACTTCATGCACTTATACTTAGGGTCAGTTTGGTGGAAGAAGGTATGGTTTGTGATTTGAGATTTTTGCCAACCTCAGTTTTCTGGGTTCTCTTTCTAAAAACAAACATTTAAAATTGTATTCCGTTTTTGTTTATCTGTTTTCCAAAGGGCTATTGGAGCAAATCCTCTTTATTGTGATTGTAATATGCAGTGGCTGTCTGACTGGGTAAAATCAGAATATAAAGAACCTGGTATTGCGCGTTGTGCTGGCCCTGGAGAAATGGCAGATAAACTTCTACTCACAACTCCATCTAAAAAATTTACTTGCCAAGGTACTGTTGGTGATTGCTTATTTGTTATTTAGATTTATAATACACTTTTTTTTTACTCTTTTTTTTTTTTTTTTTTTTTTTTTTTTACATTCATTTACAGTTGTGCATATTATCCTTAGCATAAGCCATGCACAAAAACTTTGTTGAATGGAGCAAGAGATGACTGCAGCTCAAACATTAATACAATCAGGCAAGATCTGTAAAACCAGCTACAGTGTTTGGAAGTCCTCACTGATTTGTGTCCTTCTCAGTACTCACTCTTGTCATCATTTCTCCTCATACTTCTCTAGCCATTGGTTCCTTTCAGGAATTGTATTTATTTTAAAAACTTCTGTGACATTTTGTTTTGTTTGCTTTTTTTTTTTTTTTTTTTTTTTTTTTCCAATCAAGAGAGGGAGAAAATAAGTCTAATTTCTTATTTGCAGTGTAATACTCATCAGTATATAGATGTAAATAGGTAGCTGGTACTGTCTCTTTAATGAACTAAAATTTAAACATCTACCTTCTCTTAACTAAAGAATGTCCTTTCCCTTCAGACTGTTTACAGTAAAAACTGTAAATACAACTGTAATCCTTGC
This sequence comes from Aythya marila, assembly GCF_965140915.1. Taxonomy (NCBI): domain Eukaryota; kingdom Metazoa; phylum Chordata; class Aves; order Anseriformes; family Anatidae; genus Aythya; species Aythya marila. The sequence goes on along the minus strand of NC_139045.1, from coordinate 59,650,480 downwards.
AGTCTGCATTATCTCAGTGGTATGTAATTGCATCAATATGCCCAGAATGCTGTTTTCTTTGATGTTTCAGAAGAAAGCCTAAAATACACAGAATAGATAAAAGATGTGATTACCTCTAGAAGTCTCATTCTAGATGTTATTATATAGGTAGGTTTCTTGGGGATTGAAACAAGTATTTATCTCTGTGTTGGTACCAATATTATTGGCACTTTTATGACAACTTACATTATTTCTGTTTAATTCTCAGGTTCTTTTTCTGAACTTTAGTATTTTTTGTCTTAGAACAGTATCTTTTTTATTCATATGTGAGAGTAGACTTAGTTTGTTTTGCTGTTTAATCTTCCTCAATTCTCTCAATTTCTCCCCTTTTAAGTATTTTGGATGCACGCCTTCTGCTGTAGCTTTATTTTTTCAGATTCAGGCTTATGCTTGTAAGTTGTCACTAAGCTTATAGTTATTTTTGAGGCATCAGATAAATATGATCTTATTTTTGTAGAAGTAACTTATTCTCAGAGTATAGGTAGTCATTTTTACATGTTCATCTGTTAATGAATTATCAAAGGTAAGCATTATCAAAGGTGTAAATTCTTCCTTAAAAAAGCATTGGGATGTCACCAGAGTTAGCTATCATCCCAAGTTGTTCCTTACAACGTTCTATTCATTATGTTCATTCTTCTCTCATTAGACTTTCTGTGAAAAATTGTTTTTGTAATCAAAAAACACAGGAAATCCAACCCATTATTTTGTATGAGATGCTAATTAATTATCCTTCCAAATCCTTCTTAGAATTTTTCAATAGTATTTCTTTGAGGTCATACCTGTGTTAATTGCATATGACACTCATCTTTTGCAAAGTTCCTTGGTATGATTTTAGATTTGGTGGCCAGTCCAATCATTTTTTCAACAAGCATCCACAGAAGAATATTATTGCAGTTATGCTTTTATTACACATTGTTGTAGGTATATAAGTGAAATGAAGGACTTTTTTGGTTATTTTCTAACTATGTCATTAAAAAAAAAAAAAAGTCACCCCTTCCTACAATCATTATTATTTTTCTGTCAGACATTCCATATAGTACATCTTACTTCCTCTTGCCCATCAGAAAATATCCTTTGCCCATCAGAAAATATCCCCTTATGCAGGGAAAGTATTGTATTTCTTTCACTTCCAGGAATAGAAATCTGGTACTATGGGTACCTTTGCGATAAATAATTTTCCTGCCACTGTTCTTCTGTGAAGATGTCATAATTACAGATTGCCACTCAGCAGCTTTTCAATGACAAGATGTCCCTATAAGACATTATATGTCTGTTATCCAAAGATAAGTAATTTTTTCTTTTGCTTAGAATCATAGAATCTCCTGAATTGGAAGGGACCCACAAGGATCATCAAGTCCAACCCCTGGCTCCACACAGGACCACCCAAAAATCAGACTATGTGTCTGAGAGTGTTGTCCAAATGCTTCTTGACCTCTGGCAGGCTTTGTGCTGTGACCACTGCCCTGGGGAGCCTGTCCCCACCCTCCCAGTGAAGAACCTTTTCCTAACACTCAGCCTGACCCTCCCCTGTCACAGCTCCATGCCATTCCCTTGGGTCCTGTTGCAGTCCCTAGAGAGCAGAGCTTAGAGCGTGTCCCTCGACTCCCCTCGTGAGGGAGCTGCAGGCCGCCATGAGGCTTCCCCTCAGCCTGCTCTGCTCTGAGCTGAACAAACCAAAGGACCTCAGCCACTCCTTATACATCTTCCCCTTTAAACCCTTCATCTTTGTAGCCCTCCTTTGGACCTACTGCTAGTTTTTCTTATATTGTTGTGCCTTAAAATTCACATCGTATTTGAGGTGAGCCCACACCAGAGCAGAGCGGAACAATCCCTTCCTTCAACCAGCTAGCAATGCCATGTCTGATCCACACCAGGATACGGTTGGCCCTTTGGCTACCAGGACATACTGTTGACTCATAGTCAACTTGCTCTTAACCAAAATCCCCAGATTGTGAGGCTCTCTCAAGCCTCTCGTCCCTCAATTTGTATGTATAGCCAGGTTTACCCCTTCTCAGGTGTAGAATCCAGCACTTAACTCTTCTTAAACTTCATATCGTTGGTGATTCCCCAGCCCTCTAATTGTCAAGATCTCTCTGCAAGGCATCTCTACCCGTGACAGAGCCAACAGGTCCTCCCAATTTAGTGCTGTCTGCAAACTTAGTATACCTTCAGGTCTTGTGTCCAAGTAATTTATGAAAACATTAGAGAACTGGCTGAATAGGAATTAGAAAGATGCTATATTCCTATTAAGAAATAGTTGACTTTTTTTTTTTTTTTTTAACAGATATATATCTGTTTATTTTCTGCTATTGCGTACAGACTAACAGGCAAAATGTGTAATTCCCTCCTATCAGTACCTCTGGATTCAGTTCAAAGTGAAATTGGTGCTTGAATTTGAATCACATAAAAATAGTTTCCTGTGAAAATGAGCATTTTAAAATGAAGTCTCAGTTATAAAATTCCATAAATTTAATTTATGAAACTTTATGAACTACTTTCCTCCAGGAACCATCTTAGTGTTTTCTCCTTGCAGATGTTTTTTCTAGGTTTATGGGCTTTTTTTTTTTTTTTTTTTTTTTTTTTTTTAATGTGGCCTCTAACAGATTCTCAATCTTTTACTCCTTTACCATCCATGCCCTGCTTCTAGAGATTCCAGGGCCTTGTGGTTTTCTGATACCAGGTAAGGTTGTAAGTGATGGAATGGGTGATATGTTTAAGAACAAACCTTCTGACCTTCCTTTTGTGAACCTCAGACAGACTTCTTTCCTAAGACATGCATGTTTACTGTTTGTTTCTCCCTTTGATGAATTTAGAACTGACTCTTCATGATATATCATTTAACATAGTTGTATAAAAAGGTTTGTATTTTAAAAGTATAGATTTAGGGTCTGAAAAATGCAGTTGAAATGATCATTGCCACTGCATTGTACTGAAATCAGTGTCTTCATTAGCAGTTGTGATATAAGTGACTCTGCAGATACTGATTTTGAGGCCATTTGCAAGAGCAAATAGGGGCTCCTGAGTCATAAAAAGTCAGGATTTCAAGTTTTCGTTGCAAAGGTTTTGCTAGGATCTGGTCTTGGGAGAGTTTATATTATGGTTTTCTTCAAAAATATTAGACAAATAAATGAGTGTATGTGTATATTTATCAATAAAATAATATGCATTTGGTTTTTCACTCTTTATGAAAGAACAGTGTTTATTTTGCTTTTATTTTAAGTTTTGTTTTTTTTTTTCAGTTATGGCTTATTCAAGGATATATATATATTTCTGCAGTGTTAATAGTTAAAAATAGGGTATTCTATTTCATACAGAATATTTTCTTTTCATATGCAGGTCTTTTAACACATGCAAGCAGATAAGGGAAGGAATGATATAGTGAAAATTAGAATAGGTTCCAGAACTTCCTTTTCATTAGACTTGAGTAAAAAAAAAAAAAATCTAAAACTTTTTTTTTTTTATCTTATAGCTGAAAAATTATAAATCAAATTGATGTTCATTTTCATTGGATCCTCCATACTTAATAATTTGAAATAAATGCTTATGATACAAAATCAGATCGGTGTTGTTTACTATCTTGCTGGGAATCATGTTCGCATTTGCTGGCTCTTTTTCAGAAGTGAAATTTAGATTGCTAATCCATACAGGAAAATAACCTCAGTTACTGAATATTTTTTTATTTCATGCCAAATAATTGTCAGTTTATTTAATAAAAAGTAGAAATGAGGCCATAATGTTCACCCTAATCAGTTGAGACAAGGAAGCAGAGACTTTAAGGCTACAGAACAGTGTTACAATTTATCTTCTTTTAGGTATGTGCTTCTCACTCCATATATTTTTCACTGAACATTTTAATACAATCTATCAATAACCATAAATAGTCTACAGTAAATAGGCAAGACTTTCTGTAGGTCAATTCTGTGGTTTTTGTTTCAACTCACCTACCTTTACTGTTTGCTGCTTTAACAAATTATAATCAACTATAGATTTTTCTTTCAAAATAAGGTGATGAAGAAAAGAATAGTCAATGATCCATACAGATGGTGACTTTGGCAATTGTCACAAATTACCGTGTTCATCTCCTTGCATTTGCTTGCAAACTGTGACACAGATGGATACCAGCAACTGCAGATAAAAAGAAAAATTTGTCAGCCTATTCCCAGCATCCCTACTGTATCTTTATAATCATATGGCTTCCTTCCATGCCAGCTCCTTTTCAATGACTTATCTGAGTTTAATTTTCAAAGAAAAAAAATAAGAAAGTTAAGAGAATAAAGACAAAACAAAACAAAACCCACCATACCTTAGTAACAGTGACCTGTTGGTTTGAAAAACATTGCAGTCTGGCTCATTTTGATGAGAGCAATCAGGCAGTTCCACCACCAGTAGGTCTGAGAAGTTTTTTGTGTGTGTGTTTGTGTGTCTGTCACTGGAGAAACCACTGTTTATTCTTTTGAAATTTACAAATTATCTGTAGATAAGTATAGATTTTTTTTCCATTGGTTAAATAAGAAAATAAGCTGGAGGCAATAATGTCATCAGGCAATAAAGCCGGAAGTAGTAGAGAAGGTGTGTTCATTCTCTTAATAGGCATTTGGCCAATTCAACCCTGTTTTGTTTTACAGTAATCAATCTTTCAATTTTCATAAAACATAAGGAAGCATTATTATAAGCAGGTGATTTCTAAATTTAGACAAATAATTAGTAATTTCTTTGGTTGTCTGACAAAAAAAAAAAAAAAAAAAAAAAAACACAACAATACTTGATGGTTTTTAATTTGAAAATTCAATATGGGAAAAAAAAATTACAATTGTAAAGCAATGAAAAATAAATAAATGTCTAATAAATATTTGTATTATAGGGATAAGATTTACATACGCTAAAGATCTCAGTCACAGCTCTGTCTGGCTTGTGAAGCTTTAGATTTTGTCATTATTCATTTCTAAATTCTGTTGTTATAATCATTAATATAAGAAACACGACCACAGGCATTGATGGCAGTCCTCATTTGCACATAGATTCATGGTATAGTCTATGGCTATTTTGAGGCTCAACTAATGCAGCAATGTAAAGAACTGGGCTGACTTCGTAACAGAGCAAGCTGCAATACAGACCTACTTATGGTGAGATAGCTTGAACAATACAGTTATAGTTCACATTATAGTTCAAAACATTATAGTTCACAGACATTAGACCAATTTACAGGTAATTCTGCCAGTTCATTTTTGCCGTTAGTCCTATGTGATCCTGAAACAAACAATTAAAAAAAAAAAAAAAACCACAAAAACATTAAAAATTGTGTTCTCAGTAATACCACCAAGGGAGGGATTAGAAACTGCTATAGCTCTTTTTCTCATAGGCAATTTTTACCCACTAAAGGGACAAAAGCTGAAATTGTATTTTTCATTAAATAAAAAGGAAAGGTAATTATCATGGATCAAAACTGTGCAGATTTCAGATAATGGGGATATAGGAATCACTTTTAGGTCAGCTTTTTACTTTTTTAAAAATGATAATTAAAAATCAAACGAACAAAATTAAACCACAAATGTATTTGGGCACGTTAGAGGAATTATGGACAGTCAATTCATGTAGAAATACCACAGTCTAAAATACAAACGTTGTTTTAAAAATTAGAGCAATGCAAAAATATATCCTGTCAAGTATAAATCAGTGTTAGTTCGTTTATGACTATCACATTTGTATTTTTAAGGGCCCTTGGATGTTAATATTCTTGCAAAGTGTAACCCCTGTTTATCGAATCCATGTAAAAATGATGGAACCTGCAACAATGATCCAGTTGACTTCTATAGATGTACTTGCCCATATGGTTTCAAGGTAGGTGAATGAAGAGGAAAAAAATACTACTGAAATGTAAGCCTCTCCTTTTTAACATTTACAAGGAGTTTTAATTTACTCCACTAGAGTCTGTATTTTCTTAAATGATGTCCTTGTTCCCTGCATAGGGTCAAGATTGTGATATTCCTATTCATGCCTGCATCAGTAACCCATGCAACCATGGTGGAACTTGTCATCTGAAAGAAGGAGAAAAAGATGGGTTTTGGTAAATTGTTTTTAATTGTAATATCAGAATGGAAATCTGTTGACTCTTATAGTATATGAAATAACTTCGGTGTTAATCTTTGGGTTCTCTTTGTTAATTGCACCACAAAATCAGGTTTTCAGTGCTTCTCAAGTTTTCAGAACATGTTACTGTCCATGGAAAGCTAAAGCTCTGAAACTGTTAAAAACAACAAATGATTGTGATTAGTTGAGGCTTATCAGGTCAAGACAACATAGTATTGACTCCATTATGCTAATTAATAGCTGGCTAGATCCCTGCTGAAAAAAATCTCACAATTCATCTGTTGTTGTGTGTATTACTTCAACAGACAGCATGTAAATGATAAAATGTAAATCCCAGTGAAACAGAAAATTAATGATTCATTTGAAACTCACTATGCCAGCAGATAAACATGCTGTGAGCGTTTTTAATCTTGAGTTATTTAATCACACAGTACAATTACTCCAGATGTACTTCATGAATCATGAAATAAAGTTCTTTAGCATTCTTCTGTGAAATTATTAGTCATTTAATAATCTACACCTCAAGCTTGTTAAAAATGACACTTCAGAAAGAAACAATTCATTATCCTGCAATTCATTAAGACATTATTCTTATTTTTTATTCTAAATTCTGCCCAAAGATTAGTTTTCTATTAAAAATTAAGCATATACATCTCAATATTATGCCTCTAGAATTTAAAGTGACAATCACATCTCAGAATTTGACCTTTTTATTTTACTTGTTTAAATACTACATATTTTGAAAATTAAAGCAATCTTATAATCAAAGTTGCAGGAGTTATAGATACTGCAAATTGCATGTAAATGTATTCATGGTCATATTTGAGTGACCTTTTACATTTACTACCTTTTTATATATTTGTTTTGCATAAACATATGTAAAAGCAAAATAAAAGTTACAGTTTTGAAGAGTTTATATAGTCTTTGTTTTTACATTAATACATGTAAATACATTAATACTTGGAACTTTAAACAGAGCTTTATGATGGTGCATTTAATTGTCCATGTGTTTAAATTAAATTTTCCATGTGTTTAAAATAACAAAAATAAATAAAAGAAATATAATCTCATTTTATAATGTAACAGGTGTTTCTAAAGGAGTGCCCAGTTATGAAATTTAAGCTCCTTTAACTAAAAATAAAGGCACAAATTGTTATTGTTGCTTTTTTTCTGTAAATTAACATGTTAAAATATTTTGGTAATGTTTGTTATATGTTTTTTTAATATTATATCATCCATTTTCCTTTAGAGAGGATAGTGATTATGAATTAATGTATGTATTAATTACAGTATTTCTTGTCTGGTCTCCCCAGCTAAAAAGTTCGTGTGGTTGGTTTTATTTTCTGTTTTACAGGTGCACTTGCGCAGATGGATTTGAAGGTGAAAACTGCGAAATAAATGTTGATGACTGTGAAGACAATGACTGCGAAAATAATTCTACTTGTGTGGATGGAATCAATAACTATACTTGCCTCTGTCCACCTGAATATACAGGTAAGAGTATAAAGAGATTTACAGGTAATTCAAGAATTCCTAATAGAGAAACAGTCATGTTTTTCAGTTTGCAGATGAATTAGTGGTCATTCTACAATTGGTTTGAAGTCAAGTTTCCCTCGATATTTTTCTTCAGTAAGGCTTGTAGTCAAAAGTAGACTTTACACCCATTCGTTAATTCCTCTGTTTTGAAATTACATTTTGATATTTCAAAGTTCTTTCAAAATGTGTCCCTTACATCTGTTTACCTAAACCAACCAGTCCAGTGAAGAATCTCCCTAGTTGTTGAAATCTGAAAAATATTCTTCTTTTGCTTTATATTGTCCAAGCTGCTACCAGGGCAAAAAAGTATCCATCTGTGCCAGTAGGAAACTGGATTTGGCATCCCTAGATGCTGTCCTGCCCTCCTGTAGAAAGATTAATGCAGATTGTGATGCTTTCTGCTCTAGCACACAAGAAAATAGCATTATTAGAGTGTGCAAAATTGTTCATTTCTATCAATTGGCAGCCAGGCCAAAGCATTACCCTTTCTTTCTTTGAAATGGGGTCTCTTTTGATTATTTTCACAATCTCTGTGAGAATTAGGAACTATTACAACAGGAACACTGGAGAACAAGAATTAAGATCTATTGTTTCTGTTGATCTGTTGTTCAGTTTTTCTAGAAATCTATTTTCTGTCAGCTAGTGAACCACTAGAAGAATTCAGAGCTTCCATTCACAAAACCATGATTTGAAATACATGACAAAGAAAAGTAAAATCCTCCATAACCTAGGAATTAGATATAGCTAGTCATCCTATATAGTAACTATAATTAATCCTATTTTGGCTGTCAGATAAGCTTTTGAATGTCCTCAGGGAATGGTACATTTGAGCATTGGATGACTCTGAGGAGAGGTGAACTCATGAAGTAATTTCATTTGTTGTAAACAAAATTAGCACCTTTTTAATCCAAGGTATTTTCATCATTAGTTCTGCAACCTACTGGATTACCCAAATGATTTAGGGCATTCAAATTTAAAGTCAGTATTTAAATCTTGGAAACCCACAGTGAGTGAAAATGATAGAACATCGGTAAGAGAAATGCAACTTCATAATCTAATATATGTATTTGTGCAGTTCTTATTCTGAGTAAATGTTTGGAAAAAATTTCTTCATGCAGAATGAGTCACAATACCTAAAGCAATACAGGTTAAAAGGTTAAGTCGACAGAATAAGATACATAAGAATAACTGGGTGGTCCACATCTGGAAAATTAGACATAACCTTCTGCTTAACCATACTCATTTGGCAGGTACTGTTACCTTAATACCTAGAAGCAACTGACAATTCAAGCCTTAGAAAAAAATAACAGGTAACAGCTTCAATAAGTAGTGTTAGATGTTTGTTATTTCTCGGATTATTAATATTTTAGCCATGTCTGAGTCAAGCTTCAGATTCCCGAGATTCAGTTGCCATCTCCTTTAAAAAGGATTAGATACTCTCCTGTGTAGGATGGTAGAGAGCAAACCAGTCACACCAGCTGAGTCTTCCTGTTTGGTGATATCATGCTAGGACGTTTCATGTACTTATTAAATAGCAGACAGTTCATTTGCACGTCCATTTCTCCTCAGCAGCTTCGCAGTTTTTTTGGCCTGTTACCTGTTTCTTCATTTTTGACATCGCTCTAGGTGCATTTGGACTGCTAGGGCCAATAGCTTGTTGTATTCACAATATCCCATGGGAAGGACTGCTTTGCCTTAAATACCCATGAGTGGATACAAAATTTATGTTTATGTGGTTTATGTGTGCTAGCCTAAAATTTTGATTAAGTGTGCTTCTTGTATTTCTGTAGTATTGTAATTGAAATGTGTGGTTTACATTTACAATTGAAACTTCAATTGTAGCATTTATATATATATATATATATATATATGGTTAGACCAAAAAGGGAAGCATAAGGATTTGTAAAATATTTAACTTGATGTATTGCAGTTTTGTTTTTAGTTAAAATACAAGAAAGTGTATTTTTTAATTTGACTCATCACTGAGGAAGTGGCGATTACTTTTCTTTGAGGAGCCTGCTGTTGCTGTAGAACAGTTTGTGCCTAACTCTAAAGGGAAAATGCTATGAGTTTATATGGCAAGTGTTCTTGTTTCCTAACAGTAATCCTTGTAGAAAAACAGATTTGCTTTTAGAGATTCGATGCCTAGTCATAATTGTTACTGAAATCAGTAAGTCATGCGAATAGGTGAGAATCTTCTCATCAGCTCAAAAATAAAACAAAACAATCTATTGGTAATCAGTAAGTTTAACTGTTTTGTTCTCAAAAACTGTTGAGATTTTACACTATCTCATTAGATTGTTCTAACACCTTATCAAAAACAGACACACATGCAAGACCAGAGCCTCATTTCATAGATAAATTGGACATAAGTTGTAGCAAAATTTCATTTTTTTCATTCTACAGGATACAGTGCAGAATTCTACAGTACACTGTCTTACAAAGCATCTGAAGATAGTCACAAGGTGTGAGATCTTAAGTTAGTTTTAATCCAGATAAATTGTAAGGAGAAAATGTAAAACATTAAGCTGGTCTTTACACCTGTCATCCCTGATCTTGCATAGTAATTAAATAACTTGGAGCGTTAAGAGCTAAACTGACAGTGGTCTGGACACATTGGGTTCTAGAAATGGTAGTGTTCAGAATACAAAGTAATCTTACAGTTGCCGCTACTGTTTATGCGATACCAAATTATTTGTAACATTTTTTTATCTAGCCAATAGCTTTGTTTCAAAGATAAGTAACAAAATCCCTGACAAGTATAGATACAGTGATTTTTCATGAGGAACTTTATAAGCATTTAGATCTTGGTATCTGTTCTTACAGGTTAAAGCCAGATTTGCATATTGCTAATGTGGTGTGTTTTTTTGTTTTGTTTTTATGGAAGGTATTTTTCACTTGATGAATTCCTGTACTAGCTGGGCAAAAATAAACTAAACGTCAGGAAAACTGTCTATATATTCAGCAGATGAAAAAATATATGTATTTTTAAATACAAAGGTATCTCTAGCTCAGAAAGTCCATGGGCTGTAAGGTGCTGGAGGCTTGGACAGTGTATATAACAGAAAAATACCACCATAGACAATTCTCTTTTAATTTTATTGGACATACGTTGAATTGTTTATGTTCAAGATGTCACAGAACATATACACTGGATGTGGAAGTGCACCAGCCCAGAACTATTTTTTTTTTTTTTTTTTTTTTTTGAGTAAATGGTTATCTACAAACATGCTTTATATTTCACACAGCATAATATATGAAAGAAGTCAGTTGGAACTTGTTGGTATGAATTGTAAATCATTGTTATTTAAAGTTTTAATTTTATGTAGAAGAATTACTGGAATCTCACCTCTGGAAATACATGTAAAAAAATACAAAACAAAAAAAAAAGTTATAGGGAATGTTATAGTGCAAAACCAAACCTTTAATTTTTTCCTTTTATAAAAATCTGGTGAAAATTGACACTTCTCAATTAAGCATTGTTGATTTTAATATCTATGTATATATATATATATAGTACGTATATATATAGAGAGAGATATATAAAAGCCTATTAGCTTATATTATTGCTTAAGAACTGGGAATCCACAGTTACAGGTGGAAAGACAAGAAAGGTATTTGCATGATACTGTGAGCTTTCTTAAGATCACAAACTGGAACTGTGAAGTAACAGGAAATAAATGCAATCATCAGACATTCAGACTGTCTGATGAAACCTTGAGAAATAAATCATTTAAAATGCATCACTATGTCCTGCACTCTTTAACTCTGCTATTCTCTTAACATTATCATCTTCTTTATTTTAAACTCAGTCTAGTAAACATCAGGTCATTTTATGTACATTCTATAGATTACAGATGATCATTTCTCTTGTTCATTGCCATCAGTCATTAGATCACAGATCTAACCGATCCAAAAGTAAAACCTTTCCTATGCCACCAGTGGCATGTACTTCTTACCTTTTCTGTTTGTTTTGCTCTGCTGTAGGTGAGACTCTGAAGCTTGCTTCATTTTGCTATATCAACCTCTCTTGCTGCTATAGTTGTGCATTAGCTTAATGTGCTATGCTGTTGTATTACAATGTAAAAAGTCTCTTGTCTCTTCTGTCTTTGTCACTGCAAGCTGCTAATCTGAATGAAGTGGAAAAAGGTCAGTTGTCTTTTAAGCCTATTTTCACTTACTTTGTTTTTTTTTCACTTTCCTTTCCTTAAAGGTGCATGGATTTCAGTTCTTAAATAAGATCAAATGAATCGTATATAGGTATAATTTAGAAAGCTCACTACAAATCCTCAAATCAGGCACCTTGATCTAGCTGTGAATAGATGTCAAAAGAATCTTGTTTAAGCTACAGATCGCTGTGCAGGAGTACTTTAACACTACTTTCACTGTCTTTTTTTTTTTTTTCCAGATATATTAGAAATTTGTGCATCCTGATAGGACTAACAAAAAGGTTTACATGGTGATCTTCTGAAATCTTTAGTCTCATTATTTTTAAAACATACCTTGGTTCCATTCTAACGTATTCTGTATTATATAGTACTGTTTTTCTGTAATTTCTTCATTAGATGATGGTACTAGAAATTTTTCTGGAGTATAAAATGGCAATCCCCTTTCTTATCATATCTGTGATTTTTTTGCCATAAATATCTAAAATATTTGAAATGAACACATTAAGCTCAGACTATTCTATAGGAAAAGTAATGGTGGAAATTTTTATGACACTAACTTTGGATGTTCATGATCTTTTTCATGATCTTTTTAGTTTTAAAAGTTTCTGCCTAACACCTATTTCACTAACAGAGTTAAAGTATCTTCTGTACAAGCTGGTTTATTCAATCTGAAAAATAACATTATCCATAACAATATATATATGAAGTTATATTTATATAAAGTTATTTATACTTCTACAACTAACTGTATAGTTCTGAAAACAAATGAGTCAAGTCATCTTGTAGTGTATTTGCTATCAAGTTAATTTGATAAACCTATTGTGCTGTCTATAAAACAATATAATATTTCACTAGTAATGAAAAATCTTTCTCATTAACCACTAAACAGCATGTTGAGCAAATCTGCAAGTATACCATCAATTTTGGTTATTTTAGACATCTGGAGAATTATTCTTACAACTTAAATTCAGAGTCTAAACACCCTCTGCAACTGATGGAGTGAAACAGACATTTCCAGAAAGTAATTCCAACTGTAGGTGTTCCATGGTTAAGGTTGTGTTCAATTTAGACATGTTCCTCTATTTGCCTTTTACTGTTGTTATTTGGACAAAAAACGTAGCCCCCCCCTTTTTCTTTCCCCCTTGTCACTTCCTAAGTTTTTATGTCTATAGTGTTCTGTTACTGTCCCTGTATTGAAACTGTTTGATTATATAAAAAGTATTTAACATGAGGAAAACTAGAAGAAGTGAAAGCTCAGTTTAGAGAAATATAAGAACTGAGTTCTTTGTTATACTTGCAAATATATTTGTATGTTTAATCGTAAATCAGCCAAGCAGATTACAATAACTTGTTCGACATCAGTGACTTATGGATAAAATTTGCTTTGTCACTGATTTCCAGCAGTGTAAACTGAAATATTTTAGGATTTTCTTTTGTAAATGAAACAAACAAAAACCCAACCTTATTTCCTATGTCCATGAAAAAATGGCTTTTTAAATGGAAAGTAAACTGAAGATGCTACTGTGGAAAGACTCAAGTCCCAATTTCAAGTTGAAACAGATGTTATTTGTGTATAATTTGGCTTGCTTGTATTTTGCATGTCTTTACAACGTGATAAAAGGTAGAAAGGCCATGAGTCCTAAACAGAACTGTAGCCGTTGTAAATGTATGACACAAGTGTGAACTATAACATGTTAAAATTACTGATTTTATCAAGAATACATTTCTCACAAACAAATTACTCAGAGATATGAACTAAGTTCAGCATCAAAGTTAAGCAGATGTGTGTAATAAATGCTTGTATTTTCTTGCCAGCTGAACATGAAAGTCAATTATCGGTCTATAACTTGCTTGAAGGATCACTCAGTTTTATCATGGCATACATCTTTTGAATTGTGACAGTTGTAGGAAAACAGGATTATTTTAAGTAATCATCTCAGTTTAGGCAAGCCTTAGACACAGATGTAAATTCTAGTTTCATATCTTTCAAAACTTCATTACATTGCCTTCTAGCTGCTACAGTAAGGAGCTAAGTTACCATTTTCAATTCAGTTGGTAACCAGATAAGTACCTGCCTAAAGTTTAAACATGCAAATAAAATGCAAATCATACCATATAAAACTTGATTAAAATTCTAATTATTTTATTAGATCAGGATCATAATCCTTAGTCTTGTAAGAATTGCACATTAACGTTACAACTTCTAAGAATAAAACAATACCTTTGCAACCCTTGCTTTTCATCACATGTAAAATTTTCTGTTTCATGAAGATTAATAGTCAAGCTCATAATATATAATAGTACAGTCATTTGAAATATATTAAAATATTCTGGCTGCATTTTCATGAAGAGGGAGTATACATCCTTGGCAATCTAAGCCACTTGCTTAGATTGTTTGATAGTTTGATCACTGCCATTAGTGATTCTAGTCTATGATCATAGAATCACAGAACGCTAGGGAATGGAAGGGACCTTGAAAGATCATCTAGTCCAATCCCCCCACTGGAGCAGATGATCCATCGTTCTGTTTTCCTTTAGCGTCTTAAAGCTTATTTGCCTAAAGTTTTTTGTTTTTTGTTTTTTCTGCCAAACAGCATAAATGCAAAATAATTTAAAATGTTAAAATAATAAGCCCCATCTTGCATATCTACAAACATGAGACTTATATGAACAGAGGTAATCAATGGTAAAAGTCAGGAAAAGTCTAGCAATGAATCACATTTAGAATTTTACTTTAAAATTAAGTTCCAAAAATATTTTCCAATTCAAAAAAAAAAAAGTTAAATACTATAAACTTCATCCTTCTGTAGCTGTGAAAAAAATAAGCTAAATTATCCCTTGTAGAGTAGATATTTTTGTCTTTTGTGAATAGTGAGCTCAGTACTTTAAATACTTTGTTGTCTACTGTTTGCTAAACTGAAGACTTCATAAAAATGCAGAAATTTCTGTATATATTTTGTTAAGTAGCAATAATGTTTCCTAACCATTCCCACAGTCTGTTAACTATTTCAGTCAGAAGTAATTAACAGAGACACCAAATCAAACACTTGGACTATAATACCTAGCTTATAAAACAGACTGCAGAAGTTAACTCACAATTTATGGCAGGCAAGTTCAGAAGCTGGAACAGATAAATATGTACACATATTTACTGTGTAAATATCCTACTGTGCTAGTAATTACCCATAATTCTACAGTATGTATTTTAGTTTTGGAGCAATTAATAAGTATTCTAGCAAAAAACTGATTATGATGATTAAAATTGACCATACTTTCTTTTAAATCATTTCTCTAATTTATATTCTAATATCATACTCAGTTTTGCTAATACACTGGTGATTTTATGCTTGTTTCTTCAGTAAGCTTGTCTGTAATTTTCAATGTGCTGTAATATTCAGCAGCCCATGTTCATTTGTCTTAGAGCTCTTCTCTTCATTCAGAAATATACTGGGTCACGTTCCTTTATATAATTATATTTTAAATTTATTGCCCAACTAGCAAAATAGCAATGATGTAAATCATTTTTCATATCATTGCATTGTTCTTTATCATTTCTTATACTATATGCCTTTATATATTGGAAAATCCAAAGTTATTTTTTTCTACGATTTATAATCTCATCAAATCATAAGTGTATTAACATATGCAGAGGAAACAAAAACTAACCTGTGAATCTAGCAACTTATATCTTTGGTTGCACACAACACATTATCAATATTGAATAGTGCTGTCTGACTGTTTAAATCTGAAACATCATCTATATCTAGTGGTAAAATCTCAGCAAATATTCCAGTTTTGATGTTGGAGGGTCTTCATTCAGACTATGTCGATGACACAGTTCCACTGGTTTTAGTGCTACTACGTACCAGAAAGCAGACTCCATAGCTTTTCAGATATCTCATGAAAACAGTTACAACTGTTTCTAATTAAGTTTTGGAACTTTTTTTTTTTTTTTGACACTTTATGTACTGATTATTTTTAAACAAACTAGTCTGTTGCTTTTTTTTTTTTTTTTTCTGTGTACAATAATGTTCCCATCGTCATCTTCAAAAACATGGTTACTTAGCCAAGCTCAGTTACAACAGGCTTGGTATTGTTATGAGTATAACATTGGTAGTAAGCTTCCTTGACCTAAGACTTTTTTTCGCAATTGTTTTACATTATTTTGTAGAATGGTTTTAAAAACATGTCATGTTTTTTTAAAATCAGAGAACTCTCTGACATTTCCTTCCAGTAAGGCCAAGAAGCATAACTAGATAAACCTGGTATTTCCTTCAGTGAGCTTTTCACTTTCATCACTCTCTTCATTTCAACAAAATTATTTTCTTGTCTTCACCTTTGTCTCAGTTAAATTCTGAATAATACATTGGTTATTCAATATGCTAAAAGATGTTACTTTATGAGGAAGCTATTATTCAGTGATTCAGATTCCATGTCATGTATTTCTACTTACTTTTTCTATTTACTTTTCCTCAAACAGTTATGTTTTCATTACAGAAAAGCTCCACTCAGAAGATAAATATATTAACAGTATAAATTAAGAACTAGTGGTGTTTTAGTTTTGTTTGTTTGTTTGTGGTTGTTTTTTTCAAACAAAACCCTTTGAAAAGAGAAACGGATCTGTTTTTTGTTTGATATATCATGGGATGCTAAGAATCCCTGGTATTTCAGGATTCTTTGTGCGCTGACCTAGCCATAACAGTTTCACGCTTCAAGACTAGTAAGTCCATAGAGATTTTGAAGAGGCTTTGAGGATAGAATTTAAATCCTGTGTATTAGTCATCTTCAGTGGCCTGTATTTGATCTTCATTCAATTTCCTAAATATATTTACTATCACATTGACAGCTTTCCCAAGGTCTGCTAAATAGCCTGTGCTTGAATACCATTGTCTTATGTTAATTCAAAGCTTATTTAGTTTTGTATGGAAAATACTCTACTTGCAAATTGGTAAGGTGCTATATTTTTTTTTGTTCTTGTTTTTTAAACCTTTGTATGGAACCAGTGGAACCAGTTTGGATCTTATTTATTTATTTGTTGTTTTTTTTTTTTTTTTTCCCTGCTGGAGGGCTGTGATGCAATTTTGTAGCAGTTTTTCTTTTTTTATCCATGTTCCATGTTATTGCGAGGTTCCATGCCTTATAGAACTTCAACATATATATTAATGATGTGTTTTTATGCTCTTGTTTAACCATCTTAGCTCTTGTTCAGTTTTGCCTTTTTCTCTGTCATTGCTGCTAATGGGGACTGTTCCTCAACTCTAAATTTTATTTATTTTTCTATTGTTTGAAATAAATTTTACATATCCTAAGAAATAAGTTCTGGAAATAATATGTGAGGTCTTGAGTAGTCATGATAGTGTGTAGTCTTAAACAATGGTATGTAAGTATGCTTGCTGTGGAAATGACAGCTTTCTAGGGAGGATCAGTTGAAGCTGCCCCTCCTCACCCCCCAACCCCAGGGGAAAAAAAAAAAAAAAAAAAAAAGACAAGAAAAATAGACATTTAACCATCTACTGTTGCTTTCAGTTTATTATTATGTGTACTTCTGTGATGCCAGAGAAGCCCATGTAAGACAGAGGGTAGTTTGTGTTGTGCTAAGCACTCTGAGAAATTGACAAGGAGCACTTTAAGATGTTAGAAACCTTATTGCTTAATGACAGTAGTAGCTGATGAGCTGGTTCATACACATATACGTGCATATGTATTTTGGAAGATATCTTAATTCATATTCCTGCTCTAAAACTCCATTTTGATGTTATTATCCTATACCTTTCTGCCTTTTTCCAATCCACCTGTTTGTGATTCTACCCAAGATGTGTCCCTAAGTGGTCTGCCTTTCTTCTTTCCTACACTGCACTGATGATGATGCTGTCCTCATCCTCAGTACTGTACTGCCTTCCAGCAGATATTGATTGCTCATTCGGGCACTTTTCATTGGTGGCCACTGCCCAGACAAGAGTCAGTGGGCACGAACTGGAACATGGGAGTTTCTGTCTAAACATCAGGCAGCACTTCTGTGGTGTGCAGGTGACAGAGCACTGGCACAAGTTGCCCAGAGAGGCTGTGGAGTCTCCTCCTTGGAGATCTTCAGAAGCTGCCTGAACATGGTCCTGGGTAGCCTGCTATGGATGGCTGTGCTTGAGCAGAGGGTTGGAGCAGGCAGCCTTAAAGGCAGGCGGCCTTAAACATGCTGTGATCTAGCTATGCTGCTGGCCAGCACCACACTTAGCTGGGTAAAACTGAGGATTGCTAAGTATTGTTCTTCCTGAATTAAAGTTTGACTTGAGCACTGAAGACATCTGCTATCTTCTGCTCTTTTCTTCCTCATTTTGGTGCACTGTTCAATTTCTTTACTCACTTGACAAATAACAAGGAGCAACCCTGCTCCTTCCATAGTATTAGGTCCCAATACGAGTCTCTAAATTCATCAGGTATAGGGTTTAAAATATTCTTCTTATGGATGCTAGAATAATTATACTTCTTTTACAAACCAGTGGTAAACCAGGACATTATTCATGGTATCTTCTGATTAGTTAGGGAACAAGACATTAGTTATCTGTTTACGTATCTATAAGTGTTTACTTTTCAAAAAGTTGCAATGAGATCCTATTTTAACCATATTAAAATATTGTATAGATTACCCAGCCCATGTTAAGCTTCTAACAGCAGGGAATTATTTTTCTTTTTTTTTTCACAGAACGGGTATATTATGACATATTATGACAACAGATTATTGTGATATATTGGAGTGTCAATTAGGAAAAAGTAGAAAGCAAGTTTTCATTGCTGGGTAATTGGAATTATATTGTCAGACAGTTGTATTAACAGTAACAACTTACAGTACAAATCAATATTTCTGTGTGAAATTTATTCATTATATCATGAGGTATGTATTTTTTTAGTGTTAACAAAAAAAAAAAAAATCATAGCAGTTACTTTTAAAATACAATTATTTTCAGGTCACTGTGGTGTTTTCACTGAGTTGACAACATACGTTACATTTCAGGTGAGCTCTGTGAGGAGAAACTAGATTTCTGTGCTCAAAACCTGAATCCTTGCCAACATGACTCAAAGTGTATATTGACACCCAAAGGTTACAAGTAAGTTTAAAATATTGTCATGGTCTAGCTGAGTCTAAATTTCTATTTATTTATCCTGTTCAACTTCTTTTCTTTTAGTGGAAATAAGTTCTATTGTCAAAATACCGATTTCAATTATAATCAAATATTGTGGTAGTATAGACCCATTTATTTTCAGGTAGATCTACATTATTAACTTAAATATGTTTACGGAATTAAAAGATCCTTAACAGTTCTAATTTCATTCAGAATTTAAAGAGGAACAAAATATAGAGTGTTTAGTCTATGTAACTGTCTATACAAAACCTTTGTAGTAGCTTAGCCAATAGGAAAATAATTACATTGAACTGAAGTGGAATTATTATACTGCTTTCTGAGAATTAATTGTGAAAGAGGTTATTAGGAAGGTACACTGAAAGATATAAAATAAAGTTAATTCCCAAGAAAACTAATCTGTAATTATACCATATCCTTATAATTAATTAGTACACATACTTAAAAGTGTTTTTAATAGGCTTTAGGTTAATAAATTTAGGAAACCTGCAGCTTTCGCACATGTTTTATGCACATTATGTTCTTGTCCCAGAATCAGCTTATCTAGGATTGATAATCATTCCAACTACTTATGAAACAATGTGTTATTAAAATGTGGCAAAAAATATTCAATTATATCAAATATTCATATGAAAATGAAATGAAGTTGATAGTTTTAAACTGGAAAATAAAAAACTTATTGGATTTAAATTTGTCTGTGTTATGTTTATTATCTTCATGTCATTTCAATAAGCCTAGTTTGGTATGTTATACTTGACTGCCCAGTTCATTAATCTTCCATCTTTAAAATCTCACTTTCTGAGATTTTAAATCAGAAGCTAACACATGCATTAGCTTCAAGCATGTATCTCACTTAGCTTTTTAATAGCGTGCCTTATATTCTCATTCCATTTTCTTATTCATATTTGCTGAATAAAAATTGGGACATATTTTATTGAAGTACTTAATTTAACATTACACAGCTATTTGAAATGACTCTTTGCTCTTTAGAGCAACTCTTACAGAATCACAGAATCACAGAATTTCCTAGGTTGGAAGAGACCTCAAGGTCATCGAGTCCAACCTCCAACCTAACGCTAACAGCCCTCCACTAAACCATATCCCTAAGCTCTACATCTAAACGTCTTTTGAAGACTTCCAGGGATGGTGACTCCACCACTTCCCTGGGCAGCCTGTTCCAGTGCCTCACAACCCTTTCAGTGAAGAAGTTCTTCCTAACATCTAACCTAAAACTCCCCTGGCTCAACTTAAACCCATTCCCCCTCGTCCTGTCACCAGGCACGTGGGAGAACAGGCCAACCCCCACCTCGCTACAGCCTCCCTTGAGGTACCTAAAAAGAGCGATAAGGTCACCCCTGAGCCTCCTCTTCTCCAGGCTGAACAAGCCCAGCTCCCTCAGACGCTCCTCAAATAGATACAAGAAGAAACAACATCAAGAAGGGAATCACAGAGTCTAATGAAATCAATCACATACATCTTAATAAAAAGAAGAGCATGTGAATGTATGAATTAGTAATCTTTTCCATTCATTTTTCACAGAGTTCTGAGCATTCACTCAATCTAACATGAGAATTCCTTGCAGGAATGCCATTAACATTAACAGTGAGAGTTGCATGAGTAAAATAATAATAGCAAAAAAAAAAAAATTTACACACTATTTTGATAATGTGAAATTTCTAGTCCAGTGGGGATTTGGGTCTCAGGGAAGGGTTAGGGTGTGTTTTGAGACTTACCGTTAGTTCACTAACCATGCAGCTATCGGTCTGGTTGAGCTTTTTTTTTTTTGGGGGGGGGGGGGGGGAGGGGCGAAGCTATGAATAACCTATAAACTGAATAAATGAATCATTGGCCCAATCCTAGTTGCTCAGTTGACAAAGGAAATATCCATCAGTATAATAGAAACTTTGGATTATTTTTCTCAGTTTCAGCAACTAAACATAACTGATTATTTTTAGTGTTCACAGCCACTTACCACATCCCTTAACTTTCTGCATTACTCATAAATTCCAAGAACTGTCAAAATGATTCATGAGGGCTCTCTAGATTTTAAGACACAAATTATTTGATATAATGTCAGATAATGAGTAAGCATGTGTAACTGGCAAACCTGGATTCCATGCACTGTAGACTCTCCAAATAATAACATGATTAAGCTACATAGTTTTTATATACAAAGTCACAGCAATGATTTTTTTTCCTCAAGTTTTAAACAATTCAGTAGGTCCTTATCTTTGTCATAAACACACTATTATTAAGAGGCACTGTGTTATCCAACCTGCTTTCCTGTTTCACAGATGTGACTGCACACCTGGATACATAGGTGAACATTGCGATATTGACTTTGATGACTGCCAGGACAACAAATGTAAAAATGGAGCACAGTGTACTGATGCAGTTAATGGGTATACATGTATTTGCCCAGAAGGATACAGGTGAGGAAGATCTGAAGACAATAAAAACATGTATGTCTTTCTAAAAGTCACATTTTATTTTTTTGAAATACTGATTTTTCTATTTGTATTTAGTGGCTTGTTTTGTGAGTTTTCACCGCCAATGGTTTTACCTCGCACCAGTCCTTGTGATAACTATGAATGCCAAAATGGAGCCCAGTGTATTATAAAAGAGAGTGAACCAATCTGCCAGTGTTTATCAGGCTACCAGGGTGAAAAATGTGAAAAACTGATCAGTATAAATTTTGTCAACAAAGAATCCTATCTACAAATTCCTTCAGCTAAGATACGCCCCCAGACCAATATCACTCTGCAGGTAAGATTATTTCTGTTGCAGATTCTGATCTGGAAAATGGTGTAAATGATCTCTCATAGTGTGGAAAAATACCCAAAATGTATTGGCTCACTTAAACAGCTTTTCACAGTTTGAGCTAAAAATATATAAAAATAATAGAATAACTCTATCATACTGAAGTAGATGGGCTTATTGATTGGAACAGAAAGAATTTTGTCATGTTGTCAATGAAGGAAGAATTTTACAGTAAAGTAATAGGCTATAGCAGTAAATTCAGAAATTCACTTACTACAGCATTTTGATTTAATATTTTTAGTTCTTTCTAAGTGTTTCTTTCTTTTAATTAGATTGCCACGGATGAAGACAGTGGGATCCTTCTCTACAAAGGCGATAAAGATCACATAGCAGTAGAGCTGTACCGTGGTAGAGTGAGGGTTAGTTACGACACAGGATCTTATCCAGCCTCTGCAATTTACAGGTGAACACAGATTAAAAAAAAAAAAAAAAAAAAAAAAAAAAAGTAACTGAAACAAAAAATGTCTTAATTTTTTATATCAAAATCACATATTTTGAATAGATCGTTAAAAGAACTACTACATGCTATTTAATGTATAGTCAGATATTTTATAATTAAAACATTGCCAAAAGACATGATTTTGCTTGGAAAATAATGCATGTATGTCAAAAAGATAATACCTTATTTGATCCATTAAAACTGAGTAAGAGTTAGCCTTACAGCAGAATATTTATACATTTGTGTAAAAAATGTGAAAGTGTTTTTTTGTTGTTTTTTTTTTTTTTTTCCTATGATGTTACTGCCAAATAGTTTTCTAGTGTGCAGGGTAAAGTGCAGAACTATACTGCATAAGCAGAAATGAAATGGCAGCTTAGTTTGTCTTCTTTTCTGTGTTAGGCAGTCTTAAAAAGTGGGACTTTTCCTGGCAAGGGAGGAGAAAGCTAAAAATTTAATTCTAAAAAAGGCACTACGCTTGAAAAATACATGTTTTTTGCTTCCAGAATCATCAAGAGATAGAATCCACATCTGTTTCTAAAGTCAAATTTATCTGATTTTCTGAAAAAAATACTAACTGAATTTCCCAGGTTTTCTTGTCACTCTTTTCAAGGATTTGCATACAGACATTGCAAGAGTGAACAAAAAGACAACAGGCATCAATTTGTCATTGATCTGCCTGCTGTTTCAAATAGATTCAGAAGTAATTGGGGAGTATTAATATAGTTTTCCCCAAATCTTATTTTTTCTGTATTTACATATCTTGCATTGTAAAACTATATCTAGTGAGTAGTCACTTGCTGGAGATTCTAGTAGTTGACACTGTTCTGACATAACATTGAAAGTAAATGATTTTTAGAAATGATTGCACCCAAATGGCAATATAAAATCAAAATCTTAAGTCTCTGTAGCAGGGAAACAATGCTAAACTTTCTTAGGTAATAACAGCAAGGGAACTGTGGTTTTAGTAGTGTTCTACAGGAAAAAAAAAAATAAGTAAATAAGTTGATTAATAAAATCATATCATTTTACAAGAAGGGTCTGAAGATTGCTTCTGTTTTCTGGTGCAATATATGATTTAAAACGTTGTTTACAGTTCCATGAGATGGTTTAGCCTTTGGAAATACTATATGTATTTTAATTGTATATGTTGTCATATATTAAAAATAGGATTTGACTTTACAGAGAATCTAAGTATTTAACAGAAATTTAAAATTGCAGAAAAGAATAAGGCAATCCGTACTTCACTAAGCAAAGACGAGATGCCTGAAACAGATGTCAAAAACAAACAACAACTAAGACTAGAGAGATTAAACCAAGTTAAAATAAAGTTTTATTACATAAATGGCAGTCAAGAAATGGTGCATTAAGAAGGAGTCAAGCGGGAGCTGTAAAGCCTGCAGATGTGCTTGTAGTAGCAATAAAACACAGTTGCAAACAGATGATTTAATCATGATAAATATGGAGAATGAACAGTAACAGAAGTCTAGCTTTGTAGAGTGAATGAGAACTGCTTTTACCAATCTGCAGAAAGAGCCATCATCCCCAAAACACTCGTAAGTAAATATGAGTAACAAGGTAAGATGATGGCAGTGCCTAGATCAATAATGAACATGAATTCATTGAATATGGTTAATTTGGAAAAGTTGATCCACTTGGGTTTTGTTTGGTCTGGACATCCATTTTTAAATTATAAATGTTTTTGTTTGTTTGTTTTATATATATATATATAAATATATATATATATATATATATATATAAACCTATTCATTTTGTAAAGCAGTTTTCATCATATATTTATTGGAAATATGGGAATATTTCTTCACAAATCATTATTCTTCTACAGAGTTCCAGAAGCTTTAAATCAGTTTTTTTTTACAGCTTTTCATTAGGATCTATGCATTCAGCTCTTAATTCTCCAATGGGAAATGGGCTAAAAGTAATGTAAGTGCATTGGCAGGAAATATTGCACAGATACGCTTTGTGTTTATTTCCCCTTTAATTTAAACCACTCTTAGCTAGGAGAGTTCCTCTTTCTGCAGTAAATTTTACCAGTGAAACAGTTAAAAACTAGAAGCTTTTAATAAACACATGCTCTTTACACATTATGTTTTATACTTCCCTGGAATAATGACCTCTTTCTATAAAAACACATGTTCTGTGTTGCTATCATCCTTTTAAATACTGTAGTGTGAAAGGTTGCTAAGTTGTAAACTAACATAAGTTGCCTTGGAATAAGAACATTATATCTGGGCTTCTTGTTTACTTGAGCCAAAAAGTCATATCCAATTTTAATTCTTGTAACAATTTTTTTATTTTTTAACTGGATTCATTGAAATGTGTTAAATTTATCCTGGCACTTTTCTTATTGCTCGACCACAGCAAGCAACCTCTAATGATTTGAATAGACCATACTCTTTAGGAATGATAAACTCCACCTTTTTCTTCCCCACATTGAAACTCTCAGGCGGTCTGCCCTCCTGCCCATTCTCAAAAACTGCTTATTCTGCCAGTGTCTTCATTGTGTGTTTGTCCTTTCATGTAGAGCTCAGCTTACCTAAAACTTGCATGCTGCTATGCAGATCTTATATCCATATGCATCTGGGCTTGTCTACATAGCTGAAGTTAGTAATAAATAGCTAAGAAGCAGCTTAATGTATCACAGCTGTAAACGACTCAGATCAGAGTGCATCTGATCTGTTGCAGGGCAAAAGCAGTTAGGTTAATTAAAATTAGAAAGATTTTGTAATTTAGAAAAATTACAGAAATAACCAGGCCTAATAAACACTACAAATTATCTTATTGCTAGCATCGGTAGATACATCATTAAAGATGTTATAAGGTAATTTGTTTGATTTTTTCCTAGAGATTTAGCAAGATAATCCTTTTCCTCTATACTGATTTTGTAATAAGAAGAGCTCACTGTCTGTATGATTGTCCATCTCAGCCTAACATCATGCAATTGGTTCATTTAATTTACATTTCAAAGGCTTAAGCTAACCTATCTGATGGCATTCTATCTGATGCTGCCATGCGAATGGCTATGTCTGGTCTCTGGGCTACAGCTCATTGTCATAACTTCCATACAGTCATACATTCAGCTCTTAACTCTTCAGTTAAAAATGGGCTAGAAGTAAAACAAGTATTATGATGTATTAAGACCTGGAACTACTCAATTCAGAGACTTACTTCTCTGATGTACCTAAACTGTGCTCAAGTGCAGAGTAGCTACCCTGCACTTAAATATTTGCTGTACTATTGAAGCTGATAAGTACAGACAGACATTTCTTGTACTTAGTAACATTAATGTGTAGGTTTGTCCTTGCACAGCATAAGTACCACGCTTGAAGAAAGCCTTCTCTGTATGAAACATTTCAGGCATTCTCCTGATAGTGGGTTCGTATCTTGTTAGTAAGCAGAAGGAAATGGTATACATAGGCAAAACAACAGCAACAACAAAAACACCACGACATTCACAGTACAAGCCAGAAACTGAACACAGAAATAACCAGGCCTAATAAACACTACAAATTATCTTATTGCTAGCATCGGTAGAGCTGCCCAGACCAATGCTGTGATTTTCTCTGGCAGGCCTAAAGTTAGATGTTGTTCCATATTCCATTAAACTATAGGTTTATATATTGCTGGAGTCAACTCAGAGCAGAATATGTAAACTCACTACCTTGCAACATGTAGGATACACACACACATATATTGAAAAATCACATTGTTGTATAGGAAATACAAACTGTTTTTGTGTTTGGCTTTCTGCCTAGTAAATGTATTTCAACTCATGTTTAGAATATCATCTGTATTTTCACAGTTCATGATTTGATGAGGACAGGAATGACAATGAAAAGTGGCTATTAATAACTACAATACATATTACTAATAGAGTGATATTGAAGGAGTATAACATTGTATTGGCTCTTATGCATGCCTGTGTGTCCTAGTACAATCTAGTTTTCCAGAAACTGTACTCCTGGAGAAGTTTTGTTCTGAAGTTGTATTAACAATTAAAGTGAAAGAAAATCAGAATGGTTCTAACCAGAATTAAATGTATATTATTTATTTTTCAGTGTGGAAACTATTAATGATGGAAATTTCCACATTGTGGAGCTGCTAGCCATGGATCAGATTCTGTCTTTGTCTGTTGATGGAGGAAGCCCCAAGATAATTACCAATTTGTCCAAGCAGTCCACTCTAAATTTTGACTCTCCGCTGTATGTAGGAGGTAAGAGAATCAGCTAATTTAGTCTGGTAATATACATTAATAACTACATAGTAAGAGACTTATTCATTGAGGTAACATCTTAAAATGAATTTTGAGCAGTTGATCTAAATAGTTTCAATTTTAACAAATAGTAGTGGAAGATTGGCTAGTACTCTAAAAATAAATGCCCTTATACTTTAAATTTAGTTGAAAAATAAAGCATGTCCCCATAAACTGTATATGTTGCTATTTAATCAGTATGGATATGTGATGCCAACTGCAAAATTCTGTGATTTTCTACTGCTCATTGTAATGAACATTTTTATTGTAATGAAGAAATGTACATCATTTAGCTATCCGAAGATTCAGTAACACCTATTCAGAAAGTGTAGAATAGTAGCATTCTGTTTTGGTCATGTTTTGCATTTCTATTTCACTGTACAGGTATCTGCAGGAAATGATAGCAAAGTATAAAGTCTTGAAGTATAATTTCTGTCTTCAGATCTTATTTCTTAGGGCTGATAAGAATTAGTGGTTATTTGGTTTGGTAAGAAGGGAAGGGACTGGAAAGTTGCCATACAGTATGTGGCAAGGTTCTTTGGGGAGATTTTTGGTTTGGTTTGAGAAGAAATCATTCTTTCAGTAAAACTGATATTATGTTATAGATAAACACAGAACATTACTGATTATTTTCTGCGATTTACTGTATAGAACTATGGATTCAAGCACATTTTTAAACAGCAGTTTTTTCTGAATTTTTGATGGGCCTGCATAACCTAGGTTGAGTCAAAAACTTCGGCCACCATTTTGTGCCTTCTCACCATCCTGGGTAGCAGGTGTCATTCTTAATGATCAGAGCTTCAGCATAGTTGTTAAATAGTGTAAATCTTCTACCAGTCTTCAACTTCTACTTAGTTTAACCTCACACTCTTACGGGAGACATCAAAGGAGTCTCCTTCTGACCTGTTCTTTCTGTAAGAAGAATACATACTTTCTTTGTCTTAATCATTTTATTGTTGTCCAATTCTTAAGAACTCTTTTGTGTCTAAATTTTTTTGACTTGAGCGTGTTCACTCTGCAAAAAAAAAGGTTATGATACCAATAATATGCTCATCAGTCACCTATTTTCTCTGTCAAATTTATCTTCTTTCTAAATATTCCAATTATTCTAAATACAGAAGACCTCAAGGCAGCTTCTTAGATTTATTTGTAATGGGAAAGACAAACAGACAAACTTTCATTCTGATCAAGAATAGTCTGTTTCTCCTATAAAAACAGAGAAACAAGTGCCTCAGTCGCAAGTGATGAAGGATGAGTTTTGTCTCTAAAAATCACCACTGTTTCTTTGAAATACTTCAGGTTTTTTGTCACATCTTTTTGGATTTGGTCATTGCCTCCTTCTGTCTAAGATGAAAAGAAGTACAAGATAAAATTCAATATTACTCATTGCTCCTCATACCAGCAAAGAAAATAATTGGTGTAATGAAATATATGTTTTGCCTTTAAAATTGCCTTGTATCACACATCTTCAAAGGAGGATTGTGTTGTGGAAGTGTATCTATTTTTCCACTTGAATTATTTCTGTAGTGTTATTTACACAGTGTTCTGTGTCACATTTTTTAGAAGGAGAGATGGTCCTATATTCTCAGAAGACACTATGTGCTTCCTTACTTTATTGTCAACATCCATTTGTTGTTTAATGACTGCTAAGACCAATTTTACAACTTCTTGAAAATTAAGATTAGTACAGAATGATTTCCCTGTCTGTTGTAGGCAACTTTTAATGAAATGCCAAGTACAAACATTTAGTAGTAACACTTACTTGTTGATTTCTGACATATGGTTCTCTTCCTTGCATCTTCACCTTGCAGGTCTGTGTCTCCATTAGAAGAATCACATTAATCTGCATCAAAAGAAATTATTTTCAGAAATGATCATTTCCTACTGTGGTCTGATTCCTAAGAGCAGAAGTTTTCTTCATCATGAAGCATATGCTTTAGAGATGTCCTGCATTCCCTCTATTTCTGTTCTTCACATTCAGGCTCCAAGCAGAAAAATACTTTCAGCTATTGTAGAAAATGTTGGTCTAAAACAGAATGAAAACCACTATTAGAAGTGTGTTATTACAAGATGAAGAAAAAAAACAAAGCTTTTATGTTCCTTATGTTTTCATATTTATCTTCTTAAAGTTTTCCAAATGGTTAAGTTGTTAAGTTTCACTCTTGCATTTTTATGTTACTCATCTTTTTGAGATTCATTCATTTTTTTTTTTTTGTACCCAAATCTATGTAGAATTTTTAAAGAATTTGATCACACATTTCCTTCAGTTAAGAACTCAAATTCTCACTAGAATTTTATGCAGTATTCTTATCTTTGCCAAAGTCTTAGTTTGACACCTATATCATCATGTAGCTTACACTTACTCTTATCACCTTTCTGTTAAAATGGCATTTCTGGTAAGCATCACCTCAGCTGGCAGGATGAATGAAATTCAGACTTGACAGCAAGTCCTTGTATGGTTCTCTCTCTCTCTCTCTGTCTCTCTCTCTCTCTCTCTTTCTGTCTTCTGACAAAGCTATTCTTGGGTCACGATTATTTTGGTTGGTTAGGAAGGGGATAATTTAATCTATTTTTTACAGAAAGGAGGGTAATCAATTTTTACCTTTGTTTGTGTGACATTTTTTCCAACTCTGTGGCTCTCTTTTGAGGTCAGACCACACACTAGATATTTTTCAGTCTTTCTATAATAGATCACAATAAATCTTACTGAAAGTCTATGGCTTTCGGTAAGAAGTCTAATGGGAGAAACTTTCTTCTCTCTTCATCAGGCTTCACTGATAATTCATATTCTACTTTCAGAAATTAGAGCATATTTTACTAGTTGAGAGTGACATCTTGTTTCACAGAAGTTGCTATTTCTGACACAGGTAAGGCATCAGCTGCTTTTCATTTGCAGCTGCTCTGCTCTAACAGCTTCTTAATGAGATGCTTAGTTTCACAGAATCACACAGAAAGGTTGAGGTTGGAAGGGACCTCTGGAGATCATCTGGTCCAACCCCCCTGCCAAGTAGGGTCACCTAGTGCGTGTTGCACAGGATAGCATCCAGGCAGGTTTTGAATATCTCCAAAGAATGGAGACTCCACAACCTCTCTGGGAAACCTTTTCCAGTGTTTTGTCACCCTTACAGTAAAGAAATGTCTTCTCATATTCAGATGGATCTTCTTGTGTTTCAGTTTGTGCCTGTTGCCTCTTGTCCTGTCACTGAGCACCACTGAAAAGAGTCCAGCCTCATTATCTTGACAACCGCACTACAGATATTTGAATACATTGATAAGCTTCCCTCTCAGTCTTTTCTTCTCCAAGCTAAACAGGCCCAGCTCCCTCAGCCTCTCCTCATATGACACATGCTCCAGTGCCATAATCATCTTTGTAGCCCTCTGCCAGACTTGCTCCAGTAGCTCCATGTCCCTCTTATACTGGGGAGCCCAGAACTGGACACAATACTCCAGGTGAGACCTCACCAGGCTGAGTAGAGGTGCAGGATCACTTCCCTCAACCTGCTGGCAATACTCTTCCTAATCACTCATGGATACCACTGGTCCTCTTGGCCACAAGGTCACAACGCTGGCTCATGGTTAACCTGCTGTCCACCAGGACTCCCAGGTCCTTCTCTGCAGGGCTGCTTTCCAGCAGGTCAGCTCCCAACCTGTACTGGTTCATGGGGTTATTCCTCCCTAGGTGCGGGACCCTGCATTTGCTTTTGTTGAACTTCATGAGGTTCCTCATGGCCCAGAACTCCAGTTGTTGAGGTCTCTCTGAATGGCAGCACAGTCCTCTCGCGTATAAGCCACTCTTTCCAGCTTTGTGTCATCCACAGACTTGCTGAGGGTGCAATCTGTTCCATTGTCCAGGTCAGTGATGAGTAAGTTGAACAGGACTAGACCGAGTACGGACACCTGCGGGACACTGCTAGCTACAGGCCTTCGAGTAAACTCAGTGCCACTGATCACAACCTTCTGAGCTCTGCCATCCAGACAATTATCAATCCAACTCACTGTCCATTCATCCATCCCACACTTCCCGAGCTTGCCTATGAGGATATTATATGTCAAAAGCCTTATTGAAACGAAGGTAGACAATATCCACTGCTCTCCCCCCATACACCCAGCTAGTCATTCCATCATAGAAGGCTATCAGTTTTGTCAAGCATGATGCCCCCTTGGTGAACCCATGCTGGCTATTCTTTTTTATCCTTCACATGCTTGGAGATGACCACCAGGATGAGTGACTCCATCACCTTTCCAGGGATGGAGGTGAGGCTGACTGGTTTGTAGTTTCCTGGGTCCTCCTTCTTGCCCTTTTTGAAGACTGGGGTGACAGGGGTTTTCTTCTAGTACTCAGGCACCTCTTCTGTTATCCACAACCTTTCAAAGGTGATGGAGAGCGGCCTAGCAATAACATCTGTGAGCTCCCTCAGCACTTGTGGATGCATTCCCATCTGGGCCCATGGATTTGTGAGTGTCAAATTTGCCTAAGAGATCTCTGACCTGATCCTCATTGACCTAGAAAAAGGTCTCCTTTCTCCAGACTTCCGCCCTTGTCTCTAAGGTCAGAGATTCCTGAGGGCTGGTCTTTGCAATGAAGATTGAAGCAAAGAAGGCGTTCAGTAATTCTGCCTTCTCTGTATCCTTCTGTGTGTCCTTTATTTTGACAGTATTATTGTATACCTGTTACTTAATAGAGCCCTTACTATCTGCCTCCTTGGGCAGTAGATTTGGTAATTTACCTGTAGAAGGTTCTGTGACCAAAAGCATAAAGGAGGGTGGAAAGGAGGGGCAATGCCAAAGCTGCTTTTTTACCTTTCAGATAATACAGCTGAAATATGTCTGCATCATTTCAATGTCAGTTCTTTCCCAAACGATAAAGAACTTTTGTCTAAAAATTGTCAAAGAAATATTTCTAAAGAAAAGGAGAATCATTTGCACACATTTTGGTCTTCTAACACTTGCTAACTTGCTAGAAGTATAAACTGTACAGGCTAAAAGCTTGCATATATGTTTCAAAGTGTCTTCTGCATTAGAGAACATAGGAAAAAAATTCTCTGAAACGTATGTCATATACCTCATATTATATTGTGTGATATATTCTTATATGCTTCCCAGAAGTCATATCTAAAATTCCTGATACTTGAATATATCTAGTTTAGCATTGCGTTAATGTACTTAGTTTGCAATGGATAAATTCAGTGTACCTATTCGCCTATTAGGTGCCTCA
The DNA here is from genome assembly GCF_965140915.1 of Aythya marila. Taxonomy (NCBI): domain Eukaryota; kingdom Metazoa; phylum Chordata; class Aves; order Anseriformes; family Anatidae; genus Aythya; species Aythya marila. Next base: position 59,618,772 of record NC_139045.1, on the reverse strand, counting down.
AGTCATATGCCTAAATGTTTGCTGAGCGTTACTTTCAAGGTAAACTTTGGGGTTAAGAGTCCATGATGACTTTGCCTTAACTCTGAATTTTGGAAATACAGCAAATAGTTTTGAGGAAATGGATATTAATGATTGTTTGCAGTCTGAGTCCTTTAATATAATTGTCCTAAGCCTGTTTTACTTAGGTGATAAGATCAGAGAAGATTAAGCCTTAAGCAGTATAGATAGAATATTATTAATTCCTATAATAACTGTAGAATAGCCCAATGAAATTATAATAACATGTAAATGAAAGGCAGGTCTCCTTCATTCAGTTGCACAGCCATTCCACAGTACTCTTAACTGTTCATTCTGAGTAACTTTATAAAACATTAGAAGTTTACAGGGTTAATGAGCAACAATGCAGAACATTAGATCTTTCTCTGGTTGTTATCTTACTAAGTACCAGAATTTAAACTGTTAATTTTGCCTATGAATTCACATCTGCAGCTAACAAACATATTTGTTTTCAGGTAACCAAATTTTTTTTAGTGCTCAATACACTTTGATTTCATAGAATCATAGAATCATAGAATATCCTGAGTTGGAAGGGACCCTTAAGGATCATCAAGTCCAACTCTTGACACCGCACAGGTCTACCCAAAAGTTCAGACCATGTGCCTAAGTTCACAGTCCAATCTCTTCTTATTTCCTTTACTTATTAGTCTCAGGAGGCACTGAAGATTTGTGCATTAATTATTTGAATTTAATGTCTTAAGGACTAATTAATATAGGGCAAAATGTTGGCAATAAGTTTAAAAAAATAGAAAGGCAGAATAATAGGAGAAAAACCTTTATTTTTAGAAGGAAAAAATGTTTAAGAGTAGTGTTTGTCTGAATTGTCATAAATTATTAAAGTAACCCAAAGGAATGATAACTAAATTACGTATGTGTGACTCTTGCTCCAGTTCCATCTCTTACAATTATAGACTACAACAAAGGAAATATTCTGAAAATAATGATCATTTGCACTACCTAGAAATATCTACAAATAAGTATTTTTATATTGAATTATTGTTATTATTGTCTATCTTTGATTGCAATGATAATAACAAACTATGAGTGGCTTTTTTATTAATCTTCTTTCAGGGCACGATGAACGGAAGTATTTTTGAAAGTAATGAAACCTCCCCCACTTGAGCTTTTCTTTTAAAGCATATTAACTAGCAAAATTTCACATTCGAAATGTGTATGCCAGCTCCAAATTGATGACCTGGCCCTACTAAATTCTTCTGGATTTGAGCATCTTAGCAGTTGGTGCATAATTTTTGTAAAATGCTAAATTTTTACAATTTTGTTTTTTTCAAGATTCAGACACTATGTACTGTCTTAGACTTACTTGCATTACGTCAAAAACAGTCATGTACCCAAACCTTTTCACAGTTGTGAGCTTCCTGTATGAACTTCTATATCCAGTTGGAGCTAAAGACTTACAGTTTTAGAGTTGGTTTTCACGCATGCTTGACAAAGGACATTTTCCAAATGCTAGCTCATTGCACATTGTTGTAGGCTGAATATCTGCACAGAATTAATTAGGAATAAGTATATAAAATTTTAATGTATTAAAAAATAGGGAAAATGGTGTAGAAAACAGTACCAAAAATGTATTGATTATTTGCTATTGTTCATTTCCTAGGCATGCCTGTGAAAAATAACATTGCAGCTTTACGCCAGTCTCCAGGCCAGAATGGCACAAGTTTCCATGGTTGCATCCGTAATCTGTATATCAACAGTGAACTCCAGGACTTCAGAAATGTGCCACTGCAAGTGGGAATTCTGCCAGGTTGTGAGCCTTGTCACAAGAAAGTTTGTGTGCATGGAACATGCCATGCTACCAGCCAGTCAGGCTTTTCCTGTGAGTGTGAAGGAGGATGGACTGGACCCCTCTGTGATCAACAAACTAATGATCCATGTCTCGGAAATAAGTATGTCCTTCCTCAAAACAGAACAATAGTGTAATATGCATACAATTATCCTCTTATGTATATTTTTTCATAAAAGTTCACACTTTCTTTCAACAAGAAACAAAATATACTGAACATGTAAAAGTGAAAACAGCATCCAAATTATAGTGTATTCTTTCCATAAACTTAATGAAAAAGTTCCCTGTTTAGGGGAGAAGATACACACCTCACAGTGTAGTTCTGCCTAAAGCCTTAACATGGGATATGATTGGAGTCTGTGCTCTAACATACTTCTGTACTGGCTTGTTATGTAATGAATTATTGTAATGCAAGTGCAACTATTGGTATGATACTTAACACAAAAATAATTTTAAAGAATTTGCAAATGAAAAAAAAATATTAAAGTGTAGTAAAAACTTGATACAATGGATGTATCTAACAGTTTCATATTTCCACAATACCACATGTTTTGGCTGAAAAATAGATTTCTACCTTTGTGGTAAACTTTTGTTTAAGTGTGTGTGCGCTAATTATTTTTGTAGACTTAAAAGAACGTTTTATGTTGGACATTTTATCTATGTTTATAGAGAGGGTCATGTATATATGTGTGTGTATCTATATAGAGATATGAAAGTATTTATATGTATGTGTATTTATCTTTTCGATTTGCTACAGAGACAAGTAAAATTTCTTGGCTCATGATCTCCCAGCACAAGAAGATCAGAAACTTCAGAAGTTCAGTGTACTTCAGGTTGTGTTGGTCATGCACAACAAAGATACCATTCTGTCTACCCTTACCACTGTCCCACTGTCCTTACTGCAGTTTGGCAAATGCCTTTTTTTTTTTTTTTTTTTTTTTTCTTTTTTCCCAATGGTAAAGTAGTCTGACCTGGACTTTTTTTAGTGGTCTGGCGTACATAGTTTTTGGCTTTTGAGGACCAGTGTCTGAGTTTGCTAGGACATTCTAATAAGGCAAATTTTGACTCCAATATAAAGTTACGTTTAAGTAATCTTTTGACTGAGTGTGTGTTGAGAGTCTGACCTTTTAAAGCTTTATACACTAGTTAGCATGCTTTGTTTACATTGGTTATGGACTATTTCAGTACTATTGGGTTTTGAACTCTTCCCAGAGCCATAGCAGTGAAATTTTGAGGCATATCATTGTAGCACTTCATTGTCTATGAATCTTCTTTCTTACACTGTTCACTTTTACAGTTGCTTAAGAAAGAAAGAAAGAAAGTCACAGCAGGTTAAAAAATATAAATGCATTGTCTATCACATCTATTTTATACCTTGGGAGTCAAAAATAAGGATCTGTACCATTAAGTTCTATAATAAGAGAATCCAGATAATTTCTTTGAAGTATCCTTGAAAAACTACAGAATCACAGAATCATCTAGGTTGGAAGAGACCTCCAAGATCACTTAGTCTAACCTCTGACCTAACACTAACAAGTCCTCCACTAAACCATATCACGAAGCTCAACATCTAAACGTCTTTTAAAGACCTCCAGGGACAGTGAATCGACCACTTCCCTAGGCAGCCCCTTCCAATGCCTCACAACCCTTTCGGTAAAGAAGTTTTTCCTAATATCCAACCTAAAACTCCCCTGGTGCAACTTTAGCCCATTCCCCCTCATCCTGTTGCCAGGCACGTGGGAGAATAGACCAATCCCCACCTCACTACAGCCTCCTTTAATGTACCTGTAGAGAGCAATAAGGTCGTCCCTGAGCCTCCTTTTCTCCAGGCTGAACAACCCCAGCTCCCTGTGCTGCTCCTTGTAAGACTTGTTCTCCAGACCCCTCACCAGCTTTGTTGCCCTTCTCTGGACTCTCTTGGGCACCTCCATGTCCTTCTTGTAGCGAGGGCCCAAAACTGAACACAGTCCTCAAGGTGTGGCCTCACCAGAGCTGAGTACAGGGGGACAATCACTTCCCTAGACCTGCTGGCCATGCTGCTTCTTATACAAGCCAGGATGCCGTTGGCCTTCTTGGCCACCTGAGCACACTGCTGGCTCATATTCAGCTGACTATCTACCAATACTCTCAGGTCCTTCTCTGCCTGGCAGCTTTCCAACCACTCATCTCCCAGCCTGTAGCTCTGCTTGGGGTTGTTGTGCCCCAGGTGCAGGATCCGGCACTTGGCCTTGTTGAACTTCATACAGTTGGCCTCAGCCCATCGGTGCAGCCTATCCAGATCCTCCTGCAGAGCCTTCCTACCCTCGGGCAGATCGACATACACACCTATCTTGGTGTCATCTGCAAACTTACTGAGGGTGCACACAATCCACTCATCCAGATCATCAATAAAGATATTAAAGAGGACTGGCCCCAGCAGTGAGCCCTGGGGAACACCACTAGTGTGTAGTATATATAACTAGTGTTATATATAGATTCTTACAACTATATGCATCTATACCCAAACTGAATACTTCTTGCTGTGAATTACAAAACTTGGCAAGTATCAGAAACATACAATTTGGAATTTCTTTCATGGATGCAATTAAGTGAGCACAATATTAGTATTTTGTTAGCTCTTGCAAGTATTGTTTTTGTTTCAGTTGTATATAGTGCTGTGAGCTTTTAGCAGAAAAAGCCAAACCACAATTCTTTATTTGGAATGAAGGTGGTTTCTGTTCTTTAGCTTCTGCAGAATTTGATTTCTTGATGCACCTATAAATCCTGCCTATCGAATAGGTGTATTTTGTCTGCTTAGTACAATATGATGTTCCACTTTTTCTGAGAAACAAAGTTACTACTATGATCTCTGTTTTGAAAATGTAGGAGATCTTTTAGAGATCCTTGCACACCATAAAAAGCTTAGGACTTTGATTTATTTTACGTAAATCAAGTTGCTTGAGTTAGGAACAAAGTGACCAAAGTTTGCTCGATAGTTGCTAAAGGAAGAAACACATTTCTGAAGAGTAAATTAGAACTCAAGTGGTCTAATCACCTTATGGATAAGCTTGTTTTTCTTCATGAGTGTGTGGGGAGCCTATGGCAATTACAAATCTAACGAGTGCCTGACATAGGTACCTAAAATTAGATAAGCTGAAACTGTGCCTGAGAGTTTGCACTTAGCTTGATGTTCCTTGCAGTACAGTCTGAAGATGAATTTTTTTTAATGAAATTCTTCAAAGAACAGGTGGAAGCAAAAGTAAAAGATCTGGCATTAGCTAAGATTTAATCATCTTTAAGTCAAGAAGAATTTTACCAAAGATCCTGACACAGATTGCTTTGATATATAAAACAGCCTCCATAGAGTATGACATGATATCAGTGTTGCCTGAGTAGCTTCATAAATCAGATGTCCTGAAAGTGTTGGTTTTGTAAGTGGTGAACAGATCTAATGCTACACATGAGGAAAACTAAATGAAAGCTAGCTGCTTTATGATGCTGTCTAAGCCTTCAGTTTTTAGTTGCTTATCTGAGTCTTGGAATATCAGAACTCAACCACAGGTACAATTTGGAATTTTTTAGGGAACATAATTCATTGAGAATTACACTCTTGCATAATGAGGAACTTGGAGGTGCTTAAACTACTAGTTAAATTTCATATTTGCAGTGTTTAATCCCAAACTCAATATGCAGATGGAGGCTGTGTGTTGCGCCATTTGAATACCTTGTGTTGAGAATGTCTTCCCATACTCTTTTTCCTTCTAGTTAATACCTTGCTAAAGTGCTTGGACAGAATAAAGGGTACAGATAGAGAATTGTAATGTAACTATCATTGATGACTGGAACTTGGTGACATTTATAAATTGAAACAGGTTTTTAATAGCTTTTTTAATTCAAGTTTGTCTGACTTAAAATGTTTTGTGGATTCTTTTCAATTTTACCAAAATTCTTACTGTACTAAAGGAGTAGAGTACAAAGGAAAAAGCTTCCAGAAATACTGTTATCTAAAAAATTTAAAAATGAGATGTTCTTACCAGAACTCTTCTTTTACTATGAAATGACATTTTATATATTTTTTTTCTTTATCTTCCAAACCAAAACAAAGTATTTTTTTTTAGATTGATTTTGTTTTGTTTTGTTTTGTTTTGTTTTTTCATCCAAAGCTTTTCATTTATTTACTTATTTACGTGGCTGCCAGAAACTGCTAAGGAGTCTGTGGGCTTGGGATCTTACAGTACAGAGAAACATTACAGTGACCATGAGCTTGAGTATCAGGATCCTTCCTGCAGAGGAATCTTTGCTGTCTCCTTACAAAACAGTACATAGAAAACTTGTGTGAGGCAGCAGTTAAAGGAAATGACATTATTTCTAGGAAGAAATTTATAGACCTTATGCCACCAAATGAACAAAGGGAAGTGTTATTATTGCAAGTCTTTGGTGATGTTTTCAGAAGATCAGTTTCCCTAATCCTCAGCTTACACCTAGGAACAGGTAATTAGATATCTTTCCTAAGAAACATTGGAAACAATTTGGGAAACTCCACCTCTCTCTGAGAAGTAAGACTAGCTGTGTGTTCCCATACTGTACAATCAGAACTTAAAAGGTGCAGATTAACTGACAGCTTTTTTGTCTAACAACAAATTTGAGCCTGCCACAAATGTTTACAACAGCCCAATGGAGAGGGTAGCTAGTTTAAATCATTTGGGTGAGACCTGATAATATGCAACTTCATCTAGTGTGAGTTTTGACACAAATACTAGATGAATACTGCCAGCCTTTAGTGAAGACCTGGTTCATACGTTACATGACCATGCCAATGGCAGTCTTCAAAGCAGACTAATACATTTGATGGGGGGGAGGGTGGGTTGGGACACTTGTTCAGCTTTGAAATTGCCATTGCTTGGAAAAGTTTTAGCTAGGAAGTATCTGATCTGCCTTCGTGCTGGGAGCCCCATGTTTCATGAGTGACAATATGCTTTTAGAAATTATAACAGAATTTCAGGTGAGTATCGTTTTCTCTACTTAATTCTAATGGATTACATTTGGGTTTGATCTTGCCATGTTCTTGAAAGCATGCTATAAATTTAGGTAGACAGGAAATGCTGAATTTAATAACTGTGGACTATAAAATTCTTCCATAACACATCTACAGCGGTTGTTTTCTGGTGAGACAGAGTTCTGTACTGCAGCTTGTTTTGTGTACCAATTATAAGAAGCTTATAAACCACTTCACTGCATCTCACTGAAAAAGTCCATTAGAAAAAAAAAAAAAAGCAATTTCTTCTGAGTACAGTCCAAAGTATTTGTAGTTAATGTTGCTTAGCCTGAACTTTGATGAATAATTTATTTTTATTCTCTTGGGCTTGTTTCCCCTGTAGATGTGTGCATGGTACCTGCTTGCCAATCAATGCATTTTCATACAGTTGTAAATGCCTGCAGGGACATGGGGGAGTCCTCTGTGATGAAGACGAAATGCTGTTTAACCCCTGCCAATCCATCAGGTGTAAACATGGCAAATGCAGGCTTTCAGGACTTGGGAAACCATATTGCGAATGCAGCAGCGGATACACGGGGGACAGCTGTGATAAAGGTAAAAATAATAATAATTTAAAAATCATGTTATTGTTCTGGTCTTAGAAAAAAAGGTTTGTTTTATTAAAACATGAACAGTCAACAACATTACCAACTTTTTTTTTCCCCCACAATGCACACATTTGTTGCTTTTTTTTTGACCATAAGACTTTATCTCAGTGAGAGAAAAATCAAACTTTTCCCATGAATTTATTTACGTTTTGAAGATTTTTCATCAAACGTTTTTCTGTGAAAACTTTTTTTTTTGCCTTTATTCAGAAACTCATTTTTACTATATTTAACTACTACCTTTTACCTGCTGTATCTTTCTGTATTTATTGTTTTTCTGCCTTCTGCAACTGAGAAGCCAAATCCAATGATTCTGCTCCTAGTTTTATCACAAACTCTACTTTTGACCTCTCAGCTTCAACTGATTTATCACAGCGAATTATGCAGGTGAGATGGATGAAAACAGGATGACTTTTCCCCCTACCTTTTTCTTTTTCCTTTGTCTATCAAAGCTCTCCCTCTCCCTCTTTCCCTTACCCCAGATGGCATTTATTTTGTATTGTACATAGATCTGAATAGAAGAGAGGAAAATGGTTGTAGAACTTTAAACAGATGTCTCATTTTTAGCTGGTTTTATACCTCAGTAATTTATGAAGTTAGTGGAATGTAACTTGTATTAAATAACAGATTGAATAATATTAAACTCCAGGTCTAATAAATTAAATTGCATGCTCTCTGAAACATTTCCCTATGGTAAATAGAACCAGCTGCTAGCAATGTAGGAACAGAAGATGTGTATTTTTATAAAAGAGGAAAAGATTTAAGCTTCCAATTTTCTTGTCATTGTAATAGCTTTGTATTTATGGTTTACATATACATAATATAAACTTTACTGAAAATAGGAGGTATAGGAAATAAAACTCAGCATTAATCAAATTATGTTTGATAGAACCACTAGTTCCCATTATGAAGCCTAAGTCAAACTTTAAAATATCAATCCGATCCACAATTAGAAACACAGCATCTTCTTTAGCAATCCCAACCCTTCTGTGACCTGTATCTCAAAAGCGTATCTCTTATTTTAAATGTTGTTTTCTGCAGAAATCTCTTGTCGAGGGGAACGAATCCGAGATTACTACCAAAAGCAGCAAGGGTATGCTGCGTGCCAGACGACCAAGAAGGTATCGAGACTAGAATGTAAAGGAGGATGTTCATCCGGGCAGTGCTGTGGACCACTAAGGAGCAAGAGACGGAAATACTCTTTTGAATGCACTGATGGGTCGTCATTTGTGGATGAGGTTGAGAAAGTGGTGAAGTGTGGCTGTACAAATTGTCCCTCCTAAGTGTCCCTGTCACACTTGTCTTTTGAAAATGTTGTATACTTATTGACCATGTCGGACTAATTAATGCTTCATAGTGGAAATATTTGAAATATATTGTAAATTACAGAACAGACTTATTTTTATTATGAGAATAAAGACTTTTTCTTCATTTGAAAAAAGATTCAAGTGCTTGAACTGAGACTTCTCATAACCAAGAGGATCTCTGAAGGAAAAAAATAAAAAGACCTGGTAACGTTGCAACAGTGATGGGAAACTTAACTGCTTTTAACACGGATTCTTCTTTATAACATGCTGAAGATATACTGACACTATACATATTGACTTTCAACTTAACATCTCAGAGATGAAATGTTGGCCAGAACATGAGGCTTTTTTTTTTTTCACTTTCGTATCAGTATATTTTGTCTTGACAAATCATACCAATCACTTACCTATGGATGAGGATGCATTATGAGTGAAAAGAATCAGATTATACAGAAATAACAATTGTATGAAATACATTTTATCTTTGGTATTATTAAGCATCTTGAGAAGATGGGGTCCCATTTAGTGGATGGGAAATGGGAGATACGAGAATATACTATAATCCTGCAATCTCCTGATGATGTATACTTTTATGTCAGCATGTTAGCAAAAGAAGCATACAAAAAGTGTTTATCTGCCCTTTTCCAGTATTAATTTTTTTGTAATATAAATGTTTGGGGGATGATAAAAATAGATTATTGATGGATAAATTAGTAATAATATGGATTCCTGTTTCTATGAGTTCTAAAACAACTCTATACAGTATTCAGTTTCATTGAGAAATATTTATTGTATCAAAGTACATTGTACTTAACCCTTTTAGGCCATCCCTTTTACTGTTTTTCAATGCTTTAATATATATTAATTTATATTTGTCCCAGTATTTTTGTATTTTTTTTTAAAGAAAATGACTTAAAAATCAGGATTTTTTGCAATAGAACTAACGTAGCATGTCGTCTTGGGGTAAATGTTTTCAGTCTGCTTTTTCCTCCCTTTCCCCTTTCCTTTTTCTTTCTCCCTTAGAATCTGACCACTTGGTGTCACTGAATCTGAAAGTGATGACAATCTGCAGTTTTCACGTACCGCAGATAATCAGGACACCTTCCAAGAACCTGTAATGTACGACAGAAAATGTCTTTACACTAGATGGCAATTGTAGAGAAGTTAATTTTCCCTATATACAGTACTTACAGAAAATAAGATGGAGTGTAGAAAATGGCATTAGAAAGTAGACCTTTATAAATTAATATTCCCATGAAGCTCTTTACCTTTTTTTGAAAGAAAGAAAGAAAGAAAGAAAGAAAGAAAGAAAGAAAGAAAGAAAGAAAGAAAGAAAGAAAGAAAGAAAGAAAGAAGGCTGTGTGATCAAGAACTGTGACTTTCCCCAAATAATAAAAACTACTTTACTGCCCTAATGTTCCCCATGTTAACATGTTGCTGCTAAATTATAATGTAGATTTGGTAATCATTAATAGTGGGTTGTGTTCTTCTCTCAGTAAAACCCAGGGTACCCTGTAAAAATGCAGATGTTTTTTCAATTTTATTTTATTTTATTATTTCTTTTTTTACAAAAAAAAAGAAAAAAGTTAGATGTACATGTGTAATGCAGTGTGCTTTGTCTTATTTGGACTGATATCAGTAATGCTACTGATGTTTGTAAATTAAACAGATATTTACTTCACTAACAGCTTTTATTTGTATTCTTCTAAGAAGTTTAAGTTGTCTAACAGCCCTTAATTGAACACATGTAGTTGCAAAGAATCTTTGGTAAAGGAAAAAAAAAAAAAAAAAAAAAAAAGAATAAAACCCAACCCTACTTCTAGTGTACTCATTGCTTCAAATCTGAAGAAGGAATTACTTTGGGATTATTACACCTACAAGCAGGAATGTCTGTGAATGTCAGTTCCTTATGAACACAGCTGAACTCATAGCAAAATTAATAAAAGACATATAAATAAAGTGCACTGCATGAAAAGACAAATTAAGTCTATCCTAACATTTTAATGGTTATACATATGGCAATTTGAGAGTTGTTTTAGCAAGTAGCTTGCTTCTTCAGAGAGCTTCACATTCACTAATCTTGGGCAAAATATTTTAAATTTCAGCAATTGGATGGGATGATGCCTAAACAGATTTCACTCCTGTAATATAATTTTTGCATATACTTCTGTATTTATTTTACTCATTCTACCTTAGAAATTGTCTCAATCTCTAATGAAACAGCTTTTGGCATGAGGCCTTCTTTCTTGATCCTTAGATTCGAAATAGTCTTCTGTAACTTTTAAAAGCTTTGAGGAAAAAGTAGACATTTTTGCAAACTACTACTTACGTAGCATTCTTGAATAAACAGGATTATATTTTCTGGGTACAATTAAAATGCCTTATATACCAAGTATATACCATGTATATATGCCAACATTCCAAGTATATGGAGCCCAACTGCTTTCTGTCCTCATACAGAGAAATGAACTTTCATTTTCAAGCAATACTAGCAGATGCTGATCCTAAGTCCATCAAGACCCTAAGCAGAACCAAACAAGAACCTAAAATTTAATTTCAAAACAAACAAAAGCTTTTGGCAACTAACAGTACCCCTCTGGAGGATATAAGGCACATCCAACTGTGGGTCTGTTCACCTTAGAAACCTGAGCATCCCTGCATTTTCACACCACTGAAAGTCCTTAAGAATCTACAAGGTGTTCTGCTGTGTACGACACAATACAGCTTCATAATTTCTCAGTGGAATGGGTCATCCTGACCCCTGATACCTAAATCAGATTTTGTATAACATTGCTGTAAAACTGGGCTGCCTTGTACTAATATTCCTTGAAAGGGAACTGGGAGTGTGAGGGAACTGTAGCTTTAGGCATAGCTAACCCAGTAGAAAATTAATTTAGTTCAATAGATAGATAATCAATTTTAGTTTAGCTGTAAGCACATAACTAAGGGAGGAGATACGGGGCTTTTAACACAGTGTTCAGGGGTGAAGTTTCCCTCCTAAATTCTGTGGCCTGGCATAGGAATTACTCACATAAATCCTGCTTTTAATGTATTGAATAAATGGGATTGGATCTGAAGGCTAGGACTCAGTACAGTGACCAAGTTCCTCACTGTCAGTTAATACAAATTCTTTTTTGCATTAGAAACCAAAAAATAAAATAAAATAAAATAAAATAAAATAAAATGAAATGAAACGAAACGAAACGAAACGAAACGAAACTTACAGATTCCATCCTTTTCTGCCAATGTTCTTAAAAGCTATAAAAGCAAAAGCACATGGGTACTACTTAATTATTACTGGCTCATGCACTGCTCCCACTGTCATTTCAAATGATAAAAATGGACATGGAAAAATGACCATTCTCCTTGAATGAAAAAGTAACAAAAGACATTGCTATTTTGTTAATGATGTTGAAGTCAGTTCTGAACAGGAACTGTCATACATAGAAGCAGATCCTGCAGCCTGTACTTAAGTTGCTGGGGAAGACAGATATGAGTGATAGCAATGCTGTTTTAGGAAAACCAGTGGTGAGCTCTGAATAAACTCTTTAAGAGAGAGAATTTATTTTCTAGCCTGTACTGAAACAAGTTTGCCATGTATTGAGAAGTACTTTTTATTGCTATATGGAGGGACCATAAAGCTTAGTATTACAAGAATCGTTGTAAAGCGATGGGGCTCTATGTAGGTGCTACCGTCAGTATGACGTTCATATGATGTTATGATATTTGCCTGGAAAGACCAGAATACAGAGGTTTTGTAGAAGACAACAAATCTGACAGACCTGATGATCCATCATGTTAGTTTTGATGAGATGAGTGATGATTAAGAGATGAGGGGGAGAGTGGCACATTTTGGAAAGGAGCTTCTTGTTGAGAAGAGTAAGCGCAGAAGTTTTGGAAAAGCATCAATGATGTTAGAGGCTGTTTGCTTTGAAGCTCTAGATTTGGGGGGCTTTATCTGTCACTGCTTGAAACATATGTACTTAAAAGAAACCTCTTTACAGTTGTGAAAAGCTCATACGTGTTCTTTCTATCTTGAGTTAACCATGTTTGAGGAAAACCGTCTTTTTGAAGCAATTCAAAATCACATCTTTTGGTTCTTTCTCCTTTAGAAGCCAGCACTATCCTCTCAGTAGCTCATCAGGCATGCAAATGTCTTGTGCTTCAGCTACCCCACCTTACAGTGGAGAGCCTGGCACATAATTTCAGTTCCCATAAAGTGAAATTCCCCAGCTGAGCCATTCAGGATTCTTGGCTTTTAGAAGAAATATTTATGCACTGAGCTGGTATCTCCAATCTATTTAAGATTCCTGGAGTGGAAATCAGAAAATTGCTGGTAGTTGTGACTATGTAGGGGCTGTCAGGAGTAAAGTAAAAGTGAAGTGTTTGCCTGCATGCCTGGAGAGCCTGGCTCATCCTGGAGAGCCTACTGTTTTACTGTGCTCTTTATGTATTGTGTTCCTGGGAGAGCGGAAAGTACTCATGCTCATCCTTTCAGAAATGTCTGAGAGTAGAGGGATTTTGTGTCCTTTTGCAAATAAATGGTCTAGGCTGGAAATTACAGGCCTCTTTGGCTCTCAGCCAGGTTAAACTATGTATGTATACCTTAACATCAACCATCATCTTGGACACCAACAGCTCCTGATGTTTAGAAAAAAGAAAAAAAAGAAAAAAAAAAAAAAAGAAAAAAAAAAAGTGAATAAATCTTGTTCTCAGCTTAATAAAACACAGATGGGAAAAGCAAACCAAACAGAGAGTTAACAGCTCTATTCACTAGTCTCCTGGGCTTCATGAGATTAAATCAGAGTTGGAGGGTATGTTCCTGCTGCTGCTGTTCTGGCCAGTGTCCGTAGGGGTGATGGCCAGCAAAGGAGAAGTGCTCTGTCAGTGCTGCGTGTCATTTGTCAAGCTGAGAAAAAACAGTCATCTCACTGAACAGCAAGACTTCTGGCTATCCACAGTCCCAGCAAATATGCTCCAGCTCTGCAGCATGACACCCATGCTGCAGGAATTCTGCTCAGCCATGGGAACGGACTTTCAAACTGCCTCCCATATCCACAGCTTAATTTCAAAATGTTGATCTTACTAATGCTTTCTGGTCTTTACAACCCCTTGCTTTTATTTCACTCCCATTCAGAGGTAAACCACTTTGGCTCTAAACATCAAGCCTCAGTACCCTCAATAGCTGCCCTATACCACACTACATACATACTGGAGATTAAGAGTTACGTTTTGTTCCTTTTTTAGGTATTTGTTAACATTTGTAGAGGGATCAGAAGACTTGCCTTAAAGGAGGGAGACAGGTTACACATCTAGCCACAGAGATCAGACATATTCATGTCTTTTATTTGGAAAACATTACATTGCCTCCCATGGAACAGTCTGACATGCATAAATGATATAAGCTTACATGTTTTATGGTTTTATAGACCCAGAACAGGGGAATTGTTATCTGTTTTTGTCTGTTAGAACTTGTTTGTTTTTTTTTTAATTCCTTTTAGGATACTTTCCATATCACAAGAGACAAGTAGAGATACAATTAATGTGCCTGGGTTTCTTACTCTGTCATTAAAATTCTATAAAAAGGTCCAGTAGCCTTATTCCTGCACATTTTTTCTTCTTTCTCATAGTTTTTCACATTCTGGACTTCAGTCTGTTGTTTCTGTATGATGGCCTATTTATCCACTTTGGTGAATTTCCAGAGCAGATTTAATCCTTCTGAACACAGGGAAAGGATACCTTTTTTTTTTTTTTTTTTTTTTTCCTGCAGCTGTGCCTAAAATATCTCACAGCACATCTTTAGAAGTATGTTTTCTTTCAAAGTCCTCTGAGAATAGGTTAACTTGAACTGTTTTGTTGAACTGCAAATTTGTTTTTTTTTTTTTTTTCTTTCCTTCTGATTAACTTTATTTATTTAATCACATTTCTGTGTTTCTGCTATGGTAACAGCAATAAGAGCAATACCATCTGACCTGTGCTGTAGAAGTTGCTTACTGTTTTGAAACAGCAAGTTTAGAGTTTGAAGTTTCCTGTTCTCTCTTGTTCTCTCACTTTTGACTGGATCTCCTTCCCTATCACTTCACCCATTTTTGTGAAGTTTTACAGTTATTTTCTAGAAGAAAGATAAGGACAAGAGTAAGTGTCAACAGTAAATAAAGTTGCCTGCAGAAATCACATTGATCAAACAAAACGAAAGAGCAACAAAAATTTGTAACCTCACAGAAGAATTGGAGGTAGTTATTCATTTGTTGTTGCCTTCTTTTTTGCTGCACAAACTGTTACATGATTATTGAACAATGCTAAGAAGCAGCCTCACAGGTACACCCATTGAAATAAGTTAATGCAGCAAAGAAGTACTTTGGGGAATTATTGTTTTGTATTTTTTTCTTTCTAAAGGTAAAAGTAGAAATGCAAAAGTGGCACTGCTATCATTAGCAGTGGAGCACAGGAGAGGAAGCTGAGATGAAGTACTTCAGCTGCCATGAATACAGACATGAGAAAGCAAATAAAGAATACGATCCTGTACAAAGATAAATACAAGTATTACAAGTCTGTCAGTCAATGACCATTTTCCCTCCTTGGACACTGAAGGGGAAAAAAGAAAAAATAAATAAATAAATAAATAAAAATTTGATTTTCCAGTAAGAAGAAGGCAGGAATTAATTTTAGCCAGTATACCCATAATGAAAAAACTGAACCAACTGATCATTCACTGAGTGGTAAATTTATTTCTAAAAAGCAGAGATTATGAAACGACAGACTTGATAGTATATGGGTTTGTAAAGATGGGTTCAAATGATTATGACCAAGAATTGCTGCTGAGACTTGGAGGAAAGCTGAAGATGGAAGAACCGATAATTTCCTCAAGAAGACTCTGTGTGCCCAGGGCTAGAGAAAGAACCAAGAGTTACTCAATTCTAGTATATCTCATGCAAAATAAAAGATTCAATGTTATTTCAGATACAAATATAAAGTAATGAGAAACTGCAAAGCACCTTGAAAAACAAGGCTTGTAAACTCACGGTTGGTCAAAATGCTGCTCATCATCTGCAGCCACAAACCACAGACCAACCCTTGGTGTTCTCTCCTTCTCTGGGCTCTCTGTTTCCCTCCCCTTTCCACCTAGCCCAGGCTCTCCCATCCCTGTACAGGATCCCTGGACAGGACTGTGCCTCCCATTCCCATGGCTCACAGGGAGTCACTTCTTCCTGCCCTCTGCATCAAGATCTGTACCTATGCTCACTGAAAACTGGAAGCATCTGGTAGAGGCAAAATGGCATCCTAGTGATGGGAAGAACACGGATATTTGAGCATTTAAAAAACAGGTATTATTAACTGTTACAGCAATGTGCTAGTAGCAATCAGCAGCAATGGTGGCTGACAAGTTTAAGTAGTAAAACTTGTTATGTGACACAAAGAATGAGACCTTGTTTTCAGCCTGGGAAGAGGGCATAACTTCAGGTTAATTGATAGCAAGGAGAAAGAGACCTAGACCTAACTGAAAACCTACATAGCAATTGTACTCAAAAGCTAAAAAAAAAAAAAAAAAAAAAAAAAAAGGACCCAGTTATTTTGACCAAGAGAACAATCAAATAGGTAAAGTATGAGTGCCTGGGAAAGATATGTCATAAGGATAATAAAAAGGAACCAGCTCTGGTTCAATATGAAATTGCTGGGTACTGAACGCACAAGGGAATTAACTGCTGCAATTGTTCTTTGGGAAACAAATACAGCCATATGCTCTCAAAATTTTGAAGAAAGGACAATTACAGCCCCAACAGTAGTGACCAGTCAGAAGTCCTTCTGTTTAGGAATAAGTTCTAGCAGCAGTGGCCTCAGCCCATTTGTGTTTCACATGGTCCTGAATACGCTTGTTAAATGCAGAAAAATAAGGGTATGACTATAGAGAAGAAAATACTGGAGTTTTAAGAAATCTAGGGCCAGATTCACTGTAGGCTCAAGCTGTTTCATGCTGTTTCAGTGATGCAAAGCAGCTGTAAACCCAACTTAGCTGGCCTGAAGCCACCAAAACTTCTATCTGCTAGAAAAATGAATCAATGGTTTCAGTGCACAAAACCTGGTTTGGGGACAGTGGTCCAAGTCCTCCACTGTGTTGCCCAAAGAAGCCATAGAATGCATTACTTCAGAAAAAAAAACCTTTGTGCTATTTTGTGCATGTGGATGCTCTGCCCTTCTTCCCCATGTAAGCACTGCTTGGGGTTTGTGGGAAAGGGGCTCGCTTTTCATCACTGCTTTTCAGGCTCCAGAGGAGTGAAGAGATTTGGCAATTCCTCTTCAGCAGCGGCAGTCAAAAATGAAAGACAGGAGGTCTTTAACCAAAAATAAATAAATAAATAAATAAATAAATAAATAAATACAAATAAAAAAATAAAGTGAGTACTATTGTAGTAAAACTGCTTCTAGTGAAGTCATTTCTTTAGTACTCACTTTTTAAGACTCACTTAATTGTGGCTCCATAATAAAGGATTATGGAAAACAGATTCTTCTTGTAAAGTCTTTTCTTTAGTGTGTGTGTATATATGCATAAATAAGGGTAGAAAGCACATAGTTTTTTCTTTGTTTCTCTCTTTCTTTTTCCGGCTGTGAACTTACGCTCTTAGTTCTCCTGAGCAGTTCTGAACAACAGCAGGTATGATTAAGAATTCAAGGTAGCTGGCAGCGAGGACATTTTAAATTATTCTATCTTGACTTTGCAATCTATGCATTTTAAATGCAGCATTTCTGTGTGGAACATGCTGTGGTTCACAAGGGTACAGCATATCTATTTTAGTCACATGCATGCACCGAAATAGCTGTGTGCACATGGAGATCAATCTTTCTTCTTTGTTGTTTTTGTTTTTAGCCAAATTAGGGGATCAAAGCCATGTAAACCCTTTTGTAATGAAACTTGAAGCCACTTGTAATGAAACCAGATAGTTTTTCCTTTCTGATCTAAAGTCTTTCCTGTTTTCAGGCATTACTATAAACCTACATCTTGGACCAGTCTGTAACTTGGTCCAGCTTGGATTAGATTTGCAAACAGTTTGATGAATCTTGGATGATTTATAGCTTGAGGTAGAAAGAAAACAAACACTAGAATCTAAAGTTTGGTCTGCTTTAGGCTCAAAATAAGCGTAACCTCCCCCTGACTCCTTTTGGATTTTTGTATCTTTTCAAATCCTGAAAGGAAGGAACCCCACTGAATCTTAAATCCAGCACTAAAGAGGTACTGCAGAGGCAAATGTTAAAATAAATTCCATGAATATCCTTTTTCTTTTTTTTTTTTTTTTTTTTTTTTTTTTTTTTTTTTTTTTTTTTCTGGGAAATTTCGATTTAGACTTAAATGAAGAATTTGTACAGAGGGAGATTAGGGAAAACAGGTTCTTCCTTAGTACCAGGAGCTGAATGTGCTCTTCTTTGTTCAAAAGAGTGTATCTATCAAAGAGCACTTTATTCATGCCATCCACAAACTTCTTCATTCTCTTTTAATTCAGCTTTAAAGGAAGATAAACATCAGCAGGGAGCTGTTTAGTTAAAGGAAGTGTAACATTCAGAAAAATCAATACAGATTTGCAAAGAGAGTGTGGCTTAAACTTAGCATGAAAATAATGTGATTTATAGCAGCAACAAGGGTTCCCATTTCCTGTTTACTTTTAAGTGTAGAGAGTCAAGATGCAAGATATGCCTTCAGGGAATAAGAGTATGTCTATGAAGAATATCTTCCACTATCATTCAATAAAGTGGATGTTTTTTCAAAAATGCTTATTTACTTGTTCAAATAAATCAATAGGGCATGGGTTTTCCTTGTGAAATCATGATGGTTCTTGATATTTCTAGGTGCTACCAGTGCACGAACCAGGTGACAGTCTTAAGGCTGGGCCAGGTCAGATTAGCTTTTAGCATCAGCACGTAGAAAGAGAACAAGCCAATCCCCCAAGAAACAGTCATGCAAAATATGCCTGGAGCTAAATCTGAGTAAGCAGATTTTCGTTCCATTGGACCAGTGTGGGTGACAGTCCGTCCCACTTCAGGGAGAAGCTCAAACAAGGAGCTGATCAAAGTAAGCTGTTTGTGTAGTCCAGTATTTGGCCAGCAGGAATGGAGTCTTGAGACACTTTAATTTTCCATATAATTAGGAAATAGTAATTTCAACAATCTCAGATCTAAAAGAACATAAAACTGAAGGTATCTCTGATTTTTCTTTATCTCTGATAAAAAGTTTTGCCTGTATCAATAAGACTGCAGAAGTGTGGCCCTACAAGCCTGAAACTACAGCTTGTTCATTGTCAAACTTCAATTCCTGGGCTAAAAAGATTTTGATCTTCTTCACATAATAGTATACTCAGTATTTAAATTTTCTTTCTTTTTTAAAGGCATCCTAAACAAGAGATCAGTGTTCATGTTCCAGGAGGTCACGCTTGCTATTATTATCAGAAGTGGGTACTTTCAAAGGATATATGGACAGTTAAGGCTCAGCAAACCAACCATGAAATCTATCCACACCTTGTGTAAGGTCAATCACACTAAAATCCATTTAGCCACCCTTTAAAATACACAGGAATTCTTTAATTCAATCTAGATCAAAATGTTGTTTTCCTCTATCTGAGGGATGAAAATTTATCTAACAGATTCAGAAAAATTCTACATAATTATCCTGGCTGGATGTGAAGTTTCCTTCGATCTTTGATCTATAATGTAGTAATGTGTCAGCTCAACCAAAGTATTTTTATGTGCAGGAAATAAGACAAGTTGAGTAGCTTCATGGTTAATTGATTAAAAGGTTCTAAAGAAGGTGCAAGATCAAAGAGCAACTTAATGGTTTTATGTTACTCTAGAGAACTGTCGGTCCACTTGCCTGACAAGACTGACCTTGGGCAATGAAGTAACAGGCAATTAAAAAAAAATGCAAAACTAAAACACAGATCATATTTATCTAGTTCAGCATCCTTATTTCCTTTAACAGGTTATAGATGGCATAGCCCAGTGCACCGAGACAAGTAGCATTTTGTTATCCTTTTACACTATACAGTCAAAATACTGAGTACAGAAAATTGACTGTTGCCTATCCCTGCCCTGAAGAGAAAAAAAAAAAAAAAGGCAAAAAGGCACAGCATGCCATGTAGTTGGCTAAAAGCACATGAAAGCAAACAAACAATAAACAGCAGCTGAAGGGTAGTTCTTTGTAGACTCCTTGGTTTGTGGAATCAAGTTCCCTTAACCATCTTCACTGACATTGGGAACTGATGACGCCCCTTACTTTAAAGGCTCATTCTGAGAATTGTAGTAAGAAACAGGAGCTGCTCTAAAGTTTGCAATAAAGGAATAATATTAAAAAAAAAAAAAAAAAAAAAAAAAAAAAAAGGAAAGAAGGAAAGGAAAAACGCGTTAATACATTGAGTCTTAAAGAATTCAATAAGGCTATTCTCTAAATGGCACTTTAAAACACCAATGCTTTCTGGTTAGGCTGTCATCACTAGAGTCATTCAAGACTCTCACGAGTACAGTTTAGTTTATGTCTTCTGAAAACGAGCGTTATACATATACAGAGACAAAAGAGAAGTACTGGGAATATTATGCAATGAAAGGAAAGAACTTCATACAGTGACACTTTTGGAGCAGCACCAGGACCTGAAACAAAAATTTTCTGAGTCCCGATTTAGCGTGGCATTTTGTACCCACAACCAGTTATTTTGCTTTATTTGAACAATTAAGACAATCAGCTAGGGCACCAGGACTAAGACTGGTGCAAGATTGAGTCTGACACTCAAATCTACTAATAACTGCAGTGCTTTGGCTTATGGAATACAATATTCCAGGTGCTTACAGCACCTCCATCCCCCTTTTCTGCTGCAATGACTTCACAAGCCAAATGCAAAATTAAATTAAAGAAAAAAAAATCACATATTTTTCCTGCTTTGCATTAATCCAGTTCTCATCAAAACCAAAGTGCTGTTACACATTTTCCATGTGTTTTTTAATGTTGCAATGGATGCTCTTGCCCCTCACCAGCCAATTCTCAGCTCATTACTGTGAAGTCTGGCTTCTTCCCCCCTCCTGTAAGCCATAGTTTCTGCCTTAGCAAGGAATTCCTTTGTCTAGGTTATGTTATCTCTCTCATTAGGAGATCCTGGCCATATGACAGGAGGTATCACAAGAGGCCCATCACCTAGATCAAAAATACAAAGGCATCAAGTCTCAATGAAACTTTCCTCAAGGGAAAGCTATTCTTTCAGAGGTATCTAGCAAAATGAGCTAATGCAAACAGAAATAGATGGTCACAGAAAATGTCACAAGACATAGCCGCTTGGGAAGACCCCTCTCATCTGTTGATTATAAATCAATTAACGCAGCTGGTGTTGATGGCACTGTAGTATGCTTTACCATTAATGTCCTCTATTTACATGAACATGACATTCAGGTCAAGGATGTAAAAGTTCCCTGTTGTTCTATTTACTTAAAACAAACAAACAAAACCCTACTACTGCTCCTGCTGGCCTGCTTTGCTCCAGGAAGAAGAATACCCATCTTGAGCTGACCAGCTGACAGCTCTGCTAAGTGCCTGATAAGCTGCCTTTCCTGGGTCACCACAGAGTGGGAATTTCTGAGCTGTGTAATGGGATTAGCTTTCCCACACCATTCCCGGAGAGCCCATTGTTGAAAAGGAATAGTTTTATTCATGGCAACAAGTCAAACACAAACTCTTGGCAATCAAATTAAGGAAAAAAAAAAAAAAAAAAAAAAAAACAAACAAATGGAGAATGGAGTTTTGGCAGAATTTGGGATTGCCCTCTTGGAAGTTTCTTTGTAAGCTGATGGAGAAGTTGAATGATCTGGAACGGACCACTACATTTACAAAGGAGCTAAAGAATAACTCTTCATAGAATTGCCTTTTGTTTCCATAAAAGATATTTCATTACTGCAAAGCCCTTTCCTTCAAAAAGGTCCTAAAAAAAAAACCACAATCCCAACCCAGCAGCATATCTTTGGGATGGGTTAAAATACTATTAGACTTTTAGGGGAAGAACCTTGAATTAGTTATTTTATAATTTTGTAAATACAAGCGCCAGAGAATTGTTGTGATTTAAGGATATAATAATTTTCAATGCACAAATTCCCTTTATTGGAGTATAAATGGTGCCTTGAGGGCACATAAAAGCACTGAACTGGGTCTGGCAGAATCAGTTTTATTGTATTCTACTGTGCAGAAACAATTACTTCAGTAAAAATTGTCATATGCCATTTTTCAGGCTGATCAAGTTCAGTCTTAATATTGTAAACTATTTTGTAGTTGAGAGGTAGATCCAAAGGTTTCCTCTAGCCATGAACTTTTTTGTTCTCACGCAAACTTTTATAATCAGACTTCCAGTCTGAGCACTTTTCACAATCCTATTCTATTCTCAAGTTCCATTCTCCAAATTTGTATGCTCCAAATTGGTCTGCTTCAGCACAGAAAAAAAAACACTGGAACTCGTACTTCCTATTTTGTTCTCCTAAATCTTTAGTGGATCTACTGTGTTTCCAATGTGCTATTATCAATAGGTTGCCATACAGGATTTGATCATAGAATCATAGAATCAATCATGAATCATAGAATGGCTTAGGTCGGAAGGGACCTCAGGGATCACCTAGTTCCAACCTCCTGCTATAGGCAGGGATGCCACCCACTAGATCAGGTTGCTCAGGGCTTCATCTAACCTGGTCTATTTCTCATAATAAATCTGTGGCCATCTACATAGTAAAAAAGCACAGGCATGTGCTTTTTGTACCTTAGGCTTTTTCAGCCTGGTGAACCTTTCACACTTTGTTGAGTGATTATGGTATCTTCATACATCACATTTTTTCTTTCTGCATCTACCAAGCACCTAGGAAAATAGGCAGGACATTGTGCAGAGACTCAGAAACTTCACAAACTAAGCCCAGCTGAGAAGTGGTCTGAATTGTGCTGAGGTAGAGCTGTATTAATGCAAATAGACTGCTTTGGGGACAAGCCCCAAGCTCGCTGAAAAGAGCTAGGTTATGTTGTATAGATACATCAGCTCAGCTGGAACTAATTTGGGAATCCCTCATCACCACATAATGTGATTTTAAGTCTGAAATATCCCAGGACTATCCCATGGGATAGTCCTTTCGTGCAAGGACACCAGTGTATTTACTACTATTCAGCCCCTATTGATTGCTTCACTTTCTACATGAATAATAATACTACATGTATTCATTATTTGTGGAAGTCATCTTTATAACACTGTACCAGTGTGCAAGACTGAATTCTATACTACAACTTGTGCGATCATTTTAGAAATGCATTCAGGGTGTATATGATAAATAAAATGGATAGGCTTACAGAATAGAATAACACTGCAGGACTGAGTCCTCACTCCTCTCAAGAATATATTTTCCCAGTATTTTCAGTGGGACACTACACTTAACAGATTGTGCTTGTAATGAAAATGTTGTCATTTTCAGTTTTGTGGACTAAATAAGTAAATAAGTAAATAAACAGAATAAGCAGAAAAGGAAAGAAGACAAGAGTAGAAAAGACCTTGGGGTCTTTTGTGTGTAGTGAAATCTCTATATATGTGAGATTTGTGAAGGTTTTAAAGCACATGGTGGTCCACTACATAGACTGAACTGCTTCACATTACTGATTAGGAAAGCTGTCATAATTTAAACAAATCATAATTTTACAGAACATCTAGGCAAGTTAAAATCTAAAGAATTTGGGGATTTTAGGAACAATGAGATGGTATTAGGATTCTGAGAAGTGACACGACATTTTTCATTATCTAGTCCAAAAAATAACTGTGAGATGACATAAACTTGTCCTTCTCTTTCTGCAACCTTGAAGGAGACTGAAAAGAACTATTTGGTATGAAATAAATCTTGCAAGTAGCAAATTCACAACTAAAAAAAAAAAAACCAACAAAAAAAAAGTGAGGATGAGCCGCAAGACTCTTTGTCACAGGCTACTGTGAATGCTAAAAGTCCCCTGGGGTTTAACAGGAGACTAGAAGTCACATAAGAGAAATCCTTTGAAGATTACTGAATATGCAGCAATCATCCCCGGCTCAGGATGTCTCTGAATGGCAAACGGCTGAAGGCTGGGAGGATACTTGTGGGAAATATTAACTAGAGTTGCCCTGGTTCACATAGTCGTCCCTAGGCACCCTCTCTGGCTGCCTGAGATAGGACACTCAACCACAGGACATTGTGATACATTAATCTTTGATCTGATCCAGCATTCAATTCGACAAAACTCTTTCTGTTAGCCAGAATTTGTAATACTGTTAAAATGATTTTTGGTAAGATGGAAAGTTCACACTATTTTTAAAATGCACAACCCTCTTCTGAACTGAATTACTTTTTGTAACTCAAAACTGATCGTAAATGTCATGATAGCCTCTTGTTTGTACCTTACCTCATGGTTAATACCTGGACCTGTCAGGCTGTCAGTATGTTTCCTCTTTTGCATCCCATACTGCTCAACTATCAGTGTTTATCCTGCAAGGGACTACCAACTTTCCACACTCCTTCACTGTCAGCTTTTTTGATAACACTGCAGCTCTTTTCAACCTGCTCTTGAGAGACCTGCTTGTTTCCCTATGCCTTTTAGCTGCCTGTTGCCAGAACTTGCTCCCATGCTCTACAGCACTTCCACAGCCTAGGGATTTGCCAGCCACCCACACGTGGGACTGCCTGTGTTGCAGTGCAGTCTACAGTGGGCAGCAGAACTACATACTCATTCTCCAGCCTTGCCCTCCCCATCTTTTCCATTTTCCTCTTCAAAAATACACATGCTGGTATTCTACTATTTCTAATAAGTAATAAAGAAGTGCAGTATGATGCAGACTATAGCAAAAGCTTCTCTAATCCCCACCTTTCTGGTTCGTTATGTAGTTTTTTTCCTTCAGTTCTTTCCCATCTTCAAGTTTCTCTTCTCAGGTCTCCTCTCATAACAGAAGTTAGAACTGTGGAGAACCAATGTGATGTCTGAATTATGGGAACTATGATCCATGAAGAGAAGTCTAAATGTCTAAATATCATGAGTTTGAAGCCTTAGCTGTGCTCTGCTGGCAGTTTCCCTCTGGTACACCCTCTTGCATTCCTTCTCATTACTTTTACTTGGAATGACAGGGCACTGACCCCCCTCTCCTTCCCTAAAAGGGCTTTAATGCTTCCCCCTCCAAAATCCAGCAGAGCAAGTGACAACAGGGCAGCCTTGCTCCCCCATTTGCTATTCCTGTGTGGGCAGGGACAGAGGGTCTGTGGATTGCTGCTGCTCCCCACTTCCACCACTTTCTGGAAAAAAAAGAAAAAAAAAAAAAAAGAGAGAGAGAGAAAGAAAAAACTACTACTACCACCACTATCTTTGGTTCTATCTATATCACTGCATCCTTTAGTCATGACTGTTACCACAGCTCCCATCCTCATCACCATCACTACAGTCAACACTTCTAGGCTGTCACTAGTTCTCAGCCACCAACTTGAATTGAGTCCTGTGGACCATAAGTCTGTCTTTCAAACCTTCTCTGTATCATAAAAAAAAGGAAGTGTTCCTACTTGTTATCTCAAGTGCCAGCTGTGCCTGGTATGTGGGAGACATTAAATGCTTTTGTGAAGCAGCATATCCAAGCTGTGTGTGCCTCAGAGCACAGCCTGATGCTCTCAGTGCAGCTCTCCCCTGTTTCTGACAGAGTAAAGGGAACCTCCTGGACTCAGAGAGAGAAAAAAAAGCTGAAACATCTGCTATTGTTATAAAAGACAAAGCTGTATCCAGCTATACAGCTTCTGCAGACATACTTGTCTCTAGCCAGAGCAACAACTCTGCCCCAGCATGTCTTCTTTAAACCAAGAAGTCCTAACTGCATGCATTTACTGCTGCTGTTGGTACACACATACATGCACACACACACACACACACACACATACACACACACACACAAGGAAAAGTAGAGATACTCTCATGATGCCTTGTGAATTTGTGGAGGATATTTTCCATGTTTATTATTATTTGCCTATTATGAAGGGCTAAATAAGTTGCTCTTAACCAATACTTTATATACCACTACCAATCTGTGCCCAACAGTGGAATAAAACCAGTAAAAGGTTTGCTAACAAAGAACACAATTTCTCTGACAATTCAACTATGAAATACTTTTCTTGCCACCTAACAAACTCTGCTATTTTGCAGCCTTTTATATTTTGACTTGTCCCTTGATTCTTTCTCCAAACTGAGAGAGGCTGCGGACCAATGCAGAGCAGCAGCTTCCTCAAAGAAGGGGCAGAAGTGGCAAAGACAGGGGATGATTGCCACCAAGTGGGAAAATAAAAAACTGCATGGCATGCCTCTGAATCTTCTCTTTCCCTACGCAAACCCGACAGGGAAAACATGTCAAAGAGCTCTCATAGGATCACCCTAACAATCAGCTGCAACTTTTCAACTTTTTCTTAATTGTTTCCATAGCAGAATTTAAATCACATTTATCCTGCCTCGGAAATTTAGTGCTTAGTTTTGATTTTCAAATAGTTATAATAGTTAATCATTTGGTGAGCATAGCTAAAGCTTGTGCATGTCTTTGTTGCTTTTAAAGAGCAACACCCCAAGCAAATTTTTTGTATGTCTAAAACCAAATTCCAGTTCCACAGAAATCAGCAGGAATTGAATTCTCTGCAGGGAAAGGAGAAGGAACCATGCCACTTTATTTATTTATTTATTTATTTTCATTTGCTTCATGTGGCACCCATGATATTATATAAAACTACCCGCAACATAGAATAGTGGGGAACATTTATGAATGAACCCCAAATTGAAATTGTGACCGATTAGTAATCTTTGAACATGCTCTCCATTTGCTAGAGGTTGGTTTTGTTTTATGCAGAGAACATACTGTTGCTAGTTCTGTCACTAGTTTCTGTGACACTGGGTGCCTTCAACTTTCAGGCTTACTGTGCTTACTGATATATTCTCTCAGTTCATTTCAGTTTACAGGTCTCTGACCCAATTCACTGCAAATCACAATTAGTAAAATTTGGCTCAGTTCAGAAAAGCATTAGAATGTCCTAAAGCAGTTAAGAATAACAACTCAGTATATCACCATGTATTCATCAGGTATGAGAGGTGGGACAGCTTGGGTTTGAGCCTATTCTTCAAATCAGGCAAAAGAACACTTTGAACCTCAGTTTTCCTTATCCTAGTGTTTGTTATTGTTGTTGTTGTTGTTTTCCACAGCACAGTGAGTCCTCTAACTCCTGGGGGCTCCTGCCTCCAAAACTGATAGGTTTGAATACTCTAACTGCTGCAAATTCCACAAAGGAAATCAGAGATACAAATCCAACTCCTTTTCTTCCCCAAGTGTTTGGCTCCTACCTTTCTCTACAACCACAACTTTCTCCTTAACATTTTCTGTGACTTGGTGTTGTTCACTGCTTGCTCAACTTTGGTACCTTCTGTGATTTTAATTCTTAGCTGTTTAACTGTTCGCACATTGTGGTAAGAACTCCTGAAACTTAAATTAGGGACGGAGATTCTGGTGAACAGCACAGAGGCAGGAAAGCAAGCATCATAAAAATAAGATTTAGTCCAGTAACTTAAGGAAATACAGGTTCCTAAGTCTTACTTTTTGACTGTGCTCTTGGAAATTGATTTCTCCACATAAATAAGCAAAGTACTTTTATGTAAGTAGCTGTGGTTGCAAGAGACAGTGATAGTTGTGATCTGAAAGATGGCAATGGTATGAATTGTCCTTCCAGAGCAATTGGCATCGCCTGAATAAATAATCAATGGCCACAAAGTCACAATATGAGTGTTTTGAAGAATAATATATATATATATATATATACACATATATATATCTCCTGATATATCTCTTTTGAATTCTAATTTCATTTCTCAAGAAGTATAGCTCATTGATTGATGGGTATAACTGGTCTGTTTCAGCTCCTAATAGTAGTAACTCTGTTAGACAGGAACACTGGTTCCATGGGTGGGTGATGGCCATGGCCATGTGTGCAGGATGAATACAAGCGTAATCACACTATTTCAGAGCTGCTTTAAACACCTAAATAATTAATGAAAAGTGGAGCAATTACAAGTTAGTATGTCTGTACGTATTCAGGCAAAGCTTTTCCTGTTTCACTCAAGTACTGATGAAAAACCTGAATTCCCTAATTATTTCAGATCAGTATCTTTGAGAGCAATCAAAAAGCCTGGTATGGAATCTTAACACAATTAAACTGTAGTTTCCCATGCAAACATTTGACTTTGCTCAGCTTTCTACCTTAGTTCAAGAATAACATCCACAGCACTCTACTTGCAGGCTAATGCTAGAGACGTGTGTAGTCCATGACGCACTTTAAGAGTCTTTCAGTTCCTAAATTTGCCTGTTACACCTGTATGTATTTTTTTTACCTTATAACATCAAAAAGCACAATTGTTCCTGTGTATCAGGCTGTTTCTTGGGAGCTTGCCTCCAAATTTTACACAGGACTTTGATCTCCTAATCCAAAATCCTCCCAGCAATTTAGCACTTAATAATAGGCAATCAAGTCATTTCTGGTGTATTACAGAAGAATGCAAGCAATCCAGTAGCATCTATGGACTGTTTGTTATCTGGTATTGTTCAACTGAAATGGCACTGTTTCACACCAATTTTCACTGAGGATACAAGGGAATATTCACAGGTCCATCAACTTTTGACAGGCACTGAACTAATCAACCAATACAGAACTTGTTGATGGAAAGTGCCTGGAGCATCTAAACCTTTGTAGAGGAACCCAAAAACTACAGTTAGGTATCTACAGTCTGTTCTGTAGCTCACATTTATTGCGAAACCCTGTAAAATAACTCCCTTTTTTATAGAGTACTCTTTATAAAGCAAATAGAGTGGTTAAGTCAGGACAAAAGCTCTGGGGACTGATATTTGAACACCATCTACAGAAAACACTTCTAGCAACTTCACTCTGAAATGTGTGCTTTTCAAGAGGCCAGTGAGATTTTCTACCTTTTAAGTATTACAGGAGAAATAAAAATAATTAGCTAATATGTTTAGTTGAGGAAACATGTTTTGTTCTTATATTACTAGGTTGTAAAATTTGTTAGCCCCAACTGAGGTTAAAATTGCACATGACTTAGAAAGAAAAATTATTTTAAAAGTATTTTCAAATGAAAATACATCACCTGATACATTATTAGATGAATATTAAAGAACACAGAAAGATGAAGCAATCTTTAAATTTGTAAAGGTTATCCCTTTCTTGTATCTGGCAAAAATTAGCAAACAAAACATTATAGAACACCTACTGTATAACAAAAAAAATATCCATGAATAGAGAAGGAAATGTTAATGATGTGAATTGTCAGTAATGAGGACACAAATTCAAACACCAACTCCCTACTTTTCACATTTAAAGTTTGTACCTGTGAAGAAACTTTATGGCATTGGTTGAATTCCAAACCCAAACTGTACAAACTGAGTTAGTTTAGCAAAGGTATAAGTACATGTATGATCAGACAAAAAGATCTATTACGTGACTGATCTATGTTATGTTCTTTTAATTACTTTAGTTACAAACTTCAGTTTTAATTTCATAAGCCTCAGAATCCATTTCACTTTGGTGAATTCTCCTCCCCCTCAGTAATTAACTATCTAACTGTGACTAATGAAAAAAAAAGTCAAAGTGCATATTGGTTTTATCAGCATTGATACAAAATTAATTAATTAATCATCAGTTATATTTAAATTGGTTATGTATTGTTATTATTATGAAAAAGCAACTAATCCAGATCAAGCTTTCATTTTCAGAATTTTACATGCTTTCGTCAATGCAGTAACATACATATGTGACTCCATTTCTTTCAGTGATAAAAACTCCTCACTAATTATTCAGATTTTTGTCTTTTATTTATTTTGAATATTTGAAAAAGTTTATGACAGTTAAATTAAATAAAATTAAGAAATATGTGACAGTGAAGTTCGTAACAACTGGTGTTAATGCTATGTAAGTATACAACAGTAATAGTAGCTCCCAACACCATATTTAAGACTATTAAGTGATATCATTTTGATGGAGAAAAATGCAAAAATTTGTAACATTTTGTTGATTACAGTATCTTATTTTATTTTTTTTTACAATATATTTCATTATTTTTCCTTTTAAATTGTCCATCCACCAAACATGTTTAAGATTTCACAGACTAGTTTCTATTACAGCTATTAATAATGAGACAGTATGAAAAGTATTTTCTTTTAAACAAAGATATTTTATTACAAGTATTTTGATGCATATTCCCCATGTCAATATCTAGCAATACCCAAGGCCAGGTACAATAATGAAGAAGCTACTGAAGGAGATGGGGATCTGCAAGTTCTTAGGCTAAGTGTAACAGAAAACATTTAAGATTGTACTGTAGGAATCAGAAGGGGAATGTGTATTCAACCTTAGGACTTCTCTTTTCCTAACTCTTAAAATATGCAAGTCAGAAAAAGATATCCATGAGGGTGTGGTTTCATCTTACTGAATTCTAGGAATTTAGGATCATTTTAGCCTATACTCCTCCCATGGCAGAGAGAGTGAGGCTCCTTCAGAAGGGGGCTGGGCCCACCAAAGATGGGCAGGTCTCCAGCACTCAAGAACCTGAGCCTTGCAAATGTGCAGCGCAGGGCCAAGCTGTATCTCCCTTTGCACATATGCAGTGATACTTTGCACTGGGAGCCCTGGCACAGGAAGCGTGTATTGGTGCTGCACCACCACCAGGCCAGCATCCCTCTGTAGAACTTGGGTAAGAGCATGCAAAGAGGACAGAGCCAGTCTCTTCTCAGTGGTACCCAGTGATGAGTCAATAGGCAAAGGGCACAAACTTGAACACAGGAGGTTTGCTTTGAACATCAGGAATAACTTCTTTACTGTGAGGGTGACTGAATGCTGGCACAGGTTGTGGAGTCTTCCTCCTTGGAGATCTTCAAAAGTAGCCTGTGCGTGGCCTTGCATAACCTGCTCTAGGTGCCCCTGCTTGAACACGAGGGTTGGATCACATAAACTCCAGAGGTCCCTGCCAACCTTAGCCATGCTGTGATTCTGTTACCTCATACCTGAAAGAGCTTTA
Organism: Aythya marila; assembly: GCF_965140915.1. Taxonomy (NCBI): domain Eukaryota; kingdom Metazoa; phylum Chordata; class Aves; order Anseriformes; family Anatidae; genus Aythya; species Aythya marila. Next base: position 59,587,886 of record NC_139045.1, on the reverse strand, counting down.
CATGAAGGCAGTTTCCTGAGAGTCAGATGTAATGATTTGTCCCAGGTCCAGAGAGGAACTGTCCGCCATATGACCCCCCTAGACATCCACAGTTCAGTGGCTCTCTCTCAGTCCTTGATGTGACATATTGTTTCCCTGAAAGCGAGCAGTGAAGTCTGTATATTCAATGTTCAAAGTATGTCAGGATTCCCTATCATACCATACACATCACTGTATGGTAACACTCCTTTATTTTGCTTTTTTCAGGAAATTGCTTTAACACTGAGTTAAAACCTGCTCTTGCAGAGAAACCTAGTCTGACTTGCCCTGCTACAACCCAGTAGTTTCTGTGCCTCCAGGAACTCAGTGGGAGTTGCTGACTCCACAGAGCTGATCAGTGGTATTTTGCTTCACACAACGCAGCAGTTCATACCTCCTACTGAGTTTGGAATTATGCTACTACTTTTTTTCATGCTTGAATGTAGCTGTAGTTTGCTCTGTACTCACAGAGCAACTATAGCAGATATATGACTAACGTGATACTAAAACACTAAACTAAAATTAAACTTCATGCAGAAAAGCAGTTATTTTTTTGCCATTATGGAGATGAGCATACTGGTTTGCATTTTTTTAGCGTTTTTTAAAGACTTCCATGGTATGCTTTAAAAACACTGGATTGTTCTGAGATCCTCGCCAGTTTATAACATGAATAGGACATCAATACTTCTATTACCTTTGGTACTGTGAAACAAAACAAAACAAAACATAACAAAACACACACAAAAAAAAGTGGAAGTACTGTATTTTCTGTTGGTTTAAGTTAAAAGATTTAGATATGAAGTAAAAAGCTTCTCTTCCCTTCTGTTTCTCCAGCATTATATTTAACATTTTTTCTTCTGTGTTTTCAACATGTCTCTTGCACTCATATAAAAGCATTAAGTTATGCAGCCCTATTTTAACTTTGTAAGTGCCCTCACTTACAACTTCCAGACACAAACAATTTATGTTGGATAAAACTAATTATGACATGCTATCATTGGACAAAATCTAAGGAAAATATGGTAGTTTTCAAATAGCCAACAATGACTTTTCAACATTGTGAGTGCATTTTTTTTTTCTTTTTGTGGGAAATACAAGAATAGCCTCATACACATTCAGCTCCTCAGTATAAATTACAAAAGTGAAAAAGAATGTGTGACGGTGGAAAGTTTGTATCCCACACAATTTCAGCAAACCAAAAAAATGTCTTGCTTGGAGATTTACTGCTTAGTGCGTGAAAGAATAAACACACTTATTGAAGAAAGCAAAAAAGCATTCTGATGATTAATAGGGTTCACAGAAGAAAAACATGTATCCTTTTACTCAAAAGGTCATTAACTACATTCAGATGTGTTTTATAAGAATAAATACTGTATTTATGACGCAAATTTCAGTATAGTTTGAGAGCGGGTTATCTGATAAAAGAAACATATTTTCTGTCTTTATAACTGAAACAAAAATAAATTTCAAATGGAGTATGACCCCATGGTTGTAAGCTAAACTTTTGTCACATGAAAGTAAAAAGGCAAGATGAATATTTTATGAATCTTGTTTTCCTTGTGAAGATACTAAGAAATCGGGTATCAAGGAGTGGCAATTTCATATTAAAATTTACTATCTCCATTCTAATCAGAAATAGATGAGGAAGGTTGAAAAAAATCTGACTTCTAAACTTTACTCTGTCTTCCTCCTTGTTCCTGTTAGCCTGAAATCAAGTGTTTAAGCAGTGATTCGCTCAAGACACAGCCTCAGCTCCTTGACTTTTCACCGTGCTTTCCAAGCCAGCACAGCAGACCACACAACCAAAGCCACCAGCGCACCAGGATGATGTGTGGAGTGATCCCCTGGCATCTGGACAAACCCACACAAAGGCTGCTGGAGGTAAGCTTTATTATTACATTTTTTGTGTGTGTGTTAAAAGTCCACAGGATCCAGTGAAATCACTGACGGGAGGCAGTGATTCGGCTTGGGCTTCATGTGTTTGGGCTGCCACTGTCCCACAGGTTGTGGTCTTTCTCTTGGGGTTCTGCATAAGATCTCCATAGGAGATCTAGGAAGCACTCATAAAGCATGGTGGAAAGGCGGGCTGGTAGCCGGTACCCCGTGAGGGGGTGACTAAGGACGAGCACACGGCCGCCACTCCCTGAGGCAGCACCGGCCTCAGTCAGCCCTCGCAGCCCGGCCTCTATGCGACCACCCTGAAGCGCTGACGCCCCCTCCCTTCCGCACCCCGCGCATGCTCCCGAGGAAGATTGGGCTCCCGGCGGCCCGTAGCTTCCCCGGCAACCGGCAGGAAGCGTGGAGCGGAGCGGGGGGAGCGGGGCTCTCCTCCTGGCACGCCGGGGCCGGCAGCGCTGGGTCGGGCCCCGCCGAGCCCTCTCGGGAAGGAGGAGGGAGGGAAGAAGGAGGCGGGGGATCGTCGTTGCCCGCCGGCAGAGGGTGGCTGTTTGAGTCCCTCAGCGGTTACGGGGCTCGGGTCCCCCTCGTCTCTCTCGTTCTCTGTCCCAGCAGCGCTCCGGGAGGGTTGTCGCTGGGCAGGGTAAGTGAGCAGCGTGGCCTTTAAAGTCCTGCTCGCTGTCGGTCTGCCTCTGATAAGAGGCTTCCAGGAGCCAAGCTTCTTCCTTTCTGCAATGAAAGGCACCTCTCAGGTGTGCTCTTTCTTGTTGTCTGTATGTTTCTGTCCTTTGCTTGAAGTCTGTCACCTGCCGGCGGGACGGTTCGCATCCACATCAAGCCTGGTGTGGCGCTTGTTTGATTCCCAGCTGTGCCCGTGCGGCCTCAGCTCTGTACGTGCCTGTGCCTCTTCCAGCTCTTGCCTACACAAGGGCTTTCATCTTGTTCGGAGGCCGAGGCCCTCCCTATGAGAAGTCCTTTTTCCACTCCCTTCCGCCTCCCCCTGTAGCAGTTGTGCTTTTACAAAACCTTTATCACCGTCTGTATCTTCCATCTTAACTTTTGTCCCAAAGGGCTGATCTGCCTGTTGTTATTCATTTATTTAACTTTCTGCGATGGTGTGAACAGTGGCTTTTGAAGTGCATCTAGATTTTGATGTTAGTTAAAACGCTGTTAAAGTCCTTGATGTGTATCTTAATTACTTACTGGAAGAGAAAAAAAAAAAAAAAAAAAAAAAAGAATACTTCCAAGTTAATTCTAAATACTTTTCTGAGAAATACAGAAATACGTTTGTATTATTATTAAGACAATTGCATTATGAGCAAGTGTACATTTCAAAAGTTGACACTGATAGCACTGTTTTGTGATACATAATACTAATGCTAAGAACTTTTTATTTAGTGTTTTTGTGGTATTAAAATATGTTGATTCCAATTTTGCTGACAGTTCTTACTATGTGTTTTCTGAAATGATTAGAGTTTTGTGGTAATAAGGTTACACTTAAAAATTAGTAAATTTTCTTTCTAAGTTATTGTCAGTCTTCTAGGGCTTCAGGATTAATGGCTTTAACGATTTTCATTTTACAAATATAATAGTTTCTGTGTCATGTATGTTTTTGTGTGTTCTAAAGAAACTTTCAGTTGTTTAATTGTGGTACATTAGCTTGTCATTTAAATAGATTGTCACTGAAGGCAGGCTATATCTTGAAAATGTAAAGGAGAACAGTGCAAGATTATGAGGTGTATGCACTTGAAAGATGAAGTGACAGACTTCTCTGTCTAAATGATCCCTTATACTGCATAGGTTGTGGAAGAATAAGTGTTTCTTTTGTCGTACACTTATTTAGATTTTCTTCTCTGTTTGTTAATGTCAGTCTTCAGACCTCAGGATCCTAACCTTTGATATTCTGTCTTACAGGAATGGGAACTCATATTTTTAATCTTTTTTGGTTATAGGTAGTAATGTTCTAAGAATGTCATCAGGCGTCCAAATAAAACCAAAGACTGCAATACAGAAAAGTAAGGCATCCTCTCCTTTGCCATGTTCTCCAGAACCTGCAACTAAACCACAGCCAAAGCCTAGTGACAAGCTGAATCCCAAAACTATTGATCCGGTATGTATAGGTATGGGATTTCTATTTGTTTAAAATAGTTCTCTTGATGGAAGAAATTTCCATGCTTCAGGAAATACATGCAGAAGATGATACTTTCATATGGGAATTTCTATGTGTGATTTTTTTTTTCTTTAAACCTTTTGTAATTAATACAATCAATTAAGCTAAGAAGTCAAATCATGCACACAATTTTAACAATCTTAATGTAGGCGCAAACACTAGAAAGATAGAAATAAAGATTTCATGGTATTTCCTGCTATATGCTTAGTGATATGATGCTTAATCTTGAAAGTAGTATTGAATGATCATGTCAGTAAATGATACCATAGCTCACATGGATAAGAAGCATGCATATAAAATAACTTTGTGCAAGTTTTCCTGCCATGAAGCTCCCCACTGATTTCCAGTGCCCTCATACCATCTTGCCCAACATTTGGTGTGTCTCTATCATCTTACCATCTTGTACTTTTGTCTGTACTCAGATCAGGCTGGAATTGGAGCAAAGCATGTTACATATACATGTTACCTGCATATAATTTTTCACATCCTTATTGCATATGGCAATATTGCATATGGCAATAAGGATCATTAGGAGAGTGAGAGGTACTTAGTCTGTTAAGAGAGAACCTGTAAGACTTCAGTGTTAAGATTTGCATGACAAAGTAGAAAAATGAGAGCATTCCACCAGGAATGTATTCATTTTTGCAACCTCCTAGCCTGACAATTCTGAAAAGGACTTTTTTGATAAATCGTATGTGTTTTCCATCCTAAGATCTTTCTTTTTTTGATTATTTTTAGAATCATGTGATTAAGTTCCTTTCTTGATAAACTGCAGTTTTAACATATTCAAACATTACTGTTATAACCAAATAATTTTTGGTTGTTGGTGTCCTCACAGTTTGGTACTCCTTCTAGAACACCTTCTGCATTTGCCGCTATATATGCTAAAGGTGGCATTCCATGCAGGTATGTTAGTTTTGTTTCTTTTCTTTCTTATATGTATTATGGTTAGGTAGAATTATGCAAGTTGAAAAACATCTGTTCAAAACTCCTTGCTCTTTTAGTTAAGCAGTTTGATTCCATTCATTTCAGAAGAGATTTCTACTACTTAGCTCTTTTCAAAGAAAGAAGCAATTTTACATGTTTGACATGGCTTTTTTGTAAAGTATTAAACCTTTTTTACAAACAAATGAGATTTCTTCATATGTTTTCTCCTCCCTAATAACAACAATAATAAAATCAGTGCCATTTTAGTAAGCAGACATCTTGCAGTCTTTTTTTGTCTGTAGTACTATGAAATAAATTGTGTATCGTTGTGTGTTAATTTGTTCAAACTTTACTTCTTTATACAGGTTAGTGCATGGCTCAGTAAAACACAGACTGAAATGGGAATGCCTTCCTGAAACTGTTCCTTTTGATCCTCTTCTTGTAACACTGGCAGAGGTAAACTCTTGCATAGTTAAGCATACAGTATTTCTTTCACATAGTGCTGAAAAGTTATGCAGATGTACAGTAGCTACGTTTTTATGTCAGCTACTGTGTTATTTAGTTGCTACTATAGCTGGACTGCTGTGGTTTGTGGTTTATTCTTTGAAACAGGAGATAAATAAGTGTCTCTGAGCTATATGCTCCTAAAAGCTAAGTAATGCCAGTCTGCTTTTTCAGGATTCAATTAAAATTGTTGTAGGAGGAGCTAAGGTGCAGCCGGTCTCCAGACCCACTTTCAAATATGAAGTTAAGTAACAAACGAGAAGCAAACTCATCCCTTTCTGACCTGAGCATTTAACTGGGATGTGGGAACCCTGTGGAAAAAAGTAGGATTTCAGTTCTTCCAAACACCTACAAAGAGTTTGTTTGTTCTTTTTTTTTTTTTTTTTTCTTTCCACAGCACAAACCTTTCACGTGTATTAATTACAGTCCGGGGTCCAAAAAAGTCCTCTAGGGATTGTGAAAACATAAACCTTTTATAGGTAAAAGACTGATCATATAGTCACCAAAAATGCATAGGAATGTGTTCACTGACTGGATTTGCCTGGGACTGAAAAGGTCTAAGCATTTTCAGAGTTCACAAAGAAGTATTGATTCTTTAACTCATACCTTTTGGAAGCATTGGAGTCTACCGTTCAGTAGTCAGTGTAGTTGAATTCCACAGCTCAATTTCAATCAAAAACTGTTGTTAGCCTTTGTGTGCCTCTGCAATGATCTTTATGCGTTGAAATGTGTGAACTGTCATGGACTCTTTCTACTTCTTTGGAGGTCCTGACTGTGCCTGTACTGTGAAAAGAAATGCCCACCTCCAAGCTAGTGTCAACTGATACCTACTGTGGATAATATAAAGAGTAATTTAAAACCAACTGTATTAGATTTTTCACTTACCTGTTTTCTGGTAACAGCCACCTGGTGGATTTCTTTGTGTTGTTTTTTTTTTTCACTGCAAATGAATAATTTACTGTTTATCTGATACTAAATGCAAAGGGTAAAAAAGCTTTGTCCAAATGAGATACTATATAAAGAAATGTGTTTATAAAACTTTTCTTTTATGAGGGATAAAAAGTAGTTGTTCCTTTCTGACTGCTGCGGTCTGTATATATTTGTCTCTACTTTGCTATGTTCCGTAGTTTTTCTTACTATTCTAGGTCACTGGAGAATGCTATTTCTTCTTTTGACCTCATAGTGCCATTTCTGTAATAGATGTGGTTTAGCTAGAGGTATATCCTTTTTCTTTGGAGGCATCTGAGTAAAGTGTTATGCATTTCAGTTATGCTGTTTTACAAATTGTTACACCTGAAGAGGAGGAAGGCTTTCGTGTTAGCCTCTTTCAACACAATCATCCAAAACCCTGACAGATTAAAGACAAATACAAATACAAGCGACTTTTTCGATGTGAAAAACAGATGAGACAGTTGTGACTTTTCATGAGAAACCAGAGAAGAAATGGAAATCACTACTGTTCATCTGCTTTTGCTTTAATCTTACGTAAAATATTTTCCTCTTTACATTCTAACAGCTTGTTGTAGATGCTTTTCTGGACCAAACAGTGAGGTTGTCTCTTCCACGTTGCTTTACCACACAGTTATGTCACACAGTTATACCACACAGAATCACAGAATGCCTCAGGTTGGAAGGGACCTCTAGAAGTCATTTTGTCCCCCCTTCTTCTCAAGCAGGTCATTCTAGAGCAGCTTGCCCAGGGCCATGTCCAGGTGGCTTTTGAAATGCTCCAAGGAGAGAGAGACTGCAAACTCTTAGGGCAACCTGTGCCTGTACTCTGTTACCTACACATCACAGAAGTGCTTTCTGATGTTCAGACAACCTCCTGTGTTCCATTGTGTGCCCATTGCCTCTTGTTGCTGCTACATTACTTTGTATGTGTGTGCTATGCACACTCCTTCATATTTAGCAATTTAAATCACTGGCCTTTTTGGAGCCCTGTGCTGGTTGAGAAGCTAGATTTTGTAACTAGATGTGAACTTGTGTAACAGATGAGTTACACTTTTATATTGAACTGTGTGTGTTTGCACTTGTAGACATACACTTTGCCAGTGACTGAGTCAATCAGACTTCATTAGAGGTGGAAAGTTCAGCAAAGGAATTATTAGGGGTCTAATGGCTTACTGACAATTACACAGAGGTATATTTAGTACTCATTATGTGTTCCTGGTTAAACTACAAATTGGTACTTAGGATGAGGAAGGGAAATGCAGTTCTAAAATGCTGTTGTAAACAGTATGTCTCGCTCACATAGAGGTAAACATGAAGATTTCTTCCGAAGGTTGTCCATCAACTTCAGCCATCTGAATGTTATTTTTAAATAATAGTGACCAGAAGTCTTCAGGGATTTCTTCTAACTGAGGTACCGGGGTACAAAAAGTACAAGGTACTTTGATGACCTAGAGCTTAATGAGTCAGTCTAGACAACAGGCTGCCATGAGGCCTCCCCTCAGGCTTCTCTACTCTGGGCTGAATAAGCCAAGCAACTTCAGCCACTCCTAATGTGTCTTCCTCTTTAGACCCTTCACTATCTTTGTAGCCCTCCTTTGGACACGCTTTGCTAGTTTTATGTCCTCGTTTTGTGGTGCCCCAAAATGCACACAGTGCTCTAATTGAGGCCACAGCAGCTAGGAGTGTTGTGCCTGATGTTCCCCAGTTGGCCTTCCTGGCAGCCAGGGCACACAGCTGGCTGCTGTTCAACTCGCTGCCAACCAGATATGTTTCAGGAGTCTAAATAAATGTTGAATCCGGTCTGGGAGGTAGAATAAAGTGTATACTATAGAGTGAGCTTTTTTTTTCCTTTTGAAAGATCAAATGTCAATATCTAAAGTAGCTTACAGCTCCTATTGCTCGTATTACCATATGGCTTTAAATCTTTGAATTCTGTTGCTCAGGTCTTGGCTAGACATGCTTATTTGTACCATTTTAAAGTTTTTGCGTTTGTGGGGGGGGTATTTTACTTTCTTTTCTTCTTTTTTCTTTTTTTTTTTTTCCCCTCAGGGTACAGAAATTAGTTACAAGTGTGTGTATATATATTATATATATATATGTATTGTTGAAAAAAATCATTATCTTTAATCACTCTACCTAAAGAAGTACAAGTACTGATTGAAATAGCAATGTTCACAATGTGAGTCTTAATATTCAGTGTTCCAAAAGAAAAATGAATAGGAATATTCTGTGAGCAGAGTTGTACTCAATGGATCCACACGGTGGAGTTAGTGTATCTTATGTTTTGAATTGATCTGTTATCTAAACATTATCTTTGTGCTAGATGGAACTTTTTAAAAGTGATTTTGTTTAAAGACTATTAAAAAAACGTTTTATATTTACAACAGGGTCTGAGAGAGACAAAGCATCCCTATACATTTGTTTCAAAGGAGGGTTTTAAAGAATTACTTATGGTTGAAGGTGCTGCTGAAAAAACAATTCCCTTGTTGCCTCGTCTAGTTCCAGTGTTAAAGGCTGCATTGGTATGTCTTACTCTTCCTACAGAGATTTTCATAGATTTTTTTTTTCTTTTTAAGCTGGTGAGGACTACAAGGAAAACATTAATGTGATAAATCTGTTGGACAGGCTTTTATTTTGGGGTTCACAGGTGTAGGGGTATAGTGTCTTTTTCTCATGTTATCCCTGCCTTGGTTCACTTAGATAAATGAGTCTTTAAGAGTAAAATCAGATGAGCAACTCCTTGTATAGCTGAGTGATAGCAGCTATGGGCAAATTCGGTAGAAATGTTCTGTTAAAGATATGAATATAAGCAGAAAAAAATATAAGTAATCATGGTGGTTTTTATGTCCACATGCAAAACATGTTTGATATGAAATAAAGTGGAGATGCCAGAATAAATAATCACGTTACATTTAAAAATGTAAAAAAAAAATGCTACAAAGATAAAATAGAATACATCCATGAGGAAAAAGGAAGAATATTATTATAATGTTTGAAGACATAATCTTCATTTTTAAAATGTTTGTAATTTTTTCAACTCCTTCAGAAAATAATGTGTTTTAAAAGTACTGGCCTGGAATACTCTTTTGGATCTTTTTAATATCTTTCAGAACACTTTTTTAGTTTGGCCATTTTCTGTCGTTTATTCTAGCTGTGCTTCAGTTATATTTTCACAGAGATGGATAAACACTGAAAATTCTTTGAGATACAAACTCAGAGGTGTAATAGAGGATCAGTGTTGTTTATTATTAACATCTTTGGTTTATTTTGGAAGACATAATTAGAAAAAATATTATTGTGTGTTCTTCCAATAACTTATTTATCTGATAATTTTTATTGTTGCACTATTTAACGAGACAAGACTTTATATCAAAACCTACTGAGCAATGACTTCTTCTTTCTTCTACTTAAACAACAACAAAAAAAAAACAACACACCAAAACATTCAGGGCCCAAATGTCAGAATAGAAGAATGACCCTTTAAATAAAGATCACTATTAGTACAAGGAAAATGGTCATGAAACAATTTCTCTGCTCAGGGAAGAGTGAGATAACTAAAGCAGTAGAGAACTCACATAGAAGAACTTTCCCATGGGAGCAATAGAAATGACAAAGCCACCTTAGAAGTAGATAACAGCGTGATAATTGCTGGCAGATGAAAAAGCTGTAGTTGGCAGGGGAGTAAATTCATTGATCCAGAATGTCATTTGTTTGTGGATTTCTCCAACAAAGACAATTGTTATGAATTACTTAGGAATTACCCTGTATTCAATACATTTATAACTAAAATTTCCCTCAATTTTGATATATGCACATTTTAAAGTTTCTTTTTAGCATGCTGTGAAGCAGTGCATATAGGGTATGTTCCAAAACTATCAGTATAGTGCCTTTTTTGCCTGATGAATAAATTTATTGATTTGTTCATCAATCAAATATTAGTTTCCTTTTTTTTTTTTTTTTTTTTGAGGAAGTGCAATAGTTTCACTGACATGGATGCTTTTGTTTTCTGCTTTAAAAAATACTTCTGCATTAAAGTATTACATCTGGATAGTTATATTCAGTCATGTTGTATTTCTAAACTGCTTTTAATGTTACAAAAATTAGCAGTTCCACAGCACTTTAAATTTATCAAAATACTATATACAATCATAATATAGAGATTGCAGTTTTGAAGAAACTGTGTTTGTTTGAATATTAGTCTGACAGGATTTTCCCCTTCCTTTGAAGGCCCATTCAGATGATGAAGTATTTGAAAGGGGATTGGATGCTTTAGTTCAACTGAGTGCTGTTGTTGGCCCATCTCTTAATGATCATCTTAAGCATCTGCTCACAAATGTAAGTTTTTAGTGCTGTAGTAACAGATCATCTGTATTTTTATGGTTAAGATGTTTGTTATAGTATCTGCACAGATATATTGGAAGACTCAGCAGTTTCATGAAAAGCATTGCTTTGTATATTCCTCTGTGTAAATCTGTTATTCTTTAATAATGTGGTGACATATAAAGTTCTAGCAGGCTCCAAAAACTGACGTTAAGGTTAATTGGAGAAAAATGGAATTGCTTTCTGTACTACTTAAAAAAGATCCAGCTTTGAGCCTGAGGTGAAACATTCTATGTTTTGAAGGAATTTTTATATTTACTGGTAAATGAGTGTGAATGTTTTCAAAAATCTGTGAAAGCCTTGATAAATTAACATAGGGAAATATTTCTGCTTCTCTCAGATGGGAATTCTGCAGAAGGAAGTTTTCATTCAATAAACTTGAGTTGAACTGTGGAAAGTAATTTTTATACTGAGTCCTCCTATTGACGTCCTTCTGTAGATTTTCTTCCTCTATTGAATAGGCTTTTCATGGTTTAATTTAACCTGCCTCCAAAGTGAATTTTTACAGCAAAATAAAATGACTTATTAGATACCCAGTGCAGAAGAGAGAATCTAAAGCAGCTTTTTTGTTTGGTTGCGTGTTTAGATTATTTCCACTATAATAAATCTCTTTCAGTGCAGAGGAAAAGTGTGTCAACTTTTCATGTGGACAATACTTCAATAATGACTTTGCTTTAATGTTGATACCTCTTCAAAACTTGCTTGCTAAAAACCAACAATTTAAAATTGTTTGGCTAACAGTTGAGCTTTAATTCTCTCATCAGTTAATACTTCATACCTTTTGCCTTGACTAATTTTTATACTTTGACATCAGCTACGAGCTATAAAGTGATGTTTCTTGCAGCTCTCACTTACCAAAGACAGATAAAATAAAGTAGTAAAATAGAATTATGTTGGATTTTTTGCACATATAGTACTATATTGGGCAATAGACCTTTTTATTTTACTCTTCCAATAGCTTTCAAGAAGATTAATGGACAAGAAATTTAAAGAAAAAATTACTGTTGCTTTACAGAAGTTGGAGCAATATGGTGGAAAGGTGAGTTAAACAGATAATAATCTGTAATCTGCATGCATGAATGCAGCATTGCCAAGACAGCTTTCATCTCTGCCTTTCAGATTAATAACCCTGTTCCGAGTAATGCTTTGCATGTCACAACTATTCATATTGCATAAAACACTGGATTTTGCACTGTGGCATTTCCAGTCCATGGTAAAATAGTTGTTTTAGTCTGAGGTATTGAATGATAGAAATGACATTAAATCACTGTGTGATCCGTATTCTGCCAGCTAGCTTTTGTTGTCCCCCATTTTTTAACTTCCACTTTCATATGTTATTCATTGTTTCAATCTCAGAGCAGGAATGCAGGAGTACATTTCAGTAAAATATTCTAAGGGATCAATACCTATATCAGAAACTGCTTGGCTCTACTTCTATAGCACATCAATTCAAGAGAACTCTTTTTGGGAACAAGTGTTCATCCATGTGGATCCCTACTCATGATATTTGCTTGGAACATTTTATTGTCCTTGAGGGGAAGCTCATGCAGCCTTAGTGGCTAAATAAGATACTTTAAAAAAAAAAATGTTTTTTATTATTTTCTATTTCTCTATAAAGTTTGAAGTTTTTCCAGGGTTTAGAGTGTGTGTGGAGTGGATTATGTACGGTAAGATTCAGGATGTCTTATGAGTCTTTATTCCAAGTTAGGCACTGCAGCACTTAAAATGTAGATTTTCGTGCTGAGTAAAGCGTTTGGGCTACTTGTACAGGCTGTAGGGTAGATGCCCATGAAGAGCGAGTGACTGAGGAATTCACCAAATGTTAACCTGTAAATAGATTTTGGTCCCTTCTGGAGTATTGACACCTGACACCACAGGCTGAATATTTGCCTTGCTTCAATACACTTGGGATGAAGGCTTTGTGTTCATTTTTCTGAGCTTAAGTGCTTTCCTCAGCAGCATTTACTCTTGCTAAAGGATACTTTTTGCTGTTATTGATAATGCTTGCCTGTTCCTTAATAGCTTAGTGAGGTCACTTACTGAGGAAATCAGATACTAACATTCTAGCCCACCGTGGTTAACCCAGAGGTTAGATCTGCAGTTGTTATACATCAAAAAAAAAATGCATTAAGTAGTAGATGATAGGCTATTCTTCTATGTTATAATTCTAATACGGTATAGTGCTCTAGTATTCTGTTGACATCTTCTGTCTTGCTGTACATTGTGCTGCAAGGACAAGAGCAGAAAAACTGAGTGTTGGCTTGGACATCCATCTAGAATGGAAAGTACTTGCTCTAATGACCCCATGGGCACTTGAATGTAAGGTATTATATGGTCACTGACAAAGAATTGGAATCACATGAAGAGCAGGGACCAGTGTATATCTTACTGCTTCTGAACTTGTTTTCCATAGTCAGTAAGCACCCAAATTATCTGCAGGCACCACTTCATTTTTTTTTTTTTTGGGTGCTCATATTCATTTAATGGCAATAGGAATGTTTATCTTGCAGACTTCAAAACATCCTGACAAAGCAGCATGAAAATTGTTATTTCTGTGTAGTGGGATGAGAAGAAGAAAATTACATTTCATTTTGGTGTCCTGAGAATTTATGTCTAATGGAGCTAATCCAGTGAATAATCTTACGTCTGTCCGCTAATTTCTTGTAGTATGTTGGGTTTGTGAGTGGTCTTTCTGTATGTCCTTTAAAATTCTGTCAGAAGATAAGGCAGAAAAGTGGAAACAAGCTCCTAAAACGTGATTATAGCCAGCAACATTATATAGTTCAACTAACGAATTAATACACTTATTTTTAAATGTTACAATGAATATGATTAGTACTTCTATTGGAAATCCCTTTGAGAATGTTTCCTTTTTTTTGTCCATTATTTTCGGCTCTTTTGAAAGTAAATTTCTTATAAGTATTAAATTTTAGTTTTGTACTGTTTCGTTAGAAGAAGGTAACTAAGCAAAAGTTTTAAATTATACAATTTATAATTATTAAGTGAATCTTCTCCTATGTAGTGTTAGGGCTAATTGTTGTGTTTAAACTTATTGTATTTTCATCAACAGGCGACTGTGGCTATCATCAAATCTAAAATTCCAACCTATTGTTCTATATCCTCTTGAACAAAAAAAAATCTGTAGTGAGTTGTACTGTGAGGTCAAGTTTGAAGATTAAGTGCCTGTGAGCGTCACCAACACTTCTTTGTGGTATGCTATGTTCTCTTAAACTAATCACAGTTCTTCAGTGTAATGGAAAGTGGGAAACATCCCATCAGTTTGTGAATATGTAATTATGAGACTGTTTAAAATAATTCTCTATTGGCTGCTATTTATGTATGCATTGTGCTTACAAGGACACTGACAAATTGGCTATTATTTCAAAGGCTGAGTAAATATAGATTCATATTTTGTTGTAAATTGCATTTTCCTTTAATAGATTTGCTTAGTATGTTTTGTAGATTTGTATGATGCAAAACAATTTATACTTACTTAAATGGGAATTCACATAGTGCTAAATTACAATGCACTTTTGAAACATTTAACTTATTGTGTCCCAATGGATGCAGTTTGGGTTCATCAGGACTTAGTGGATTAGACATAGAACTAAAAGAACTCACCTAGACTTTTTGAGCTTTTGAAGGTATGAAGCTTACCATACAGGTAGCAAGCTGTATTTACTCATTGCGTACTCGGCATGTTGTTTTCAGAAGCTGGAACAGCATTTGTCCATGAGCGTACTTGAGCTTGATTGCAAACTATTGACGGACAGATCTTGAAATAAATACCGTTCAGGTTTGTTGTTCTGTGTGTTTGAGTTACCCTATGGGGGAGAACTGACTAAAGTGGTAGTTAATTTAATTCAGAACTGTGGTTAAGTTCTGTGCAAAGTCAAGACATACATGTATATATATTTAAGCATTTTAAAATAACTTAATTTTGTTGGCAGAAATGTTAAATCTGAAGAAATACAGTTATTTAACAACACAAAAAATTGTTCATGCTGGTTTTTCTTTGTTTACTTTATTTCTTATTTTATTTTTTTTACAAAATGTGCACATTTAATTTACACAAACACACTACAGCAAATTTCAGGTGTACATGTATTGTACTACTCTTATCCTACACTGGTGATAGCAGAGCAGCCTTCAACATGCCTCTAACATCCCATCTCTACACCAGAATAGATACCTGATTTATTTATTTATTTTTGTGAAAGAATGTTTGCCACATTCTTTCTACTTCATTAATCCCATTTCACATTTTCTGCAGCAATGTCACAATGAAGATTGGCTTATCTCTGATAGCATTTCACCTATTTTGAAGTATTGGCATAAATCTCTGGACAACATATCTTAAAAATTACATGTATTGGAGGGGGCATACATTTTTAATCTAGATTCAGAATTAAGCTTGCTCCAGTCTTAATTAAGAAATTATCCTAAAAAATGTAATGCACTTATCACATATAGATGATATTGTACAGCTGAAGCTTCATTTTTTT
This sequence comes from Aythya marila, assembly GCF_965140915.1. Classification (NCBI taxonomy): domain Eukaryota; kingdom Metazoa; phylum Chordata; class Aves; order Anseriformes; family Anatidae; genus Aythya; species Aythya marila. The sequence continues at coordinate 59,572,535 of NC_139045.1, read as the reverse complement.
TCCTAATCCTTTCTCATAATTAAAGATATTACAAAAAAGCTGATACAGATGTTATCCTGTCTAGAATTCGTTATTAGTAGATGTCGCTATGTAGTGATATTCAGTCTGTGCACTGAAGAGGAACAGAAGTTTCAAAGGAACGTTGTGGTTTTCTTCTTCATTAAAGGCAACAAGACACATACCCATGAACACAGTGTTAGGATCCGGTTAAGTTTTCTTCATGAAAAATTCAAGGTCAGAAGATTCTTTAATTTTAAGCAAAGATCTTCGTATATATGTCCAAGAATTATTAGTAATATAAGGACTCCTGATATTAATGGCATGAAAAAATAAACGCAGATTTAATAGATAAGTATGATTAATAGAAGTTTACTAGTATTTGTTAGGGAATAAATCTACCTAAGCAATTATCACTTAAAGTTGTGTTACATAACATCTCTTCCTCTCAAGTTATTTATTTTGTTAAGTTTGGGGTTTTGGTCTTCTTTTTCAAAGAGGAGAGAAGCAAGTCAAAGGTGGAAGGCAATTGCAGCAAGCTGTGCATTGCACATTGCACATAGCACATTAAGTTAAATTATTATTAAAAAAACTGAGAACTACACCATACAAACGTGGAAAGGAAATACATGGTAATGCCTCTGTATAAATTAGAAGCTGAGATTTAATAAATACACTCAAACACCTGGAGCTGAATCCAGTACAAATGAGTAGCAAAACTAAGAGTATTTATTTAATCTCCTTATGAGATTAAATCTATTTTATCTAGGGGTTGGAATGATAATAAAGCTGCATAAAGTCAGGTCCTATCTTGGGGGTTTTGAAATAAAAAACAGACTTTTCAGAACAATATTGTTACGTACCCACTTTTGAGGTGCTAAATAAAAAAAAAAAAAAAAAAAGTTTGAAAAGATTTGGGGGGGAACTTTCTAATAATAAAAAAAAAAAGACTTATTTGCATAATACATATCTCAATATAAAGCTGAGTAATTTTATGTATGGTAAAGTGGGAAATCCATCTTTTGGATAGTATTGCAGAGTAGCTCATGTTTGTCCATTAAATGTTGACCTAATGCCTTCTTTATATCACATTTTCAAAGAGCTGCATGGATCGCATTATATTCTCATCCTGTAACAAAAAAAAAAAAAAAAAACAAACACATAAAACAAACACAAGTCATACACCATTACAAATGTAGTTGGCAAATATCTATAGTGAAATTGGGTGGAACTAACTGTACATGTGTCTATTTTTCATCTTGCTTGGAGAAAGTGTTAGCAGAAAATGGCTATTAATGGATCTACTCCTAATTTGTGTCCATTAATTAAACCAAAACTAGTCTGTCAAGAATGCATAAGCATGTTAAGAAAATATGGTCTGCAGTATTTTGGAGGTTATAAGTTTAATATAAGTATAAATAGACAATATAAGTATAAATAGACAATAAATACTCAAAGAATAATTTCTATATCCGTAGTGTGAATCAGGAATTACTACATAACGTATAGTACATGAAGTTACTAGTACATGCATTGCATACCATACACAGAAGCTTTTTTTTTTTTTTTTCCAATTCTGACCCATCCTATTGTATAGCTATGGATTACTAAAATAAAATAGATTTAAATGTGGATCTTTGTTTGATTGGAACAATCAGTCAATTCCCCAGAGAACCACCAAACACTTTTACTCCTCAGCTTATCCTTTTTGTGTGTTCACACTGAAAGATGCAGACAGCTTCCTAATTCTACTTTCTGCTTTGCATTAGATAGGCAACAAAACCTTCAAATTCTAAGTAATGCCCCATGTTTACTGATGCATCACTCTGCACTTCAGTTTCTATTAGTAAATAACTCTCAGCACAGCAGTCAGAAGAAAATAAATTGTTTATATACCTTATACATTTCATTGTATAGAAGAAAGAGTTTATTTCTAATAGCCTGTATTTGGTGGTGGCACTTCTGCATCACCAGTACAGTTGCAAGAATAGGTTACACATTCATTGAGCAATTGTTGATGCCGCTAATGATTTTTATTTTTTAACCTGAATGAATACCAATTAGTACTTTCTCAAGAGATAAACTAACCACCTTTAATTCAAATGTGTAAATAAGACTGACTATTTTAGAACATTTCATAAAAGGAGTGCAGACAAAAACACCTCTTGGATTATCAGTGTTCTCCACAACTGATAGGTCTGTAGGTACATTAATATTCCAATAATAACACATGATTAAGCATGAAATCACAGTTAAATTATTCTCTGTTCAGTCTAGGGTTGATTTGTTTCATAGAAAATGACAACTGGGTAATTTTCTCATGTTGTTATGACACATGCACAGTAGGGTTTTCATCTTTGATTCTATATGGCATCTCAAGTGGTGTTGCTGTAAGAAGTGATCCACACACTATTTTTCACTAGCAAACTAATTTATCAAAGCAATGATACCTAACTGAAAATTTTAATGCTATGTAGATGAATGCTTTTAAAGTTTGCATATGAAATTTGCTAAGTTAATTTTAATTTACAGTAATGTAAGTTCTTTTCTCTGCATTGTTTTGTAATATCAATATACACCTTTGAAGTTCATTGCTGTAAGGTTACAATGTTTGCTTTGACTAGAATCGTTTGTCGTTTAATCATTTACAAATGTTTTGTGTATACATCAGCAACGAAGTTTAGCTAAGCAATATGTTCTTCATTTAGAAAGTGTTTTGACATTTCCTAATACACGTATCATTACTAATGAAACTAGCTGTTTTCTAAAATCAGCTCCATATTTCTGAAGTTTGCTGCTTCAATACAGAAACCTTCTAAATGCCCCTCCTTTATTCAGTCAGATGGGAAGGGTCATCAGAAGACATTACAGATTTGTCATGATATTTGGAACATGGTGGCTTTCAGTGTGTTTTTTCTATCTTCAGAAAAATGCAGATGTTTGATTTACACTTAGCAAAGAGTTCTAAAATACTTTAATCTTACTTATTTGCCTCTTGTTTTTCTCCCAGTACATTTTTCTAAGCAGTGTTTCATAATAGCTTTGTTTAGATTCCTGACGTTAAGGGTGGTGATTGCATAGTCCATATAAACTACAAAATATAGATGACTGGGCTTTGCCAGGCCTGACATAACTGCAAGCTCACTTTGAGGTTTTTCTTCCTGAATTCTGATACAGCTCCTTTGCTCTCTTCTGACTAGCCCAGACCTATCAAGACTCCTTACAGAATGGATTACTCTTGCAGAAAATATCTGTCCCAGAAGCCCTTTTTTCTTTATCAGAAGGTCCTTTAAGTTATTCACTTATGCACCATGCATGCCTTACTTCACCTTTGTTCCTCATGGTGTTGCTGTAGATAGGAAACAATAATGCCTGAGTCAGGCCACTTCCTACCAGCACCAAGCAGTGAGAGGACAGAAGTGTGGAAATTAGTTATGATGATAAAGAAGTACTTCTGCAGTCCTCTCTTTGTCATGGTCAGAGATAGGTCCTTATACCCAGTGAGGAGAGAAGACCATTCATCAACGGGCATTCTCATTCCAGGGTTTGAGGTAGAGTCATTTGTTATGCAAACTGGCAGGGAAGGTTTTGAGTAGACTTGCTCAGATGTCCGCCTTAAAGCCATAGGAGGGTTCACAGATGAGGAAACCAACAGATGTAAAAGTCTAGGGAACTGGAAGTGTGCTGTGCCCCATCCTGAGTTTACAGATTCAGTAGCAAAAGATTCAGATAAGCAAACGTTTATAGCAGAAACAGCAACAATCTAGACAGTGGTCAGGTGTGGACTTTTTCCCTAGGTGGAAAAATTGAATTAGATGAGTATTTTGCATCTTGGGAAAGAGATGCTGAACAAAAAGCAATACTGATAACCCTGTTTTTTCCATAGAACATACAGAAAGGCTATAAAAATGTTTCATCATGTCTAAAACACAGACAAGTTTACTATAGGAGAGATCACAGAATTAACAATGCCTAGAGCAAACTTAGATAAGTACTCATGAACAAGGAGAATTAGTCCTGGAGTGATGCAAATCACTGCATGCTGAGAAAATAAAAGAAGTTGAATGTTGTCTTTCTAGATCAGTCTTGTACGTACTAAGATATTAGCAAAAGGTTTTCCTACAGCTGTGTTTTAAAAGGAGGAGGCCACTACTGTCCTTTGGAAGAAACATAATCTGGAAAATGCTGAAACCACATGAATAGAGCACATTTTCTGAACAAAGTTTCTTGAAAGATTCAGGTTGAATCTAAAACGCAGGTCTCGTTTCTGAAACAAAATCCTGATGTAAACATGAATTAAACACTGCAGCTCAGAGCTCTTAATAAGAGAACAGGTCTTCATAGGCAGAGAGACAAAAAATTAGACAGCAAGGTACTTTTTGTACGCCACCTTTGAAGTTAAAATAAAGTGAAGAAAAGTGTCAAGATGATCTGTCCATTAAGAAGAGTGAATGGTGTCTCTATCATGTAATGATTTAGAGGATCTCTCTCTATCATGTAGATTCTGAATAATCAGAAGAGATAAATACGAAATCTTCCAACAGAAGTGAGAAAGTGTGAATCGCACTGGAAAAGGAGAACACATGATTCCTTACTGAACAGACTAATTTTCTTTGAAACCGAATCATGCAGTCCACCACCATAATCACTATCACATTCAGGATTGAATTTGATTTAAGTTCCAGAACTCAGCAGACCTCAGATGAATCTCATCTCTGTTTCAGATGATCCCTCAGCTTTATTAGAGCAAATACCTTCCATTCATATTGAACAAGACTGATGAGCTAGAACCATAGTCAATGTAGCTCTGCTGACAGGACACTATCCAGTACCCATTACTAAGGGTACACAGAACAACCAGTTAGAAGAGCTGTTTTCTTTCCATTATACACCAAAGTCAGTGGATTACAACTGATCAAAGACTCACTTAATAAGTGGTTGTGACCCCTCTATATATTACTGCTTTTAAATCAAGAAAGCAATTCCAAGGAATAACTGCAGACACATAAAACGAGACAAATAGCAGAACATCTTTGCTGTGTCAGCTTCCTATATTCCAAATGATTATAAATCTATCACACACTAACTGCATTGTTCTTGCTGGTCTTGTTCTATCGTGTCTCTTGCCTACTGTATGCTTCTTGGTGTAGGAGGTAAAAAGCAATACACACAGTCTATAGTGCTACTCTCTGGCAGCTTCATACTAATCAGTCAGTTTGGACAAGGTGGACTTACCAGCTGAACACTGCTACAATTCTGTATATTTTTCATTGTGATAAATACCACTGGTTTTATTTATCTCATCACTAGGTCTGATGCAACACTTTACAGTTATTTTGTACTATGTCATGTTTATTTTTCTTGACTTTTTAAACCAACAAATTGATGGTAGTTCCTTAAATTTCTGAAAACACAACTTACCTTTTCTCATATCAGCTCCTAGTCTAAAAACTAGCCAGTTCCCAAAGGGCAGAGGAGCAAAAAAAGCCTGTAATCCCTGCTACATAAATTTATTCTCATTTGTGGCTCAAAAGGCAATGAGCTGCTTTCAGCAGCTGAGGAAAATTAACAGCCACCTGAGCAGTGTAAACACTTGCAACTGGTAATCACAGTCAGTTCTTACTCCTTTGCAATGGAAAAAAAAATTGCCTGCTGTTAACTCTTGCCATCTAACACTTTGCAAGCTCCTTCTACTCGGCCTTCTTAAGACGTTCAGCCCTAAAACTCACTCTTGGAGGAACATTCCTATATATGATAAATTTTCAAGCAATATTATTATTATTGTTGTGACTATATGCCAATCGTGACAAGAACATTCCCCAGCATGGGGAAAAAGTAGAAATAAACATTTAGCTGTATGTGAAGAAACTTTTTTTGCTATGAACTAGAGAAAAAAAAAATGCTGTTCTGCTCACTGTCACACCAAAAAACTGTGTAGCACTATGATAGCACTAGCCAACTGATAGGGGTTTGACGCTTCAGTGGGGTTTTGACACTTACCTTCTGGCAGCTCTCAATGAATTCATCTATGGTCACTACTCCATCTTTGTTTTTGTCCATTTTCTGTTCAAAAAGAATAACAATGTATGATTATCACCCTGATAAATGTACATAAAATAAGTCCTTTTTATTATTCATTTGGGTTATATGTAAGCCTAGGGACCAAGCAGGCCAAAATGCTGGAAAGATGTAAGAAGTGATACACTAGAATAAGTTTAAAGACCTGCTTGTTGAAAAGGCAAGGTGTAGTGAATAGATCTGAGAAACAAGTGACTTGGGATGAAACCACAAAGAAGGAAAAAAGATAACAAAATTGATAGGATGTGCAAAACTATTACAACAAAGAAAATCTATTCGTACCCGCTAACAGAGCAGTCTTTTTAGCTCCTTATGTTACCTCACCCACCTGGAAAAATGTTTCCACATGTTGTCTAGGTGCGTCCTCCTTGAGAACAGGATAAGTGCATTTTCCCATCATATCATATATTGCTTTCATGATATCAAGCATTTCCTGAAGAGAAAAAATATGTGTGTAATGTAAGCTGCATTGTAGATACTGTTTTGGCTCAGAACAGCTTTCTAAGATTTACATTTTAGAACAAAAATTTGAGATTTGCCTATTTTATGATAGAATAGCTTCAAGAATGAACTGTATGTTCCTAGGAATTCTAGCATATAAGTTCAGCTTTCATAGATTCAGAAGAATGCTTCTGATTTTAAATAATTTTAAAATTATTTAGAGTATGTGCAAATTCACTGATTGTGGGAAGAGTCTCCTGAGGCCTAGTGAATAAAAATAACCAGGAAAAGAAGTTCTGTAAAAGCAAGTTAAAGCACAAATCTTCATACAACTGAGTTTTCAAAAGAAAGAAGAAACACCTGTACATACACTTGCACACATGCAAAGAGTTTTCCTTTTTTATTTAAAAAAATATATATTTTTAATAGCGTGGGTTATGAAAACTGTAAGGATAATCATAAATACATCATCTGCTAGTATGATGAAGAGATTGTTTTGTAGATTGACCCTCTGTAGTAATCATTAAGTTATCTCTCAAAGTGCAAAACCAAAAGCGTAATATATCTATATAAAGACCTACTGTTGAAAAAAAAAATTATGAAGCCACAGGTTTGGTCCCACCATCAGGTGTGGTTGGATCTTTGCAGTATAAAGGATTTAAGAATCTTTTTATATGTATTCTGTTTCAAGTAAAAATTTTAGAAATAGATTGGAAAAAATTAATTATGGTTGAAGCCCATTTAATTTTCTTGGGTCCAAATATCCTACCAAACTACTTTATTCTAGTGAAAAAAAAAAAAAATTGCTTAAGTGGAAGCCAAATGTCTCAGTACCTGAAGAATTTTGGCCATCCATTATTTCTGTGGTAATTTTTCCTTTTCAATTTCTATATATGCCTTTAAAATGAGAAAATTATTTTTAGCTTGTTTAGTTTCATAATATGTTGTAGGTTTATTGGTTGACATATCTAATTTGACAAGGCTGCCTCTGAAGCCATTCTTCTTTCAAAGCAGGCCTTGTGTATACAACGGTTAGTTTCAGTGATTAACATAAAAAGTAGACCTTACCTCTTTAGTTATATATCCATCCTTATTTATATCATACAAATTGAAAGCCCAGTTCAGTTTCTCCTGTACCGTCCCTCGGAGTAAAATTGAGAGACCCATAACAAAATCCTAAATAGACAAAAGCTCTGGGTCAGTTTGGAATTAAACAGTTTTTCACAAACACTCAGAAATGCAGACTAATGCATTCATCAGAATCACAGAAGTCTTGAAAGGTGTGTTGTTTCTATTTCTTTCACTTGACAGCAAATTTTACAGATTGCTGGTTATTTAAATAATTACAAATCTAGGCACTGTATGCTATACTAATAATAAGTAAATTGAGTAATTTTCTATAAAATAAGGCATCATTTTCTATTAGTGTATTCATCCTCTGAAATGCCTCGCATGAGAAGTCCTTGTTGAACTTGCTACCAAGGAAAAGCAACCCCCATGGTTTAATGGTCCAGAACAAAGCTTAAGTGGGAGTTAGATTAATCTTAGCACAGGAGACCAATTTTGGAAGAATTATCTGCTGAGGAATGTTCCATTCTTGTTATATATATACCTTGTTGGAAGTGGAATACGTGGTTCCCAGACCTCTTGGATCAATCTTGTGCAGTCAACATTAAAACCTCATGTGTGCTACAATACACCTCAGTACTTAAAACTTTTATTGGAAATCTGATAGGGAATATACAATTTTATGTCCACATGATGCCTTAATGGTCTTGTCACCCACCAATGCTCTAATGCTGTAGAGCTACTCGACAGAAGTAAATCAGAAGACTACTGAGATTATATACATGAAGTGTTTGATACAGATCACTGACAAATTAGCATAAGGTTAGCTATAACTAATGGGATTTGTCATACTGTGTTCTTGATCAGCCGACAAACAATTTTAAAAGTAGACATACTTACATTACACTAGAGCTAGAACTAGAGTTTGGCTTCATAATTAATATTCTTTTAATAGTACAAACCTTATTTACATTGCACAAAGATCTTCCAGATCGGAGAAAATATAAATCAGGATGTGCTGTCATCTGTCTTTTGCATTTCTTAGCACATTAACTGTATTTTTAAAAATAATAGCTTTTTTGTTTCTACCCTTCTCCTCTACCCAATTCTATTTGATACGTTTGTAAACCCATAAATCTGTGAAACTGTCCTGCAAAAGTTTATATTTAAATGTGCATTTTTACATTATTGGCAAAGGAATCTTAGGGTAACACTTAAAGCAGACATTACAAAACCTGAATGGTTTCGAATCACCGCTGGCAATGTTTGTACATTTTCTTAAAACAGGAACAATGGAAAAGAATGCATGGAGATTAGACATAAAAAGGCCCAATGTACCACATAGTCAAATACGTATACTCAATGCAGATGAGAATACACAGATACCACAGTGCCAGGTGGTCTAGTAAGCATAGCTCTTTTGACAGCTTTGGTCTTTTTACCAATTCAGGTGGTATGTTCTGGGTTTTCTTAGTTTGAATCTTAGTTTTAATTTCTTATGTTCTGGGTTTTCTCTCATAAATTTCTCTATTATTGGTACATGTGTCCTTTGGGGTAAATTAATACATGAATCTTGAAAAGAGTTTTGCTCAACTTCTCTTGTCTACATCTCAGTGACTAATTGAGGGTCACCAGGTTAAATCTCCAAACGGTTCTTTAACAACATAATATTAAGTATTAAAATGTCCAAGAAATTCAGAACAGATTTGATCACATTACAGCATTAGCAATTAACCTTTTTAATTCAGTACTATTTCTTCACATTCTTCTGCACTGTTTTACTGCATTCTTGATGTAGCATTTGCTGAACTCCTCTGCAAGGGTCTCCAATAATGTTATTTTCTTAAAGTATTATGTTTCAGAGCTCTGAATTTAATTTGGTGCCAGCAACATCTTTGCATTTATTCTGATGGTTAAGTCATATCTACTTGCCTTTTCCTGATTATTTCTCCTTATTCCTTTCTTTGAGGTGCCACCCATATGTTAGGTGGCTTACTGGCATTATTTATATCCCCATAGTCAAGGTAGCCCTTCTATCATCAGCGTTAAAAAACATTCATCAGAAAATATGACTTTGTAGGAATGAATGTCCTTGTAAAAGCTGAAACAGCTCAAAACCATCCAGGTGTGTGCTCTAAACTTTGCAAGAAGAGATCATCTCCTTCCATATTGCATGAGGGTGTTTGGGAATCATACAGAATTTGGTTCAGGTGCTCCACCTTTGTCTGAATGCTCCCTGGGGTCACCCAGTACAGCAGTCAAGTTCAGGAGTAATAAAAAGGATTTATCACAAGAGGAAGTTGTGATGAGCTGAATAAGGACTAGCTAGGACAGGATATATTTCTACATATTTGATTTCATATGATTTAAGAAAATAACAATAAAACAATGTAGAAATGGAAAATCTTATTCAATGGACAGACTGAATCCACAGGGCATTTCATGCTAGATCCTCAAACAGAACAAAGCCCTGCCTGGTGGAAGGAATTGTACACGAGAGGAGTGGTGAAGCTCTGTGAGCTGTTAAGCTTGTGATCCAGTGCCGAATGCTATGGTGGAGCAACAGTACTTAGTGTACCAGATAAGCTTGGAGAGACTCTGTCTACACTCTTGTTACCAGCACCTCAATGACACATGACTCAGGCACTCCATTTAGCATGAACCCAAGTCCCCATTACAATATTTACTGTACCCAGATGCATTTTCTTTTCTGGTTTAGGCATCTGGCTCCTAGAGAGAGAGGTTTTCTACTTTCAGAGCCTATTTATTTTTGAAGCAAGATAGATAGTACTGCTTGGACACTTACATCCCATAAGGATGCCAACACTGTCCACTGAGAGGGACAGAAGGCCTGCCCAGCTGAACACCTAGTCACAGGAGAGGTGCATCAGATCTAGGGGCAGAGAGTCTGAAACTCCGGAGAAGGGCCAGACTCAGGCACATCTCTACATCTCTTTGTCGGGTCTCTCTTCAGTCTGTGGCAGAAGCACAGAAGCTATGCTCTTTGGTACTTGCCCATATTCTTTTCCACAGCTCCTTATTTCCAACTTTTTAGTTTCCTGCTGAGCCTGCAAGTATTTGTGAAGACCTCGATCGAATGCCAAACTCTCTTGTGTGTAAAAGTTATTCTCCATGAAAGGGGGATGGCTTACTGAAGGGCTGTAAAGCAGAGCATCAATGCACCCATGTTAGAGCCTCTGTATGCTCACCGCTACCACCTGCTCAGCTGCCAGTGACAAGCTAGAGCTGTGCAGAGCCTCTGGTTGTGATCTGTGATTAACTTATATTTGTTGTTTTTCCCAGCGGTGATAAATTATCTCTTAGCACAGTTGTCAATGACTTTCTGATCGCTTCATCCCTCAGTAAACCTTCGGGGAGAACCAGTCATTAATAAATTAATTATCAAGCTTACTAGTGTGTACTCTGGGAATAGTGTGATTCATAGGAAAGCTTGAAATTATTCCACCTGATCACATGTTCCTTTATGTCTTGTTCAAGGCCAGAAGAAGTAGGTAGGCACTGAAATCCATTTTGGGGTTTAGCCCTTAGGATTTTGGGAGGGAATCACACAGTGAATGTTATTCACAGGAGTGGTGGGACACTGATGCTCTTAGGACAATGAAGGTTAGCAATGACATGGAGGAGCTGCTGTTAAGAGGAACTATATTTCTCTGTAGCTACTTTACACCAGCTGGTATCAAAATGCTTTTGAAATCACAGCTGCCCCGAGAAACATTAGCTTATTTCATATATGACATAAACAAGGCTTTTCTATGTTTAACACAGAGGATCACACTTGAAGATATTCATTAAAAGCAGTAAACACCTTGTTACTGTCTTGGAGACAATGACTGTTCATTACTTTTGTTATTAATTAAATACCAAAGATGTGTTTGATCTCAGGACATAAAAGAAGACATAACTAGGTAGGTTAATTCTGGATTCTCTGATAGAAACAAATTAGCAAGCTTGTTAATTCATTAATTAATGCAAAATTCTGAGGGTACAGCTGAGAAATAAAGTTATCAGAAACTCACCAACAATTTTGCTAGAGATAATTAATCATTTTCGGAGAAACAAATGCAAGTTTGTTTTTGATTCAAAATGACCAAAATCTTTGAATATCTTTGTTGCATTTGGCACAGCTTTTGTACTTTAAGGCACTGAGAATTTGGATTACTGAGTGAAATTCCTTTCATCAAGATCACATTTTGAGTAGCATTAATCTGCACCTACAGCAGACTAAGAGCACTGATTTGAATATTTGCTTGTGGATGCAATGTGCTTTATCTTTGACTACACGTCTGAAGTTAAATAGCTTTCATTTTCTAACTTTTTTTTTCCATTTATCATCCCCAAATTTCAGTGTGTTGACACACCTTTTAAACACCTTAACATCCCCAAACTTGTTACTGACTTATGCCTAGAAGTACCAGACCCATCAAATAAATCTAGTTTGGATACCACTTCACCATTAAAATCATTAGAAGAGAGGCTTCTAAATACCTGTGTCATTTTCACCTTTGGATACACAGGGCCTAAAACCATATGACCAGAAATCTTCAAAACACCTACTCAGTTACCTACAGATTCTTGTTCTTTATAAACAAACTGTGAATGGCATTTGTGTTTTTGTAGAGCTTTGTGTTTTTGTAGAGCTTAGTGATCTGGTTTAGTGGAGGACTAATGCTGGGTCAGAGGTCGGACTAGGTGATCTTGGAGGTCTCTTCCAACCTAGATGATTCTGTGATTCTGTTCTTATGCTATGTAAAATGCTTCGTCTGACTCTTACGAGAGAGTATACAGATTTAGGGATGTGCAAAATTTCACATATGTAGCAATCTCACTAAGCAATCTCATCTAATGAAGGCATGGGTTTTACAAGTACAACATTGTGCTAAAGCCTAACACTTCATTGCTAATGGTTGAAAATTTGAGGGAAAAAAAAGAACAAATTCTTTTTTTTTTTTTTTTTTTTTTTTTTTTTTTGTTGTTTTCAATTCCAGCTACCACAGCTTCATTAGGAAAAGGAGATTGCAACGAACAACAACAAAAACTCTTACCCCCTACAAGTTATATTTCTAGTTCTGCCAGTTAATTTCAAAATTTCCTTTTCACACAGAAGAGAGCCAAAGAGCATTTTTCTTTTGTGTTTGTTTTTTTTTTTTCCTAACAAGCATTAGAAAGCTGGAGTGTGGATTGGTTTAGACAAGGTATGGCAGTTGCATCTGAGATAAAAAATGATCAGGAAAAAAATTACTACTTCCATGATTCAGAACTACTTTCACACAATTAGAAAAAATCTAAACGTTTTTAATGTTAGCAAGATGCTTTTAGAGTGGTTATTGTATAGTTTATAAATATGAAGCTGCTTCATGGTACGAGGACACAGAAATAGGGAGTCTTTTGACAGCACTAGAGTTGTGCTGGATTTACAGCTAGTGCAAATGAAATCAAGGTCTGGGTCACTCTGAGTCGATAGTGGATAAAAGCAAGTTGGAAAATGTCTGTTCTCTCGATAAAAAAAAAAATGCTTTATTTTCATTTGTTCCAAAGCCTCTTCTGAACATAGACCTGCACTTTGACATATTCATATACCTCAAAAAACGCTTTACATCTATTGCGTTTCATAATTCTTTCTTTTTGAGATACAAATGTGAACAAATTGTTCAGGAAAGCTACAAAAGCTTCTTTTGTTCTCATTATTCCTAATGATAACAGCAGAAATACTTCTCAAATATTGATGCTGAAAATGTCTTCTAGCATTGTCTCTGCTGTTGCTGATATGACCAGAAGGATTCCTTGCAGAATTAGCCTACACACAGAAGATGTGAATAAAAGCTCCATTTTTTGTTTCCACCAGGCCCATTGATTTCAGCTGCCTGGAAAAAGGCAGATGGGGTTCATGTTTTTTAAATAAATGCAAGTAATGTCCCACAAAATGCTCTGGTTATATTCCCAGGTGAGGTTTAGGTTTATGATCACAGTGCATCTGCTTGGCAATACTTCTCCTTCCATATTACATCAATAATAAAAGAATGAAAATACTTTTAAAAGATTTTCCCTCAGATCTCACAACATCATTCAATTAAGTAAATCATAAAAACACATATAAGGCATTTAAACAAATTTACAGTGGATATATTTAATCCTAAACCAATCTCAAGTTGTAAGGATACCGTCAGTCAATTGAAAAACAAAACAAAGCACAATATGACAAAGTAAATATTGTTTTGCAGAAGAACTGGGAGATTTCTTAATTCTATATGTTAAAGTAATGGCTCCTTTACAGTATGCCCTGTTTTCATCTAGCTATTGCAGGGAGTTGCCTTTTCTGTCATGATTTTTGTATTGGTGATGTCAGCCTTTGCAGGTAATGATGTCAGCCTCAGCAGGGAAAGACAGAAGTTTGAAGATTTGGCATATAAATTGAGGAAGAATGAATTTTAAACTCTTGTGTTTTTAAATATCTTTGTTATAAAGGTGTTTTTTGCTTGTTTGTTTGTTTTTGTTTTGCTTTTTGGTAGAACCTTCTCCTGGAAAACAATAGTGTGTATGAGCAACCCTATTTTGGCTGAGTTGTAATGTTATTTAGATCAGAGTCCTCATCTTGAAGATTGGCAGGAGGATAATGATTCTGTTATGTAACTTGTGAATAAGTTAGGTTACCTTTTAAATTAGCAGATTTATAAAAAAGTTAATATAGCAGCACAATATGAGTTAAAATTCTGTGATACATAACTGTGTAATAATAATGACTTCTGTTAACACATTGGAAAAACTTGAAACTTTAGCCACATAAACCAAATTTTATGTGATCCGTATAATAAAACTGACCAAATTTCACTTCGTCGCAAAGAATGTCAAAACATTGAAGCAAACATAAAGGAAGTAACAGCATCACTTACCTCAAAACTTACAGATCCATTGTGATCAGTGTCAAATGCATTAAACAGAAAATGTGCATAAGTTGTGGAATCTATAATTTAAAACAGTAAGAATATTTCATAGTAAGCATGTCTTCTTTCATAGTAAGCACATTTTATTTCATTTAATTTTATACCATGACATATTTTTACAGGAAGATATATTTTGATAACAACTAATGCTAAATTTTCCAGTCAGCTTAAACTTATTTTTTTGGCAGGGCAGGAGAGACAAATTACAAGTACAAGTATGTGAGTAATTAAACTGGGAAGAAAATTGTGAAAATCTGGACTCAAGTATTTTTATTCATTTTCATTACCACTGCTGCATGCAAACTACTAATCACTGATGTCTTAACAAATGGTGAAGAAGTCAATGTACTCTGAAGCAATCTGTGTCAATGGGAATGCTACTTTACCAATTAAATGACTGTGATAGTGGATCTCTCTTGTGTTACAGAAGAGAAATGCATTCATCACTGTAAATGAGGAAAGCGGGCACTACCATCTGTGCATCTGGCGTATCACTTTTACTCTGGAGACAGGCGTGTTGCCCCAGCTGAAGACGAGCTGGTCAGAAAACTGCTGCTGCTTTTCGGGCTCAATGCACCACACAACAAACTGGCACAGGGACAGGCACCAGTGCCAAGACTTACGCTATGTCACTTCAACAGCATACATCACCAGCCAGGCTGCTGTATAGCTGTAGACAGCTATAGGTGAGATAAAATCCTGTCCAGAGAAGCATATTCTTAAAATGGGATCGCTGCTTGATTCTCGTGAGTGTCTTATGAGAGCTAGGTGCTTAAAAACCTTGAAAAAAAGTGGCTGAAAAGTAACTGAAGTGGTCAAAAAGATTCTGGAAGATGACTTTAGGAAAGTGATGCCTTCACTAATTGTTTACTGTTCAAGCCTATTCAACAGCATATAAACTCAGTTTTCTTTTGATATTCATTGTTTTGCTCTTTCCATTTTACATATTTACATTAATATTAGGTTAATTAACATTAACCTCATAAACTTTTAGTAAAGTGACAAGCCCCGTTTTATAGGTGAAAAACTGGGGTAAAGAACAATTTCTCCACAGCCATGACTGCAAATCCTTGGAGGCACACACAGCCTGAGTGCTGCCCTAAATATTAAGGTGATTCTTCCCAAGACTGTAGAACCATCTTAGGCCACAACAGTTACAAGGGAGGTTGTTTCTGCTCCACTGTATTTTTAGCAATTATATGCAGTAAATGCTTTTCATAATAGCAAACCATCATGTCCTGAACAGTAGTAATTTGTAGATTTTTTTCCTGTTCTTTCTCCTTCCTTAGAAGAAAACTGCCCTTATTGTGGGAAAATCTCATCAATCAGTGCTGAGATGCCTGTTTCTGATTTCTTGGCACTAAACCTTTTTTTACCTTTCGTGTCAAACCTGAAAAACTGCATCCACCACAGCTCAAACTTTTTTATTTATTTATATATATATTTTATTTTTTTTTTAATTAAAAGGTGTGATGATTTTGGGTCATCTGAAATATCGCCTTGACCCTAAGAAACCAAATATACCAAACCTCAAAACTTTGCACTTCACAGGTTCATACCTGACACTGGTAAATGAAGTCTCTGGTCTTATTTCAATATGTTTATTAAAAGTGATGTGACAAGAACAATCTCTGCAGCCATCAAGCCTGTGTCTGTTAACACATTTTCAGAGAATTTCCCCCAAATACTGAGACATTCATTCACCCATCCATATAGCCACAGATTAGTGTAATTGTTTAAGTATAATCTAGTAGACAAATCCCCTTTAACTTTAAAAGGGAGATTTTATTTTAACTGAAAAACGTAGACTTGTTGACTTCAGTTCATACTTTCTATCCTCTACTGAAGCATCTATTGTACAACAACAGTGTGCAAGCCATCTTGTAATAAAAAGCACATTACAGAGGCATAATGACTGTAAATTGAATTTTAAATACCTTCCAATTCTCTTGGTACTTACTTCTTAAAAAACAAACAAAATCTTTTGAAACATCCCTAATCATTTTTCTGTAGATTTACATTAAACACCACAATATTAACACAAAGTATTTTACTCTTTTCCATATGTGATACAACTTAATACTCTTCTTGTATGATAGTATATGGATAGTAGTAATAATAAACTGTACTAACCTCTTCTGAAAAAGTCTAAAAAATTCAGAGGTCTCTTTCAGGGTTGTTTGTGCAGGCAATTCTGGTCTGAAATTTTGCCTTCAAAACATCCACTGCAGAGTGAGGTAGACTGGTGTTTACATGACAGCTACTTCTTAGTATGATGCCTCTGCCATTCCCTAAATCTCGAACATTAACCACGTTAGACCAGAGCTTTAATTCTTAAATAAGATATATCTTCGTTTCAGGGATCTGATATCATAACTAGTTGGTTAAATTGATGTTTTGACAGGCTGAAGCAGGAACAGATATTAAATCAGAATTCCTTTGAAATACATTGTTTAAACATTTTAAATATCAGACCCCCCAAAAAGGAAGAAAAGGATAGTCATTATATATTCAAGAGTAAGCCTTATCAAACTGTGAACATAACCTATTCTCTTCATAACTGAGGGAGGAAGAGCTCAATAATTGCTCCTTATGTGGATTCTTGCCTGTGATCTGCATGGCTGAAAAAGATATCCCAAGTTTTATGTCAGGCAACTTGTTGCATGAGTGCAGGGTAGCTACTGGGACCTATTCATTCACTGGTGTAACTGTGTTTTTCCCATTGGTAAATGACTTTTTGATGATTGCTTGGTCACCCTAAAGCTTAAAATGTTACTCAACATTATGCTGTTTGCTTAAATTATATGAAGTTATAATGATACACTGTGTTTTATCTGGTTTTGTATTATATGGACATTTGGGGCACAGATCTACATGTATGACATTTTAACTTGAGGACATGTTAATATGTTGTCTTTGTTGTGTTTTCAAACTTTTCTTTTTAATATTCACACATACCTAAAAGCAATATATTAACTGCAACTGAAATTCAAAGGTCTTGGTTATACACAGCATGTTGGCAATACATGCACAGATGCAACTATTCAGACTAGCTGCCTAACTAAATATTCAAATACAGAGATCTCACCCAGTACTTAACATGCAAATACCAACAATTAATGATGCTTAGCTAATCTGAGGAACTAAGAATAGACTTTGGTCCCCAGACCTCTCAAAAAAATGGCAAAGGTCATCACAGGCCCACAGAAGCTTTATGATTACTGCTGTGTGCTGTTACTCCTGTGAGGAGAATCAGCTCTTCCACTGTTTCCTCTGAACATTCTTCCTGACATTTTGAGGAAAACTACACAACGCTTTCACATTTGTTTATGCTGCCTTTATGCACCGTTTGACAGTAGGCCTTTGTGTGCAGGCTGTGGGGCTCATGGATGGAGTTAGCTTCTGATGGCCCACTTCTCAGTGGGCCTCACTGAGATCCCTGAAATAGCTTTACTGAAGAAGCTAAAATGCTGTTAGTAGTACACAGCGTCTCCCGCTGATTAATTAATTATCTGGTTTGATACTTTCCTAGCATGCTTAAAGTATAACACATGGGGCTTCTTTTTAAGAAAAAATAAAAGTTTTTTTTTTCAAGAAAAAATTATTTTCTCAAAAAAGAATTCCCACATCGTTAAAGCCCAAGTTGCTGTAAAGGTGACAGGAAATACTATAGTGTTAACACCTCTGAAATAAACAGTTTTGACTTTCATTTAAGGGGGAAGGTGGTCACTGCATGGGCTCCAAACTGAAAGAGAGAAGTCCATGGGATCCTGATTTTCTGAAGAACTATTATTATTATCATTTTTTGTTAATTTTACCAAAGTTAAATGAAGAGAGAAGAAAAAGCAAATTTTTCCATGAATTTTATCTCGCATGTCAGCCCTGAAGACAACATAGCAGCTGCTGCTAACAAGCCACAGGTTTTGTAGAGAGCTTGCTGCAGAGTGGAGGCTTGTCAGGCTCACACTTCATGGACTCTTTGTGACTTGCCTGCAGCTTTTTCTCCAGTCTAGCTGTGACAGCCATTTCTTGGCCAGGTTTCTAGGGCTGTTTGGTTTTTCTTTTGAGGTGCAACTCTAGTTTTATGTAGGTAGCAGCAACAACCAGTTATCCTAGGCAATGGATGCAGGTGTGGGTGAGATGAGCAGGGATGGGGCACAGGTTGTCACTGTCCCCACAGCTGGGTGAGGAAATGCAGACATGGAACTGGGCAAAGTGGTTTCAAGGGTAGCAAAGAAAAGAAAGAAATAGTATATAACACATGTATAAGGTGCCATATATAATACATTTGGGTGTAATGTACAGCTGCAAACCAACTGAGAAACAGAAAGCACAAAAATGTGGTAGCAAATACATAGAAAAGCAAATCTTAGAGCAAGGAAGAAGAAAGCACTGACACAAAGATTGTATTCCTGCTGGAGATGGACTCCAGATGCTGACAACCCTCTTCTCCCGAACAATGCCACTGCCCTAAAGGCCCAGAATAGCAGTGGACAGGTGTGTACAGGACCAGGAAGAGGAATGGAAACTAATAAATGTTTATAGAACAATTTTAATTGCATTGTTATTTCTATTCTGTAACAACTAGGTCTGGATTAGTAAAGACTAGGCTTTTGAGGTTTCAGTTATTCCGACAATAAATTTTAACTCTACTTGTATAAAAGGCGTGCTTTCTCTTTGCCTGTAAGCAGTTTTCAGAGTAACAATAGGAAATACATATTTTTTATTATTATAATTTTAAAAGTAGTAAAGGTATAGTAAATCACATGCAGAGAACTTATTTTCACCAGGCAGGGTAGCTACAAATTACAGTATCTGAAACTCTGATTGTTAGCCTGGTTTAAAAGAAATAATAGTAGGCAGGCCGACACATCTAGCCTTTTTTTCTTCCTTATTGATTATGCCTAGTTGCTGAGGATTTCAGTGATGGTAATCCACACTGAATACTGCTCTTTACCTTGTAGGTTTTTATTTAAAATAAAACTAATTGGGAAAGGGGAGAGGTTTTGTTCCTACCAATTAAGTTTTTTGTTTGCTTGGGGATCTTTTGTTTTTTATACACAAGTGAAAAGAAAGAGCTATCAACAGTAACAAGGAAGAATTTAAAGCTCAAGAGTTGTGGGAGAAGATGAAGAGCCAGGATTGAAGAGCTGTAGGAGAATATGCAGGGGCAGGACTGAATGGTAAAAGTAAGCAGAAGGAAAGAGGAAAACTTCAAACTAAAAGAAAATCTGAAGTTTGAAACAAAATATAATATATATACATGTGTGTGTGTGTTACCTTTATTGTACTAAAAGACAAGAAAAAGAAGTCATTGAAGGCCCTAAAAATTACTTCACTGAAATTAAGAGTAGCAAAAAAGACCTTGTTTATGTAGAGAAAGCCCTTAGAAGTCAAGGGAGTTCTCCCATTGCTATTAGATTTTAATTTGACCCACAACTCTAGCACCTCCTACAGTTTTCACTCCTACTGTGAAAGGTTCTGTAGAATAACAGATAATGGGGCTGACTGCATAGAAAGTTTGAAAGGAAATAACCTACTCAGAGATACTTCGTTTCCAAAGATACTCAAATACAGGTGGGTAACCAGAACAGGATACTGACCTCTTGTAGATACCATTGCATTTCATTCAGAAACATATACTTTTAAATATGTCCAGCTATCAACAATCTTGTTAATTTGAACAGGGTCTTTTGTTAGATTCAGGAGGGAACAAATATAACTCTCTGTACATTGTCATACCAATTACATTTGCCAAGTACTCACCTCCCTGTGGAAAGAACTGAGAGTAAATCTCTTTGAACGTTTCTTCATTGACAACACCACTGGGACATTCCTGGAAAAAGTTAGACACAATAAATAAATAGTGTTGAATCTGGTTCAGGCAAATCCTGTGTGCAGGAGACCATAGAGAACATGTGAGATCATAGAGAACATAGAGATCATGAGAGTTTAACATGCTGCAAGAGCCTGATTTTGCACTTTAAACCAAATATTAGAGCATCAAATGTGCATCACTTTGAAGTGTCTTATTAAAGAGAAGGGACAACAAAAATGGACAAAAGTTACTTCAGTGCCATTTCTTCTCAGTTTCAGTACTGAGAACTGAGTGATGGGTGTGTGAGCAGCAACTGCTGTGCTGCAGTGCATGGTGCTGTCGGTGGTCTCTGCAGGCCATGGGCAATGGCTCCTGTAGCTGAAAACAGCACTTGTGTGGCACAGAAACCAAGCAGGAATGCAAACTGCGTTTGCAGTTAGACCCGTCACAGAAGGTCTTACTCAAGCCTTGCAGATACTTCTGCCTTTTTACATCTTGTTCGTAAACTGAAGTATGTAAACAAGAATGAGCAGAATGTGTCATAGTAGGGTGATTTCAGAGATATTGAAACAGAAGAGAAAATATTTATGGAAAGTATGTAAAGAGTTAGGAAAAACAGAAGGAATACCATTTCAGTTACTAAGTCATGCAGTAAAAAGCAAAGGCAAGACTGCTGAGTCTAGTCCTAAGTTTGCAAGGCTGAGCAGATGACTTTAGGCAATGCACTTAATTCCTTCCTTAATACAGTGGGTGGAAAAAAAAAAAAAACAAAAAAAAAAAACAACCCTGACAAACTCTATAAGACAAAAGTATTTCTAGAAACAAAAAAAAAGGAAAGTAAGGAGAGTGAAATAGTGAAGGGTCGTAGTTCAGTTTCTTTGTCCATTGCTATGCTATTCAGACTGATGGCTCCAATTTATGTGCTCCTAGTCTCGAGCAATGGGGAAAGGAAATAGCTTCATGTGAAGAACACTGTAACATCATTTGCCAGTATAATAACAGCTTTTCCTGTGACAGCAAATGATATTTCTATTAGATCAAGTAAGGAACACTGAGATACTCATAGCTTTGAAAGCTTATGTGAAGAAACAAATAGCATAATCTTGCTAATTGAGATGCACTGCCTAAAAAATGCATGTCAGATCTGTAGATCTAGGATTATTTTGATTTATATCACTTACTCTCAGCCAAAATCAGACCTTCACCATAACTAAGAATGTGCAAACACATGGTAAGAAACAATTCTGTTTGATCAGAACAGGCAAACAGAGAGCAGTCATGGAGACAGAAGTACAAAACTATTTATTCCTGGGCACAGAGGCTGTCACTGATGGAGGCAGAATCAGAGCATTGGTAAGACTAGATATATACTGTCTGCTGGGCCACACTGCCTTTTAAACCAAAGCCTTTGGGGAACAGTAAAATGAATCTAGCATATCTACCATGGTCAGGTAAGGGGTACCTTTGTCAATCCATTGATTGAGGTGGTAATCCCTGTCTATTAGGTATTTGGGTGTGACAGTTTTCTAAAATGTTTCTGCTTTCCCAGCTTCCAAAAAAAAATAAATAAATTAAAAAAAAAAAAAAAAAAACACCTATATTCTGGTGCTCTAGAATATCTATTGTCCCTCTCAAGGATTAACATGCTGCTTGTCTCCTGATGTGAAGCCTTTTTGAGTTGTATAAATGAAAGATCCAAAAACAAAAAGATGAAATGAAAGATGCAAAAGACTGGTATATTTACTTGAAAACATCAGTGAAGCATTCAGATATTCATTGATATAACAATATATTTATTCGATGTAGGAAATGTAACAAAGGCATTTCACAAGTTCCTCTTCTAAGTATACATTGATATTTATTTTACATCATTACCAGACCCTCTCAAGCAAGAGTAACACAACCTTCTCTTTGAGACAAATGGGAATGTGAAAGGACATTGCCATATTTTAAAATTTAGGAAAAGAAGTCATACCTTCTTTCTGTTCTGCATGTATTTTCTTTTCAGACAAAAAGCTAGGAACATTTTGAATGAACTGAAAAAACACAACCCTGAACATTTGAATTTGTACAACTCAGATTCTGCAATATAAATATATTTTTTTTCTGAGAAACTTAATGAATGACAAAACATGTATTTATCCCACTCCATGGATTATTAACACACAAAGCTATTTTTCTACCTTTTCTTTAGATGAGAAAGGAAATACTCATATTCAAAATGTGCTCATCCTGCAAACAGAGCTCTCCTCTTTTTTTTGCAGTAAGTTGTACGGTCACAGGAAATACCAACACTGCCAATGGTGCCAGTGCTTAGTCTAAAGCTTCAAAGAGACTCCCATTTCCTGATTGCATTTAAATGATGACACGCTAGAGGAGAATTAGAGGTATTGTGGAAAGAAATGTCTGATTTATTCTTGGCCAGTTTAAAATAAGTTAGCAGACTGTCTTTATAGAAGTAAATGACTTACAGACCATATTTAAAGGCAGTGCTTCTTTCTGTCTTAACTTAACTGCAGTTTCACCACACTGTTTGAAAGGAACACTGCTTGAAAAGGCAACATACATTCACAGAATTGTATATTAGTAGAGGCAGTAGAGTAGATAAATACAACCTCTTGAATTTATCTAGGCTGACCCTCTGTATTTACCTCCTGTCTTTACCACAGCATTAGCAGTAACAGCTTAACTTTTCAATCTCTGGAGATTTGTTGTAATGGTATGTTAAGGGCTTTCATTAAAAATCTGCAACGTTGGCCAATTACTCTTATCAGAAATACCTAGTTCAAACTTTTCTTTCTTTATCCTGAGTCTTTACTTTGAGATTCTACAACACTGTGAACAGATCTCTTCTTAAGTAATTTTAATCTAAATATGTATGTAGCCAACATAATTTGAGTCCAAGAATGTTCTTTTCCTGACTCATAAATCTGGCTTTATTGTATTTATCAAGACAGAGTATTTCTCTAGTTCTCTGTATTTCTCTTGTTCTGTGAATATTTAATATTGTGATTGTTAAATATGTGCCATGTCTTTATGTCAAGTTATTGCTGACTTCTTCCAACTGTAATTAAAAAATGTTTCTAAGATTTCATTAAACCCTTATAAAAGAAAGGAAAATAATTCAAAAATAGTTTGAAAGAAAAATGTGAGGCATTTAAACCATTTCCTATACTCTTATTTTCCTCCAGTTGTATGTAATTTATTCTGTTACAGAAAAATAACTGTTTGACAGTCTTTTAAAATTGCATTAAAAGTGCATTACATTCCTTCTGGGGAAAGGAAAAAAAAAAAAAAAAGAGCATAAGTTCATCTTGAACTGCTTTTTTCCTGAGTCCAGTACTCTCTCCTTTAAAGAGAAAATAAGATAAACTGACAGAAAGAAGAGACAGAGAATAATAAATATGATTCTGCCTTTTGATGATCTCTCTTGCTTGCAATTTTACTGCTGGGAAATTACACCTCCAGTACATGGTCTTATGAACTACTCCAAAACCTGTAAATTATTTACAGGCTTCATACTGTCTAAGCTGTCTTTCAAAAAAACATTTCTAAGAGTACTGCAATGGGTGGATTCATTTTTGCCACCTAATCAACACCCTTTTTAGACAAGAGGCAAACCCAAAATGAAAAAAAAAAAAAAAAAAAAAGGAGAAACAGAAAAGTGTAGGAACAAGAATGAAGGGAAAAAAAAGAAAAGGCTCAGAGTTTTGTCTGTAAAATAAACAATGTATAATGGATGAAGCTGTATTAGGAGCTTTGGCAATTTTACATATATTTTATTTATAGGTTATTGCATGTCAACTACTGCATTCCATGCTTTATCTGCTGTCTGTGTTCTGTTTCATTTCAGATAAATGTTCATGTCTATTGATTTAATTATCTCTGACTAACAATATTTTATCTTTTTTGCATGTTCATCTATTCTGACTGAAAATTTAAATTTACCATGAGCACATAATATAACAGAAAATCATATATATATAATTTTGAAATAAAATACTGCATGTGCTTTAAAGCTAATTGCTAATTCTAGCAAAAGCCCCACAACCCAAACCCACAGTGGCTTTTCATAGTTCAGACCAGTTCTGAATTTTGCATTCAAGTACATTGATCAAATCATTGTGAAAATGTAAAAACATAATGTAGACCAAATTAATAATGAAATCCAGGCAAACATTCACTTCATGAAGTTCAGCCTGAATCACAGTGCTCTACATATGGGAAGAAATAGTCCCTTGTACTGGTGCAAGCTGTGAAGTGACTGGCCGTAAAGGAAGTACCCTGCCGTAAAGGATGTGGCGTGACAGTGGATGTCAAGTTGCGTATAAGCCAAGGAAAATATTCTTACTGCAAATAAGACAAACAATTAACAAAAAAATGGGCCATGGCTAGCAGGCTGAGGGTGCTAGGGTCTCTGCTTGGCACCTTGGCACAGTAAGGAGCACAGACCCTCCCACGGATGTGCAGAAACTGAAGAGGGCTTAGCAGAAGGTCACAAAGGCTATCAGGATGGAGTGCACGTGGCCAAAAGAAGTTGAGAGTGCTGTGCTTGCTTAGTCTAGGTCAACACTAAAGGATGAGCTAGTAGCAGCTTACCTGAAGGGCAGTAACAGATAAACAACCAAACAGCTGGTAGGGGTGGACAATTTAACAGTGGTGACAGTCTGAGTTTTATGAGTTTTGTTGTCCTAACTGGACATTAGGACAAACTTTTTCATGCTTCTTGTACACTGAAGTGTAGTGATGTTTGAGATAGCCCCTATTTTCAGTGAGAATTTGTGCTGTTGAACAGCCTTGGCAGAGCTTTTCTGTGCACTCTCTGCTTCCAAAGCTGCATCCCTGATGTTCATTTAAATTTGCTGTATTTTTATGTTTGTTGTGATTGAAGCATAGGCCTTCTTACGTCTTTCATATTTTCAGAAAATTGAGCCATATGATAACTGTACAATTCACATGAGTTGCAATACTAAATTAATTTCTCCCACTTAGACATACAATTTTGCTTTTGGATTAAACAGCTATATTTATTCAGAAAAAAAAAAAAAAATGTATCTGTTTGGTCTTTATCCAATACCCGTTGTTGTATACTTCACTTCCCATGGGAAGACATCAACAGCTATGTGGTAAAATTATCTGCAAACCATTAGTGTCATATCTAATAGAAACATTTTGTCTTAATGTTGCTATGCTCATATGTTATATCAGCAAATTTATACCTGAAATTTGCAGTGTTTTTTCTAGGCTTATGGAAAATTTAACCACAAAAGAACTCAAATGATCTGCAAATTCATTGACTAGAGAATTTAGTACTATATAAATTATCTGGATCAAGCCCACTGACACTCAATGCACAAATTACTCCTGTCACGTTCCTCCTCTGAAATAAAATGTGTGCCAAAAGTAGCACACATGAGGAACTAAGGTTACAAACAGTGCCTCCAAGGATCAAAATGATAGGGACTTTGGTGAAAGTTTTTTGAGTTTGTTGAAATGACTAATGAGATTCTGTGATTCTGTAATGATTAAGCTGCTGGATCATTAAAAATGCATATATCTCATGTTTAGATGGGATAATTGGCTGAGCAGGGGTGGTAAACTTTTACTGCACAAAGTTAAAGTTGCAGAATAAAAACAAAAACTGGAAACAACATAAAAGACAAAGAGCAGCATTGGCATCAAGATGGTAATTTCAATGTCAAAGTTTCTGAGGTGTTTAATTTTCCTTCCTACAGCTGCAAAACACTACAGCTTATTTCAAAAGACTCCTTTGAGTGCCTGCTGATTACTATAATATCACAGTATACCTCCAAAAAAGGGTGCACAAGGTGACCAGAGTTGTTTTGATTTGTTTTTTGTTTTTTGTTGTTTTTTTTTTTTCCCAGATGCACAGGCCTATTCAACTCAGCCCTGTCGAATGATGGAACCTGTCCTTGTTAATTTCTGCATTCATCGCCCTCCAATCTGCAGGGAGAGTTTTTCCTGGCTTGCTGTCTCTCAGTTCCTCTTTTCTCTTTACCCTTGCAATAGGATTCCAAGCCCTCTTTCACATATTCTCTGGTTCCTGGAAAGAGAGGTCTATCAAGTCATCTCTGAATCCCCACATCTCAAAATCTCCAGCTTATGTTCTCTTCCCTTTCACCAGGTCCTTCATAGACTTTAAGCATGTTTTCACCAAATATAACCCTATTTATCAGATGTAACAATGCAAAATCAAAATGAGAAGGCATCAAATGCAAGTTTTTGGTCAAACTACCAAAAATCCCATATCACTCTTAAGAACAAACACATTCTTTGAAAGCATTAAAGAATATCTTGTGCAATATTCTGTACTCCCAATTTGTGTCAAGACTTGCCTTGTGCTGTTTCTGTAATATAACTTAGGAAAAGTATGCAGAGAGATAACCCTCTTCTGAAAAACAAAACAAGTAAAACCAAAACCCAAATAACAACAAAACAAACCAAGAAAACCTGCAGAACAGGTGCATTCAGGATTGCCAGCCTGAGGGAATGCAAGCAAGAGCAGAATGTTACATTGGTATGGCCAATTCCTGTGGCAAACAGGAGAACCCAGGGCTCTCTCAGTAACTGCAATGGTTGTAGGCCATGAAAGAGGGTTGATATTAATTTGGCAAGCAAATGCAATATAGAAAAAATAGTTACTCTTATCATCTTGGAATAGTTTTCTTTAATGTCTAAATAAGAATGCAAGCTACCAACTAAGATAGTTTTTATTTTGACTAGCTTTTATGTTAGGTGTTTAATTGCAAATAATTAATGGCAGTGAAGTTGCACATACATGTAGATGTTAGTTAGGAGAAGCTTATGTATATTAAGTTAATCTAAGCAAACCCATAGCCTGCTGACACAGGAAGAAGAGAATTCAATGTCCACTGCAGCTTATTTCTCTAGGGCCACTGCAGGAACTGGATTTTTTACAGTTTTACCATTCCTTGCATATTTGAACAGCTGATATGACATAAAATGATTTAGTCATGTCTGCAGGAATTTAGTGCATGTCAAGCAGAGTAGAAAACACAAATACAAACTAGTCCAAACTTGTTTATATTTATACTTAACAAAATTGTTTATATTTTATAAGCATTTTGCTCCTGGCTGTATGCTGAATTTGTTACCTTATGTTTGCAAAAGCACACCCACAAAGGAGCACAAGGAGCACAAAGGCAGTGTCTGAGCCCAGCTGCTGCAGTGTACATAAATATGTGCCTACATATATGAGCTGAGCTCCCTGCTCAGCCAGAGTGGAGAGCAGGAAGAAGCTGTTGGTACTGCCTGTGTTTGTGTGGCTGCTCTGGGTATCTGCCCATGATGTATATGGCCATCCATGTATGTACATATACATGTGGTGTCTACATGTGCTCCATGGGCATGTACATGTGCTGTATGGGCCTTGCTGTTGGTTGGATCTGGAGATGTGGAGAGGTAA
This sequence comes from Aythya marila, assembly GCF_965140915.1. NCBI lineage: Eukaryota > Metazoa > Chordata > Aves > Anseriformes > Anatidae > Aythya > Aythya marila. Next base: position 59,544,727 of record NC_139045.1, on the reverse strand, counting down.
CAGCCTCTTCTCTCTCAGGCTGTTGAATATGGCCTGATATTTTTCATTTAACAAAGATGATTCTTCCATGTGTTTTATTTAATATGCTTATATAATTCAATATGTGTTATTCATATTCCATACATTGGTACTGATTTTACTTTGGGGAATACTTTTAGCTTTTAAGATCTGTTTACCTAATGCCAATTGGTCTAAGTTAAAGTTTTAACAACCCTTAAAATTCTGTGGTGTGAAAAAATAAATTTCTAACTTGTTGTCATTTAAACAAACAAACAAAAAAAAGCAATTTTGTAACTAATTTTTCTATAATAAATATAAACCTATTGCATCATTTACATATTTACCAGTATTTACATATTTACCAATATTTACATATTACCATATTTACCATTTATTTTTAAATGAGTACATGTGTGATTAACTTTATGTCCTGAAAGTATTCTTAGAATACAGGGTTCAAATTTGATACTTTTTTTTTTTTTTTCAGTAAACAGGCCAAACATAGAAGTGATCTTTGTGACAAATGGGCTGGGAGGCATTACTGGAGTTCACACCACATTATTGGGCACCATAGGAGAAACACCAAGAGCAGGAAGAAAAACATCAGCATCTAACATAAATGAAATGATTTTAGAAGGACTTCAAAGCAGATGGTACAAACAAAATGAGGTTTGGGGGGAAAGAAGGGTTTGATTTTATTAAAGGAAATGCAAATGAAGTCTGAAAAATATCTCAAAAGATATGCTTTAAAGTGTTGTTATGCACTAGCCTGTGAAGCAGCCTAAAAAAAAAAAAAAAAAAAAAAAAAAAAAAAAAGAGTAATTTCAAAAATTAAAAATTAAATTTCAGTAATTTCAAATGTGGCTGAATAAACCAGTAGAAATTAAAGCTGTGAAAATTAACCTGGGAATAGTTAGATAGTTCAGAAGATCTTTTTCTTTTTTTGATCAATACAGATTTAAAATATCTCAGACAATCATATTTATGTCTTTTTTTTTTTTTTTTCTTCTAATTACTTCTAGAAGAAGCAGTAACAGAAAAAAATAAAGATAACGTGGGGTGAAGGGAGCAGCAGTTTTCATGCCACAGTCAGATACCTCTAAGAGAGAGAAACGAATTCATGGAGATTAAACTATAAGCAAAGTATTGTCCATTAAGGATTAGTAACATTTCGAGGGGTTACTTCTCCTATGGATTAAAAGAAACCCTATCTATTATAGAGCATCATTTCTCTGAAACAACCTCTTTGAACTAGAATCTTCTGAAGTGCAGTATTGTCAGTATTTTGGCTCCTCTTTTTAAAATTAGATGAATGACATCTGATTTCCTTTGTATTGATTTATCATTCAACACTTCCACATCAAGTGGGAGCTTTGAGGAAGATTTTAGGAAATCAACATGTGTATGAGATAATTGCACTGACTGTAGAAGAGATACCTACTTTGGTTCTTTTGATCAGGCAATTATATTTTTCCCCCATCCTCTGTGTTCCTCTTGGGCTTTGCTATTTCCCTACTATAAAACCTAGATGGTCAAAGGACTGGGGGTGATAGGCAGGATGACATCTCAAATTCCTCACAAAGGATGAGAAATGTTTTTATTCTATTTTTACAGCTATGATTTTAGGGTCTGGTCAGGTTTATGATATGATGGAACAAATCCAGACCTCAGATGTCTTTCTTCTGAAAAGTTTTTTAGGGAAATACTGTTAACTACCAAGGGGAAAGAAAAAAAAAAAAAGTGTTTTTCTGACATCCGGCAACACTTATACGCCAGGGAACACAGAACTGCAGCACTTGCTGCTAACCTACACACAAAACTGTTTAAGTACTATCTATTATTGCAGAAAAAGCTTTTCTATACTAAGGTAGAAAAGGCTGTTTGCTTTCCAAGTCATTGCCATGGAGAGATGAGCAGAGGTAGGCTGCAGCAAAAGGGGTCATAGCAGAGAATGAACGTGTTGGAGGCTTCCTCATTGGTTGTGGCAACTACAGAGGTGCAAAGAAATTGTGTTTTTGTTTGTTTGTTTTGTTTTGTTTCCTGGGGGTGATCTGTGCAGGTGAAACCATACAGCTGAGACTGGCAAGTTGTATAAATAGTTGTATCTCATACTAAAGACAAAAAAGACCCTCAGTGTAAATAAGAAAGTGTCATTTCCTTCCTTCTGCCAGACAAAGGAGTCCCCTCTGTAGTTTTAAATCCTCTTACACGGGTTTAACAGCTGGGCTACCTGCTATTCAAGCCAACAGATAGCTGTCTTCTTATTCATACCCATAAAGAGAGCATCAGTTAATTTTCTCAGAGAAAATGATTCTTTAAACAACTCAGAATATTTACTCTAATCAATTTTCATATTTCATTGAATAATGAAAATATTTTGCTAGGTGTTCTAACATTTTAAAATTATATTTATGTTAATGAATGAATTATTAACGTTATTATTACTGATAAATAAAAACCTGTCAAGATAGTGTGTATCTGGGTATGCCAGAAACACCAGACTCATCCAAGGACTTTTTCCTGGCTGAACATAATTCATATTCCCTAATTGCCTATGTCTATTTAAAATAAAACAAAGCATAGGACAAGGTGTAGTTAAAACACTGTTATAGCTGAAGGAATTTCATATAGTTTTTGTTCTCAAAATGCTTCCTGGAGTAAAATGAAGATTAATTGAAGCCTTTCCTGCTTTGTAGGAGTGCTGAAAGACCCGATATGTTAATATGTGCAACACAAATGAATATTCTCAAAAAAATAGGAATTTTACAGGTCTAAAACACGTTTTGTTTTTGTTTTTGTTTTTGTTTTTGTTTTCCAAGTCATTCTTTATTACACTTCCTGAAATTACTCTTATGAAAAAAATATTTCTAAGGCCAGAATTATTATTCTTTTCATCTGTGGAATCACAGAATTACAGAATTTCTAGGTTGGAAGAGACCTCAAGATCATCGAGTCCAACCTCTGACCTAACGCTAGCAGTCCCCACTAAACCATATCCCTAAGGAATATTATCCTCAGTATGTACAACAATATGTTATATATATGAATGAGTATGTTTGTAATGACCTATCTCTAGTGTGATGGATTTTCACTCATTTTCTCTAATGAATAACTTGTGCTCAATTGAATTACATTGAAAACCACTGGTGTTTTTAATTTCAATTATCACTTCTACTTTTTGTGTTATCAGGAAAAGGACAGCTATTAATTTAACCTCCTGCCTATTGAAACTGAATTAGCTCTTGGTTGTTTTGTTTTGTTTTGTTTTGTTTTCTGATTAGAGTTCTCATCTTATTTTTCTCAGACGTAGGCTATAAAAAAGAAGAAGAAAAAAAAGTGCCTTCACAGATCCTTTTCTTTATTGAAACAATTCTTGTTTTACATTTTTGAAAATAACTTCAGTGCAACCATATAGAAAAATGCTACATCATGGATAAACAGCGATGAATGCTGAAATGTGTTGATGAAATTGAAAAAGGTGGTTTTTTGTGTGTGTGAAATGGTAAAGGATGATTATCTCAGTCTTTTGTCGTGATCCCTGTTCTAAATCCTTCCTGTGGATTTGCCTATTTACGGTTACAGGTATAAAGCATAAGCCATTTTTGCAGGAGGAGCTAGAATCCAGGAGTCATTCCCAAATGGAGTGCCCTGATTATTGGGTCTAAAGGAATATCCTTCCTTTCAATTTTTCCTCCCTGATCTAAAGTGCAGTAGAATTTAGCTAATGGCTCATGGGGATATCATCACGGGTTGTTGAATTACCTTTTCTTTCATGTATGCTGCAAACTTTTTGTTGCTCAGTAGCAACAACCTACAACTCATGGAAACCAGTGGACTTGAGAGCACCCAATATGATCTGACTGATCAGATCAGTTCCAATGACATCCATTAATGAAATACATATAAGAACTCTGTTCAAGAACTCTGTTTACCTGTTCTTATCAGGTAAAACTCAATGCCTCTTGTTTGAATTTAGCCATCTGCATAAGAAGTATGATAATGCTTCCCAATGGCACAGTAAAGATGTACGAGGGTTTGAAGCACCCTCTGAAGGTGTCTTTAACAAACACAGGCCTCTCCCCACCCCCTGCTTACCATGGCAGTTCCAGAGGAAAACAAGCAGAAATGGAAGAACTGGCTCACATCCAGCATGTGTGACTTCACACTGTAAATAACAATCAACGCTTTGGCTGCTTCTCCCATGCAGTGGGCTAGATGCCAGCAGAGCTTTTAATCAGTGCTGCTCTTTATTTAGTGGTGCCTGCTAACCACTGTAATTTTTAGTTTCCTATTATTAGCATTGGCAGTAAAACAACAGTAAACAACATGACTAAAGCTTTGAACTTAAAAGCTCACCCCAAAGCCTGACACACAAAAACTTTATAGATGAGTCCCTGGCATCTGAAAGGTGCTTACTGTTTCTGGCCTTGCTTGTCACTACAGGAGGGCATTTTACAATCCTGACTTCACACATAGGCAGGAGCTATAATTAAATTAAATGTAGCAGAACCCATGCTTCATATACTTAGTGGTGCAGTTTGTTGTAAATACCTGGCAAAGACAAAGTATTTACACTCTTGGGACAAGCTGTATTTAGCCTGGTGCTGCATTTCATTCATTCTTGTGTAAGCAGTTTTATCAAGTCCCTTCAAATCAGCTGAGTTCTCAGGTGAGAGCAAGAGAAATAGTACCTCACCAGCCAATGCTAGTCACCCAGGTTGCACTCCCTTAAACCTCATCAAGTAATATACTTGAATGGGATGAAGGATGTCACCAGTCCCTTTGTCAAAGTATAGACCAATTTCCTACTTTGAAACCATGGAGGCCATTATTTTATGTGTCTTACATGAGAGAGAGAAAGAATAGAATTTAGATAGAATTTAGGATCTCAGTTGATGCTTTTGTTGGTGCTCCTTGTAGTCTTAGAGATTGGAAAAAATATGGAGGATGAATCTGTACAAACAACTTTCTGCTAAAGGGTCTGAAGCTCTCATGTTGGCAGACTGGCATAATCCATCATGATTACTAATATTTTATAATCATTACTGAAAATGAGCCTGATTTTAGCACAAAATATTTATGAAGTAACCTCAGTATGCTGGGGTTAGAACTATATTTTGTTTAAAACTCTGTTTCTGTTGTTGTTTCTTTGTTAGAGTCAGTGGTTGATACTAAGTGCTGACACTATTTTAATCATGAAATGAGAACACTGGGTTTTGCATTCCTGTGACACATCTGCATGCAAGACATTTGGCTCCTAATTCATTGTTTCAGTATTTTTCAGAGTGGTAGTTCTTTTTTTCTTTTAAGGACATGCAGTGATAAAGGCAGACAGATCAATATTTGTTTAGTGCTAGCTATGATGAAAAACACTGAGGATTTTCAGTTCCTACAGAATCCTGTCAGCTTGCAGAAATGGCAAAGCACATGAAAGTCAAGGGGGAGTTAGGAACTGGAAATCAAACATTGTATTCATTATTTATATTACATATAGTAATACATTTATCCTTTAACAAAGGTTTTTGCTTTCTCTGCTACCAACAGTCTCTTGCAGAAGAGCCCCAGCATTACAAACATAAGAACAGAATTGCTTACCTACATAAATGTTTACAAAACTGGTCTTGAAGTTGGCATAAATAAGACCTGTTTCACCAAGTAGAGTGGTGAAAACCAGGCACTATCAAAGGGCAGTGAAATATGTGAAGCTTCTGTGTTTGAGATGCATGTGGTCCACAGGAAGAAATGCTTCTTCCCAATTCACAATGTGAGGGCATTGTACCTTGTCCTGGAGGCTTTGGCTTTCAATGTCTGCCATGTGTTCCATGTCACACAATAATCACGTGCACTTGTCCAACCTGCCACACACCACACCTACATTTCCTTTTTATTCTGTTACCCAAAGAGGTCATCCCTAGAGCATAGGTCCATGGTACTAAGACACCTGATTAGTAGAGCAGTGCTGTTCATGGTAATCATAGAAGGACCAGAGTAGGCTTCATGGCAAGGCTCTGGGACATGAATCTAAATGCTTTTGAGAAAGAGGAATGAACAGCTCCATAAGACAGGGAAAGATGTAGCATTGCTACTTACAGATGAGATATTGTTTCTATAATTCAGTAAATGACATGAGAAAAACATCAGAATGCAATTTAAAGTTTAGTCAGAAATATAAGCTAATAACATTTTTAGCACAGCAAAAAATCTTAGTAAGCTACATAAATCAGTCTCCCCTAGATTGTTCTGAAGACTCCACTGTCTCATAGTTAGATACTCGATACATTTTTTTTTTTTGGTAGCCTTTCTAAAATTTGTCATGTCACATCACTGGAATTGAATGCTGAGATAAACCTAAATAAAAGGTGATGGATATTTGCTGGGATATTTTTGCGAAAACAAACAGCTTAGAAAAATATAAAAAAAGCTGGAGATGTCCCAGTTAGAACAGAAAAAGGAAAAAGATAACTAGAGAATCAGATATATCTGAAATAGAGTTATGTGTTGTACAGGGTAGGCCTAAGAGAGATTTCATTTCTCATACTGGTATCGGTCTTTTAGGAGATTCATTGAGGATGAAATTGTTTGGCATAAAAACTTCTTGCAAAACCTGCCAAGTTTAAGGCACATAAAACCATAAAACTTTCCTCTGTTCCATAGCTGCAGCTTCTACAGTTGTTCTGCAGAACAAAATAAATAAATAAATAAATAAATACTTTTACAGCTTGGACTCCATTACAAGGGATAGTACTACATCTTTGGTGCAGTGGAGCAGATGCTGTATGACTTGATTTCATTTTTTCAACAGTACTGGAAATGCAATGGATTTTTTGGAAATCAAATTCAGTGTTGTTATTTTATCAAGTCTGAGGGATGATTATGAGAGTCAAATCTGAAGAACTATGCTTCTTAAAGATAAGAAAGAAAAAATAATTAATCCCTGAGCATAAGCTTATACCCTGGTGTGTTTAGTGGTGAAACAGTAATGTTAATTCAAAAGAGATGGGTTTCAGTGTTAGGATCCTAATTACATCTTTGCTGGGAGATGGAGGAAAACTTTCTAGAAGGCCCTGAGGTTTCCCAAAAGCTGCTGCTCCAAGGCAATCTGAATGCAGAAGGCATCTTGTTTGCAGGTCCTCTGTTTAATAACTGAGAACTCTGAAGAAGCCCAGCTTGCTCCCACTTGAACTGAGGCAATATCTTGATGCGTAGTCTGTCATGAAAGAAAAAAAATATTCTGAAGAAACCAGTACAAGAATCATACTTTTTCCAGTAAGGGGCAACAGGAACAGGTACTTGTTTATCTACTGGTTACAAAAAATAAAAATAGAATTAGACTACATGTGGGTGTTGCCTCATGGGCATATCTTCCCCTGGAACTAGAATGGAAGATTTTAGAGCCAATTACCACTAAATTATGGGTGTCTGACAGACTGAAAGAATGTGGGGTTCTTTTCATCACAGACAGATAAAGCAGTGAAGGACAAATCATCCCAACAAAAGAGTAACAGCCACTTTTCTATCTACAGCTCTGGAATCCCCTGAGAAGACATTCTTATAGTGAAAAACACATGAAGAAATTAAAAAAAAATAATCTTCATCACACTTAGGTATACTCCACTAAAGTCAAGGAAGATTTGCCATTGACTTTAAAAGAGGCAGGTTTTTTTCATTCTAGAAGAATAAAATTATAAATTCAGGAGCTAAATGTTACAAGTATCCAGAACTATCTGTAGGGGTTGTTAAACACAGCTAATCAAATCTTTCATTACTCTCTGGTGTCAAGATGAATTTAATTTTGCATTTGCTTGAATATCTCTGTTGTTTTATGCTGTGCCACTCCTTTCTGTCTTGTTCAGGAGGAAAGTAACAAGCATTGCTGGTTTAAAAATTCATTAATAGTAATGAATCACCCACTTTGCTATGATTTTACTGATGATTCATTATTCTGGATCTGGAGAAACACTAAGAGCTTTTGTCCTAAAAACTTTGGAAAGAGGTGGGAAAAAAAAAAAAAAAAGAAAAAAAGAAAAAAAAAAAAAAAAAAAAAAAGAAGAATGTGAGGTGAACTGGATTGTTCAATGGGATAATATGGAAGTTAGTTATTGAGCCTGGATTTCATAGAATCATGGAAGCATAGAATGGCTTGGGTTGGAAGTGACCCTAAGGAAGGGACCCAACCCACCTGCCATGGGCAAGGATGCCAACCACTAGACCAGGTTGCCCAGGGCCTCATCCAATCTGGTTTTGAAAACCTCCAGGGAGGGGGCATCCACAGCTTCTCTGGGCAACCTGTGCCAGTGCCTCAGAACCTTCTGAGTGAAGAATTTCCTCCTATTATCTAATCTAAATCTCCTTTCTTTTAGTTTAAAATCATTACCCCTTGTCTTCATTACCCCTTGTCCATTACCCCATTGTTTGCCTGACCAAAAATTCACTTTCTTTCTATTTTATAAGCCCCCTTTAAGTATTGAAAAGCTGCAATAAGGTCCAAAGTTGCATATTGATCCAAATATGCAAAAGCTGAATATTGATCCAAAGCTCAGTAGCCTGGACAGTACATTTCCTCTTCACCTTTGGTCCGTTGGTTGCTCCTGATAAATATGATCTCAAGCACAATCATGTGCCTGTTGATATCTACAACTGCTGGTAAATAGCTGACCAAAGACAAATAGTGTTATATCCAGCTACTGCAGGTTCACTTATAAAAATTATTCTTGACACATGTTTTTTGTGAGGCCACAGTAACGCTGGTGCATGTTGGAAATGTAAATGGAGCAAGTAAATCACCATTAGAAATACCACGTGGAGTGTTTTCTAGATCAGTTGTGTTTTTTTTTTTTTTTTGTTTGTTTTGTTCTGTTTTGTTTTTCAGACATAAGGCTACTGTTGTTTCCAGTTGATAGATATGGAGCTTGGTCATGGAGCGTGTTCATTGCTCAAATATACTGCCCACAGAACACACATTTCACTCTTAATGCAGAGGAATTCAGCCTTCATTTTTCTCTCCTCTAAGGATGAACTTTGCTGTCTCCAGCTCCTGGGAAAGTTCAGTTTCCCACAGTCAACAGCCTCCCTACTGCTGCTCCCCACTTTGTTCCCAGGGTGTGTTTGAGGAAGCTTTGATCAAAGGCTGAGAAGCAATCTCTCAGATAGCCAGGGACACTAAAAGGTTTTGGCTGTCAGAGCAGAGACATTAAATTAGCCAGTTGTCAATGTGGAGCCCATGCAGGCAGTGAAGTACTAATATAATGTGCTCTTGCAACCCAGAAGGCTTTTTAGTGTGGTAGTTAGGGTTTTAAAGGTGCATGGCAGTTAATAAGCCAGCTGGAGAGCCAAAATGCTAGTGTTTTTAGATTTGTAGTTTCATGCTGTGTTTACTGAATCACTCTGTCTTCTGCATTATTGGTTTCTATTTCTTCTGTTACTTTCACTGTACCCAAAGTTTTTAAACTATATTTCACAATGGAATTGATTGGGTTGAATAAATTCCCTTTCTTGAAAGTTAACATGAGAATCATTCACATAATCTGATAATATAATCCACACAAATGTCCAGCTGATCTAAAGAATGTTGGATCTGCTAGAAACTGAATTTCAGACTTTCCTCAAATCCAGAGGCAGATGTGATATTCTTCCATGGCACTACAAAACTTGACCCTGATGCTTTGGCATTTGTGAATTACTGTTTTATTTGAAGATTTATCGCTGTCTATTTTTAGGACAGATGTAGATCAAATATATATATATTTTAATTTCTTATAAAAAATTACTTCTGTTAAAAAAAAAAAAAAAAGACTTGTGAAGGTTTCATTGTTTTCTGGCAAAGACTAGACATTGTTGGTTTGGTAAAAATTGACCAGGAATTTAAACAGACAGAAATGATAAAGATTCAAAATTATTTGGAAATTTCTGGCACACAGAACAGATCCATGAGTTCAGCACAACAAGCAAACAAACAAATAAATAAATAAATTATCTGCAAAGTTTTGAAGTAATCAGGGTCCAAATGGTTGAACTGCACCATCCAGAACATGTATTTTTTCCCCGTTCTCTTATTTTGCAGGCTTAGCGTGCTCATTTAAAAATATTTGTGTCCAATCAGAGTCCCTGAATTGCATTTTAACAGAGAGATAACTTGGTGCAGGATTTAATACTGAATTATCTTGTATTATATAAAAAAACTCTTTGCAAAGAAGAAAGCCAGTAGCAAGAAATTTGAATAGAGGCTTTTGAACACTGTTTTCTCAGCTGAAAAATTCGTTCACTAAAACTTTGTTTGCAGATGTTACAGTTACGACTCATCCCCATTCATGAAGAAAAGGGGGCAGGTAGAAGAAAAAAGAATAAGAGGTGTCTCCTTGCTACATTTTTAAATAACAACATTCTCACTGGTTCATTGCACCAAATTTTACATCTCTAATGTCAGTGACAATGCAGAAACATTAATCCAATAACTTTGTGTAACTCAAGTAACAAGCTTTGTATCACAGTCCAGATGCAGCAAAAAATAGCTGCAGTGAGCTGTAGCCAAAAGATATTTTGCCAGTCATATTCCAGTACATAAACATTTATATTCTTTGGATCCACATGAAAGCTCTATGGCAGAAAAAAGCTTTGCTGGTAGCTGGTTTTTGTTAAGCAGCTGGCTAGCAGAGCAGAAGGTATATACTGCACATAAAGTGTCAGCCTGGCATGACCGATGTTATGCCTTATGGTGAGCTCCATTGAGATCACACCAGAGCACTCAGCCACAGGAAAGGGTATTGCCAGTTTCAAATAAGAGGTGTGTGTGTGTGTGTGTGTGTGTGAAGCACAAAGAACAATGCGATCCCACAAAAATATATTAAAAAAGACTCTTGTTTGGAATAAAGAACTTTAGGGGTATTCCACACATTCTGCACTTTCCACACATTCCACATATTCTGCACTGCTATTGATACAGGGTGTTTAAAATCATGCTCTTTTTATATGGTTTATTACCGACTTAGGACCTACATTTTTCAGAGATAACTCAGAAGTAAGCAATCACGATTATGAAGACAGTCTTTGGTGTGCTAGATGACAGTTTTTCCCTAGTGAACACAACATGAAGTATCTCCATGAACAGCAGTAAGTCATGAAATGAATAGAAGTGTAGGGACTGAGTTCATTATTAACTTTCAAAAAGAAGATTTCACTCTCTGCCAGCAACTGTGAGACTAATTGAAATGAGTATATCCACTGAACGCATTAAGGTCTGTAAATCTGTGATGACTGACATCTATACACTTGGTCTGTCAAACTCTCTACCTCCAAATTATTTTTACTCATATTTGAAGAGTTTCAAGTTTCTCCTAACTCTTGAAGGAAATATAAAATGAATGTAGGCATTACTTATTGCTGAGTTTGTTAAAAGATTTTCACAGAACCTTGTTTGAAATATAGAAAAGTTCCCTCTAAAGCACTAGTATGAATACGAGTGCTTTCAAAACATAGTTGCAAACTTCTACCCTGGCAAGTTATTATTTATTTATTTTTTTAAGTCTTTCTTCAGTCATCTAAAACTGAGAAAACAAATGATCTGAAGCCACAACTGGTAAATAAAAATGTTAGTAAAGATAAATAAATAAATAAATAAATAAAAAGGGCTATGAGCATTATACACATCTTCAGTAACTATCCCTGGATAGCAAAAGGTAATTTACAGAACTGTTTCGTGACAGCAGATATGCTATCCAGCTTGTAGGTTTATTTCCTTGGAGTTTCGTAATGCTCTTTTCTACTATTTAGATTCTTCCAGCTGAGCAAGACAAGGTAGTTTTCTAGCAGGGGTAGATATTAATTTTCAGTTTGAATTATTACTATCTGATTTTATAGTAAGATTCAGAACTTCCTTTATTTTATTATGTTTTATTGGTGTTCCTATATAACAAATTTAACAATGCTATTAAATTTGTTAAAAGCATGAGACACAAACCTACCTTCCAGATGTCATCACTGAGTCACTTGAAAAGAGGAGTTGTTGGTGTTCCTTTGTATATACACCCTCTTCATGTCCATAGTGCTGTTGTTTGTGAAGGCATCAGCACCTCTACAAAAAGTTTCGGCACAATGCACAAGTTTGCAGCAGTTACCTTCTACTGTACAAGACGCCTGCGTCTGAAAGTACACTGGCTGCTGGTGGTCAGATGAAATCATTCCTTTCCTAGGAGTCAGTGAGGGGAGGCTGAAAAGTTTGTTTAAGCTCTAAGCCACCTCATCTTCAAGGGCAACAACCTCTGGAGAACCAATGTGAGGGACAATATTCTTTTATACTAGTGTCCTCATCCCTCATGCTCATTTTTTTTTTTTCCACACTCTCTCTCTTTGGCTGCTTTGGTCTTGAATACACATTAATTCATTACAGTACAAGCACATGAATTCAGCGTACAACGGAAAGGGATCAAAATGAAATGAAGACATCCTATTGCCTCTGTGAGATGGGAAATTCATGACTCAGAGACAACTGATCCAAGCTAAACTGTTACACCTTGTGTGAAACCTTCTTGTCAGTGTTCAAGGCCAGGTTGAATGGGGCTTTAGGCAGCTTGATCTTGTGGAAGGTATGCCTGCCTGTGGAAGCAGGGTTGGAATTAGATGACCTTTAAGGTCCCTTTGAACCCAAAATATTTTGTGATTCTATGATAAGAAGATTATGTTGCCTTTTCCCCTTCTTATGCCTTTGAACAGGTGCTAATTAATTTAATGCTAATTAAAGAAGCAAGGAAAATAGAATAGACATCCCAAATCTGTTTGATTCTTCATCCAGGTATTCAAACTTTATACAACTCTTCCCTTCCCGCCCCCACCTCCCCCCTTTTCTCTTACAGTAGAACACCTATCAGCTTTTAGTGCCTGGCAAATACAGGACACTTTTTTCATTTGCACAAAATAAATTCTAATCAAGACATTGATTATCTTGGAATCTGCAAGACAAAAGTAGAAGACAGAAGTGTACTTCTCCATTAGTCATAGAGCAGCGCTCTATGTGCAAACAGAATAGCTATAAAGATAAAAGTCATCTCTGCATTGGACACTTTTGTCATACTTCTTTTCTTACCAAGTGAGTTCCAGTTATGACAAGCAAAACAAATACATTTAGTGTTCTCAGAACGTCAAGTGTATATGAAAGATTAAGCCAGTCTGAAAATCTTAACTTCAGTACCCTCAAAACTACATTGAGGTATTTCAGTTTTTGCACAAGATAACACTTATACTGCAAAATACACAACATATATCTATATAACCTTCATCCTCAAATATTAAAAAAAAAAAAAAAAAAAAAAAAAAAAGTAGAGGAATAATTTTTCGATTAAAATTATTTTTATTCAGTGTTATAACTAATTTTTCTCTCCTAAATCTCAGTTACTTTTAACAAAATTATAATTTTTCATTCACTTTTTAACTCTTCCTACATGGAAAGATGCTCTAATTGTCAGGTTGTTATATGAAATGCAGATGAAACTACGTTGTTATTTTGGGCGCCTGGTCTCAGCAGATCACTTTAGCTCATGAAGGTGCTTAATCTGACTTACAAGCTTTGGAGAAGGATATAAATTCAGATAAATGTTTGTATCTGACATCTTTTAGCAGCCAACCTAAATGACTTCCTTGGCAGCCTACAGGCTTTCTTAAATACAGTTCATGGGCTCTACCTTTGAGAAAACTGACTGTAGTGGGAGCTGATGCTAAACTTAACCTTTCTAGACCATACCACTGGGCCCTGTGCCTTTTAGAGGGCTTTAAATACATAATATGAACACTAATCATATGAGGTCTAGAGCTTGGGATTTAAGATCAGCACCAAAACTTTGAATTTTACGTTTTACTAATATGATGATAAAAGATGCTATCTCAACAATGTTAAAATTGATTTTTAATGTCAGAATAAGAACACTACATAGATACCAAAAGTAATATCAAACATGAGCACCACAGTAAGTATTTATTCAGATTTTATTTACTGGGGAGACTTTTTCCTGCTAAGAATGCGAAAATTCACACTGTACGTGCTTTGAGGTTTTGAGGGAATTAGGTTGACATATAGAATGCAGAAATGGAAATTAGTTTCAAATTATTAGCTAATCTTATATATTAAATTACTCATCCAACATGAATGTGGGCAGTTCAGATCAAAAACTGATAGAATTGTTCACTTGAAGAGGCCTCTAAAGGTCACCTAGTCAAACTTATAAAAAATATCCTATAAATATTTTTACAGTTGGGTATTTACATATACATTAGATGGTTAACCTTAGATGGTTAACCTCAGCGGACATGAACCTTATGCTTTTATTTCCTCCTCAATAGATTGGAAATATACTCTCTTACATTAAAACAAAACAAAAAAAAAAAAAGTGCTTTTTCTCACTTATTTCTTCTAAGATGCTAGCTGATGAACAAAAAAAAGAGAAGGAATTTTTCAGAAAAGGTCAATGAGAATAGTTGTACCTTATCACACAAACTCTTGAATGCTCTACACAATCAATAAATGAGTGTTACAACCTAAAAAATGAGCTGTCATTAAGCTGCCTGGGAGTCACAAATGCAATACACAGTATTACAATGTTAATTGAAACTGAAAATCTTTGAATAAATTAGCATATTTTGAGTTATGCATTTAAGTGTCTACATGGATGCATAGCATGATGGGAAGAACCCATCTTTGAGTGTAATATTATCAGAGCTATTTTCTTATTCTTGTTTGCCTCATTTACTAACAGTAATAAGAAAGAAGAGTATCTTAGAAATCTTGTTTTCCCAATGAATGCCAAAAATATAAAGCTGCCTGTTTAAAGCTACAGTATGTATTCAGGGACATTTTTATACATTCAAAATTACGATTTATACTTTCTCTAATATACAGATGGGTAAGATAAATGTTCATTGAAATATCTTTTCACATCCAGAAAAGCCTGATAGTTTCCCAACGCAATGTTTTATAGACCTTTTGATGAGAATAATCAACTAAAATTAAAAGATCATTAACATTTAGGTTTAGAACAGGAGCATCTTTTGTGCAACAAAAGCATTTCCTAAGTATTTTTAAAATGGAAATGTGCCATAGCTCAGGGACATTTTTAAAACTGTGAGAGACCTATCAATGGACAAAAGAGAAAGAAGGACCACATGTTGAGTGCATTCTTGATAGTCTGTGCAATTTGTTGTGAAGTACCACTTGTACTAGGTCTGCCACAGAGACACTGGTTTGAAAGGTTAATGACTGCAGCAATCACAATTTCAATTTACATGAAATGGGATGACAGGAAGCCAAATACAAAATGGAGAGGTCCCACTGTGATGGCAGCTGAGAAACAATTCATCAACAAAAGTGCAAGAACATTGTAAAACCAGAGTGTGAGGGACAACCTTTTGAGCTTGGGGAGGGCTTAGGACTTCCGTTAAGATCATTTTGGAGGATAGTATAGAATCCTTAAAATGGCTAAATTTCTGAATACAGGCATAAGTTCTCCTTTCATACTTTTCCTTATAGTAGATTCTATGTCACCTAAAAGTGCTTATCCCACCTCCATACATTTTTTTTTTTTTAGTGTATCCCCTCTTGTATTTTAAATTTTGTCCTTGATTACTACCAAAACATCCACTGTCAAGATAAGCATTTCAATGTTTTTTGGTCCTTTTCTGCAGTTCTCCACTTGCTTTCTGAAACATCAGCTGTTCTACAGTACAATTTGAGACTCTCTAAAGCTTTCATGTACGTACATATGCAAAGAAATGCAATCTGAGACCTTGCGCTCCTGCTGTATGAACTATTATTTTTCTGGGTTTGGAGCGCAATTTGCCTTTTAATTGATGATTTAAAGATTTTGGTTTTATTTTTGATAAAATAAAAATACATATATATATAATAAATCAAACTTTGGAAATATCACTGACACTACAGAAATACAATAATACTTGCTGCTTTCTCAGCTGAAGTTCAAGTAACTTGAAATCATAAATAATAAGTTACTGGACATAAGTTGGGTGAAATTCTGGTCATCCCTGTTTCAGAACAGACATCCTAGAATTGGGAAGGATTTAGGGAAGTCAGCAGGTTGGAATGGGTTATGTACAATGAGAGTTTATATGGACAAAAAGTTTCAGCTAGGAAAAGAAGCAACTAAGTAATACATGTGATTGAGATGTGTGAAATAATGAATATCTAAAAGCAATGGTTTTCATAGCAGAAATACTATAGATATCTTATTAAAATAAAAGCAAAAGGCTTGAAATATGCGTGTATTATTTTTCAGAGAAGACATAATTAGGGTATAGACCTAATTTTGGTTAAAGAATGTAAAATAAAAAGATGTAGCTATAACCTTCATCACAGGAAATATTTTAGTAGCAGAATGCCAGGTGACAGAACAGTATTTTAGGGGATTTATAGCTCTAAACTTTCCTTATCCTTCCACTTTCCTTTATTTGTCACTGTTGAAAACAGTATACTGAGGCAGAGGGATGCAGAGCTGCTTTTCTTGTATTTCATCAGTTGTTTTATTTTATCATGAGTGGGACCTGTTTCCTCCTGCCATGCTTGCATAAAGACAGAGGAAAAATGTGCATACTAGAAAGGCTGTGGAAAATACACAGAAAGTGATGTAAATTTTCTTATTCTTTACTTGCTGACACATCTACAGCACTAAACATTATAATATAGAGATATTGAAGTTCTTCAGAAGGAAATATCCATTATGAAATTATATCTACTCTCACTATAGTATGTATTAGGGAGTCTCATCCTTTCTGTATCTTAATTTTTTATTTTCATTTTGATCATTAATATTTGAGATACTCTATCTCCTGGTAGTATTACAGCTTAGGTATTTAAAGTCTTGTGGTTTTTAGGCTCTCTCTAAGGAGATTGTTGCTGTCTTTTCATTCTGTAAAGAGGTAAGTAATCTGAGAATTTATAGAGAGGAAATCAGTGCCTGAAAATAGTAACGTTTACTGGTAAAATAACAAGTTGTAACTACTTTAACTGAAATAGTAGAACTATCTTTACTCTTACGCAATGATTCCACATACATGTATTAAGTGATGAAATAGCAATAATTATTTTATAATTTATTAGAGGTATACAAGTATGGACCAGAAAAAATGTGTGCATTGGATTACCCAGTGCAAAATTCTGTTGAATTAATCTAAGTACATATAATACCTATGCTAGGTGATGTTATCTATGCTGCCTTTAGGACCCCAGCTCTGCATGACAGCTCTCTTGAGCCCCTGCCCATGAAATGCTGATGCTACTGTTCTATGGGATATAAATTTAGTCTAATTTATTTAGAGCGTAATACCAGTAGAGCAACAACTATTTAAATCCATGCCTTAATTTAAACTTAAATTCATATCTTTTTTGTTTTGTTTTGTTTTGTTTTATATAGTTATATTGTTGAAGAGATGGTAAGGCAGGCAAACATCAAATGAAAAGCATAAAGTGGAGAGGTTGGATTTGCACATTTTGACAGTCTCATGTTAAATATGTATGCCTGTATGTTTCATTAAATCTTTCAATGGATTTTCTACCCTAGAAGAATGGTTAAGCAGATTATCAAAAAGCACAGAGTGACTGAGGTTGACAGGGACCCCTCTGGAGGTCGTCTGATTAAACTCCCCCCTCCCCCCGCCCTCCCCCCCTGCTCAAGAAGGGCCATCCAGAGAAGGTTGCCCTGGTCCATGTCCAAGCAGCTTTTGAAGATCTCCAGTGATGGAGACTCTTCAAACTCTGGGCAACCTGTGCCAGTGCTCAGTCACCCACACAGTAGAGAAGTGCTTCCCAATGTTCAGACACAGCCCCTTATGTTCCAGTTTCTGACCACTGCCTCTCATCCTAGCACTGGGCACCAGTGAAAAGAGCCTGTCTCCATCTTCTTTGCAACTTCCCTTCAGGTACTTATAGACACTGTTAAATCCTCTCCAAGCTTTCTCTTCTCAGAACAGTCCCAAATCTCTCAGCTTTTCCTCACATGATAGATTCTCCAGTCCTGTCATCATCTTTGTGGGCCTCCGCTGGACTTTCTCCAGTATGTTTCTGTCTCATGCTGAACTGAGAAACAGCCCTGAACTGGAAAGAGCAATCCAGGTGTGGTCTCACCAGTGCTGAATATAGGGAGAAAATCACCTTTCTCAATCACCAACATCTCCAGGCCTGCCAAGCTATTTTCCAGGTGGATGACTCTCAGCATATATCAATGCATGAAGCACAAAGATAAAGCACATGTGGTGAAAATATTGGCAGAATAGCATTCAGCTAGATATTAAAAGAAGGAGAGTGAAAAGAGAGGTAGCCTATGACAGACAGAAGGCAATGATCTTTGTGGAGGGACAGCATTTAAGCACAACCATGAGAGGCACTGTAATTCCATCCTATATCAATATCTACCAAAACTGCCCAAACTGTTTTTGGTAAAACCTAGATAGGTGACAGGAAAATGAACTTACATAGACAAGCTGCTCACAGAGCTGAGGACACCAGACCTAACCACTCTCTGAAGAGATTAGGGAACTGCAAAAATAGGAAACTGCAAATTTTGCAGTAGAAACAGACAAATATGAGAAACAAAATAAACCCCAACTCATCTGAAAGATTTGTAACCCTTCATTTCTGAAGTTTGAAGCTTGGGTTAAGTAAGACTTCTGCTTTAAACTGATTTATAACAGTCACCAACCCTGGACGTGTTTTACAACATTTTTTGAAAATAATTGATAAATTTGCAATTACATTAAAAAAAAATTCTGAATTTTGTGTTCATTAGCTCTAAATAGATGTTTATATTTGCATGTCTTGAATTACCATGTGCTGATAAAAAAAATGAAACACTTGTATAAAATATATTACTATCAAAACCTTTTTATGTAAGTAATACATCCTAGAACACAGAAGTATATGAAGAGCTGCCATTCTTCCTGGAATATATAACTGTATAACAGTAATCAATTAAAATACTTCTTTATAACATATTCTCTTTTTCCATGCCTCATTTTATGCAGAGAAACATCAAGGTCCTTTATTTCTGAGACACTCAAAAATAATGATTCCAGAGAAATAGACAGAATGTGTATTTTATCCACTATACTTTTACCTTTTTGCCTTAGATAATTAGGGACATTAACTCATGATTTGAAATACCTTGAGAATGCTGTCATTAACAGGGGAATGTTCTCTGGTACCCTGAGGAAATGAAAAGCTTTTAAGAGCAATCACTGTTAATCACTAACATGCCAACATTATATACCTTCTGGAAATGGGGATGATGTATAGCCAGGACACATTAAGTGACTATATATTTTACTTGCGTTGTGGGATTTCAATAAAAATGTTGTTTTAAAATATCCCTTTGCACAGCTTGCTTTCACTACAAAATGCATGATATTTAAGAATAGATCATCTGTAATTCTGTAAAATTTACACTTCTTCTTCTATAAGCTATTAAAAATCTTCTCTCTGATTCCATAGTTAAGCTTCACTGTGTTTTAGCTTTATAATACTTTGTTACACAAATTCAAATGCCAAGGGCAAGATGAAGGCCCTTATGCAAGGGCAAAACAAAAACTAAATCCAAAGGTGATAAAGGCAATTATCATGCAATTTACCTTCAGCTCAGCAGGAGACTTAGTAACTGCACAGTTGCAATACTCAAAACTGACTTCATAGGCTAATATTACAATCTGATGATTTGGAAATTTGTTGTTATTCAAAATTTTTAATATTAAATATTTTCTTTGTAATGTTAATTGCATGTAATATTTTATGAAAGTGTTAATCAGATGAAAAATAGAATAAAACAGAAGACTTTTTTTCTTTTTTTTTTTTTTTTGATAAAGCAGTTTTTCTTGTGTACAGTGTTCATCACTATATATATGACATCAGGGCATGTCTCACTTTTGGTAAAAAGCCATATTTAGTATAGAAATTAATAAAACTTAGTTAGTAATAAATCTTTTTATGCCATATTTCTTTGCAGTTCTAGCTATGGGAACCTCACATGCCAGCACCAAGCCCAGAGGCACAGGACAGCAAATACACATTGGCAAAGGAGGCAGATTGTATCCAGACTAGAGCCCTCAGTGGGGATCCTACACAGTTGAAAATATAGGGAATGTTGATAAGACACATATATCAGCAATAAATCACCAATAATGACTCCCAATAAAGGGATCTGACAAATTCATAGACTTGTCGAGCTAGGAAAAATACAAGTCATCCACTGCTGTCCACCTAACAAAAAATTCCTCTAGTGTAGTTTTAGCCAATTGCATCCTGTGATAACTATTCTGTACAAAAAAATCAAAATCTTTCCTCTAAGTGACCAAACTTTTCATGACTAATTTTCTCTCCCATTATTTCAGCTTTTGCCAAACAGCCCCAACACAATCCGTCCTTGTATAGTCCTACTTTACTAACTTATAATTATTATCTTCTGGATGATTTCTGTCTGTATCTTTCAGCCATTAAACAGCCCAGTTGTTTCAGATTGATTGTTTCCACACTTGATCAGGCATGAAGCGTTTAAATACTGAATCCCACAATCTCTGTTGCCAGTGGTTCTAAAACTGCTGATACTGCATTGGCCTATCATGTAAATTGAAAAATTAAGCGCTTACATTCTTGAAACCTCTATATAAGATCTGAAGTTCCTTCTTTGTGAATTTACTCTGTGCTTCCAGCAGCTCAAGGGCTTCAGGTCTATGTCGTACTGTGGCCATTTCCATTTCATCTTCTACAGTGTCTGCAGAATACAAGAGACAGAGAAGGAAGAGTCAACAAGAAATAGAGAATGTAGAAATGACTATCCATTGTAGGAAAAGAAAAATCCTTAAATGACATTAATTTAAAGAATGGCTTTTGCAGCCTTTAAGATATGAACTCATTTTGAACTCATTTTAAGATATGAACTCATGAATTTTGAACTCATGGGGAAAGGTTATCTATCTGCTTCAGTGGCTGCACAGAATATGGAACAGTGGTGATAATCCGTTGGTCTGGATATTATCACAACATATGTATAAATAATAATAAACTGGAAAGTGGACATTCTGCAAGGACATGCATGACACATTCAATATGAATTTGCTGTTTCTACAACTCTCTGAGCAAACAAAACAATCTTATAAAACAGTGTCACAGCAATACTGACAATTTTCCCTTGTTTTATTACTGGAAGTGAATTCACTGTATTAGACTGGGATTCCCAGTGCTCTCCTTTTATCATAAAGTTGTACTTTCTAAAGTGTGTGAGAAGGATATTGCACATTCAGCAGTAGACCTTGCTTTGAGTACCATATAACAAACCCTTTTGGACAAACATGATTATTCATGGGGAGCAGCCTTATCAGGGAACTTGAGGATTTTAGTGACCTCATCATCAAGCAAATATGAATGAAAATATACATCTTTAAGGCTTAAATAAATGTGGCCCTATAAGGATGAGAGAAAACAATACATTTTTTCCAAGTGGAGATCAACTGTGAAAGTTAGTCATTGGAAAGTTAAGGTCATACAGGAATTTACGGTAGATATTTTTATTTATTTTTATTTATTTGTTTATTTTAATATGGGGGTACCAGGCATACACTTGATCAAAAATTTGATCATTAAGCAGGTATTAAGCATACGTTATGCAAAACTTCAGACAAATTTAATCAAATCACTTTTGCCTTCTGTTTGAAGAGTCATACAAACTACAGAAATGTAACTTGAGCAAAACCAAGTATGTATAATTTTTCACTTCTACAACAATGAAAATATATATTTTATTTAATCAGTGTGGAACGCTGCATTCTTAATCTTTTATTGTGTTCAATTTTCATAAGATTACAAAGAAAATATACCATTAAAACAGTGTTATGATTATATCTTCACATATTTTTGTTCTGCTTCAATGCAGTAATAATAACTTTCATCTGCTTGGGAGAAATCTGGAGATATAGTTCAAACAAAACCAAAAACGGAGCAACCTTGGAATAGAATCAGAGAATCATGGAATGGTTGAGGTTTGAAGGGACCTTTAAAGATCTAGTTCCAATAACCCTGCCATGAACAGGGACACCTTCCATTAGAGTAAGTTACTTAAAACTTGTATTCATAATATATAAACTATTTGGATTATTATTATTAATAATAATTATTATATTGTAGGACCATGTCTTTTTTTCCTGTCAAAGAGACGTTGCTGTTGGCAGTCATCTCAGAAATGTAAGGATTAAAGAATTATTCCAGGTATGGTATAAGGAAGAAAACAGACATGAAAAAAAAAGCATGTCCCACTGCCTGAGAGCCTTCCAGTGATTGTCTTCCTACCCTAAATCCCGAGACTAGATGTCCACCTCAAGCTCATCAACTGTGAAATATTTCAGACAAGATGACCAACAAATGAGTGATAACTATAGCTTCTGCCTTTACCAAATTAGCAAGAATCATTTAATAGTTGCAATTACAAGTGCAAGATGAAAGGCATAGTGTAAGATAGAAAAATGAGCCTCATTAATACTTCATGGCTTCTCAAACTTGATTCTTTGAACATCATTTTCTCCTGACAGTGTGCCTTGAGTACATTTATTTTATTCATTAAAGCTGTCTCTGTTAACACTTTTCAGCTTACACTCAATGCAGAAAGATTTATTAGAATAAGAAGTACAGTGCTAATCTGTTTAAATGACATGTTTGCAAATGCCATAATATAATGTTAAATTCATTCATTCACTGAACCAGACTGCAAATTCACAGAACCCTCTGCATTTCATAACTCTTCTGAGAGACACGATAGTTTTGTCTGACTGTACTTTAGCTTTTCCCAAGTCATTAATTATCAGTGTAAGCATTAGAGAAGAATATCTGTAGGAGAAATGAAACATGGTATCTTTCATTTAATCTGACAGAAAGTATTTCCCAAATCAGTGTAACCCATAATTTTATCTGAAAATGTCCATTGTGCACTGGCCTATGAGCAAGCTATATGATAGTTCTCTTTTGTTTTTATTTGTAGGTTGTCTCAGAGGACTCAGAAACCACCACAATCTTTATGAATAATTCCACAGTAAATGCTATCAACAACAACAATAATAAAAAACAACAACAACAAACAACTCTCACAATTTTACATTGAATTTATGATGCTTGATGATGGTCTTCATCAAGATTATAAGAACATTTCAGCTCTCACCTTTAAAAAGGAAGTTTCCATCATGCTGCAGTGCAAAAGTTTTGAAAACACTACCCTTATAGATAAAATTTTAATAAAGTAGGTCCAGGGTTAACAAGCTGTCGTCCCAATATGGGGATTGTCTAGCAAAGTTCTTGAGCTACATTTTAATTCTGGCAGAGAACATCAAGGTTTATTTTGTAAGGTTATTAAAGCTTTTCCATCATGTTTTAAAGGGAACTATCTTTTATATTCACTATAAAGTCCCTATAACAATGTCATGCTTTAGATATGCAGCTGAGATTTTTTGTCAGCTATCAGTCAACACTAGGTGCTTATGCTAAACTGACAAATGAGTCAACCCAAGAATAAATATTGTTCAAATTCACTTATTTTTTATATGACAAAATATTTAAATGGGCTACTGTTTAGAAAGAAAGTGACTTAACTGGAAACAAGATGGTTCACAATTTGTGAATCATCTGACTACCTAGACAGACATCTATAAGCTCTTCATGAAGCTAGATCAGTAGATGTAATAACTAGGCTAGATACATAGGCCACAGAACCAGGCTGAGCACAGTCTGGTATATCCTTAATGATGAATGTTTATACTTTGTTTTAATGATTTGATAAAAATGTAGAAGACTGCAGTAAGGTGCTAATGTTAGTTTTCTGTTAATGAAAATATTCAACAGTCTAATCATGCCCTACTTCTGTAAACACCTTGTAGATAGAAATAATCTATACATAATATCACTGTGAATTTCCCTATAACATGCCAACTATGATGATTAAAATACTGTAGCATTCATGAGTCAATTGCACTTTATTTATTTATTTATTCATACTTTAGGCTAGTTATCCAGGCAAGAAAAAATATTTATAGTTATGTATACACACTGAAAGTGTGTGAAAATATATGCGTTTCTACATAGGACTTTCATAATTTATATGGCATTAATAATAATAATAAAATAGTTATTTCAGTTCTCTAGTTACTTCAGCCTAAGAAAGTTAAGGGCTTATTTATTTATTTATTTATCCATCCATCCATAAAAGGCATATTTATGCATATATGTCAATTGAGAAAGAGAAGCAAGTTCATATTCAATTCTTTGTATATTAAATACACATTCTTATTTATGTCATTAATGAATGTCTTTCTTCCAGTAGAGACAGTTTTTAATGTATTTGCCACAGGAACTATGCTTTGAACCTTTCATAATTCATTAAATTACAAAATGGTAAAATCAATGCAAAACCCAGACATACTCTTCAAATAATGACTGCTGGAGAAGCAAGTCCAATCTTAGGGTTCAGTTCATGTCTGTAAAATTTGTCTACATGCATTTCCCTGCACAAACCCCAAATGATATGTCCGCTACTTATATAATAATTACATGCACATGCACTTCAAAACCATTCAAAGCCATTCTTGAGAATGGTCCTTTCTCTAGCATATACATTTAAATATTTAGCTAAAGAAGTATAGATTTAATTTTAGGTTTACCAAAGTAAAACACACAAATAAGGAATAGCACTCTTTGAGATGCTTTGTTGAATGGGAATCCTGAAATAAGTTTTTCATTATTATTCAAATCATATTTTTCTGCATATATTCATAGAAAGTAAGCACAGAATTGTAAATTCAGGGTTTCCATTCTTTCAACAAAATACTTGTTTTAAAAATATTCCCTCTAAAATTTATAAAGAATTTATATTGTGAGGTTGTCATTGTAGGTAGTGCTGACTTCATTCCTAGTATATTCGAATTTTGTTTCTTCCAAATGAGCAGAAATCAAATAGCACATTATGTCAAAATGGGACAATAACAATGTTCATCTACAATTTAATATAATATTTTCATGTAATATAATAGTCTCATTTAAAACAGCATTTCATTATTTACAAGAGCACTGAGGAAAATGCTGACTGTATCTTATCTTTCTACTATATGGTTCTCAAACATGAAACATTTGATGCAAGTTTTACTTTGACTTCTTTTCTGGCTTACAAAACACTCACAGCTTGATTATGCATATTTTGCATGGTCAAGGCTATTAAGACTGATTCTAAATATTTTCATGTTACCTGTGCAGACTAAAATGTTGCATAGAGATGTGCAATGAATAAGGATGTGTTGCTCTTCGAATACCTTCAAACAAAGGGATCAAACCATCCATTACTTTTTAGTCTAGGACTATGTCATGTCATGTAGGTGAAAGCAGCTTCTACTTAATGAATTAGTATCAGCTGTCACTACAGTGACTGCCCTTTTTAAGCTACCTGAGTTCCCAGTAAAAACACATCAGCTGAAGCAACCATGAAAAAGTTACTGTGCATACAAATGTTTAGTGTTTTTCATCTTTAAGATCTCAAATAGTTAGAAAGGAAAGAAAACACCACAGTCTATGCTCTTCTATTCACTCTGCTATTCCATTTCACTGCTTTTCACGTGCTGTTCCATAGAAGAAGGAAGAGCATGTGAAAAGCAGTGAAATGGAATAGCAGAAAGAAATCCTATATCCACATCACTGAAGTCTTAGCACTTAATAAAGGGCCTATGTTTATAACTTAGTGGCCTCAGGTTGTCCCATGATCACTGGAGAGAGGGAACTGCTCTTGGAGGCTTTTCTTGCTTTAGATTGATTGATATGCTTTATCAAGAATAGGATATGGGAAGCATAGGGACCATTCAGCTTCTATTTGTAGGTGCTCAAATTAGTGCATAGAATTAAGACAAATTAATCTTTACTGAATTGGGTAAAAAGGGATATTTTAGTATCAGTTACAGAGGCCAAATGATATAGGGAGACGTTAGTATTATTGCTGTAATTTATCTCTGTCTATTGCTAATTTATCTCTGTCTATGGATGGATGGATGGACAGATGGATCTGTCCGTCTGTTTGTCTGTCTCTTCCCTTTTATCTCTCTGTTAGCCACCCAGGAAGGATCTTATTTTCTTACAGCATAGGATCAGGACAGTAAAGGAAATGTCAGTGTGCTTGTCCTTTAAGTACGTTGACATACTTTATTTTCGATCTATTTTTTTCTTTTCCCCAGACATATACTTTAGGTGTCACTCCCTCTACAGTTTGATGTTACACAGTCAACTTGCAGAACCAAGCCCTTCCTCCCAGATCAGTAATGCCGTTATTGTCCTATGTACCGGACTGTACATACATAAATATACGCACACATACACAAAAAGCTACCACTTTGTAAATGCATTGAGATCAGGCTTTTAACTTCTGTAAACCACTTTTCAGCTAGGTTGTCGAGCGTAAGTCCCAACCCAGCAGTTTGTGCACAGCAGACCCTGGCACTGGTATCTTGCCAGCATACTCCGCACAGACAAATCTATTACCAGCCCACAAATCTGTTCATCAATCCTTTTTAAACCTCAATAGAGCATACAGTTACTTCAGCAGATGACTTTCAAATGAGCAGCTAATGAAAGTATAAATTTTGATGCATGCAAACCTAAAAAAAAATAAAAAAAAAAATCAAATGAAAAATAAAACTTGCTTTGAGTAACAGGAGATGTCGTTTTGGCAGCCGAGCAGGGCAAGAGCTTCATAAGTCGCTCTTTAATGCTGCGTTTGGTACTGTTCTGAGCGTAGAGGAAACCTAAAAAATATATTATCAGGACCGTTAACATAGTCTTGAGAACAATTTCTGTACATGCTGAAGAGTTTATCATTATAGCAGTATCCTGATAGGAAAAGGCCAAACAGACAGCAGCCATCCTGAATTGCAAAAGGCAACCAAAATTTTTGAACAGGACAACAAAATCATTTTGTGCTTGCATCTTTCCAGCAAAGGGGATGTTTTGTACACGTACATCTCTGGAAAACTTCTTATAAGCCCCTTAAGTTATAAGCCACTTTAAAACATCTAACTATGGTATCAGATTATATATTTGAAACAACACAAGGAGAGTCTTTGCAAAAATTTTAATGTTAAAATAGTTTAAAGACTTTTAAGTCTATTTAATTACTTACTTAATTTTTAGCCAAAAAGTGAAAAACAAAACAAAACAAAAACAAAACAAAAAAACACACACACACACACAACTAACAAAACACATAAATAAAACTTCAAAGATATCTTTTGTTGTCCTTTCTGTCAGTCTTCTACTTCCAAGCCTGAATTTTCCCGTATCATCCATTCAGCAATTATGATAACCAGCCTGGTACTTTTGCCTTTTCTGAATAATTATATTTATAATATCTTATATTTATTGAATATAAGTATCAACCATGATGTACAGCCAGTCTTCCTTTTCTTTAATATTTGTCATTCTACATATATATAGTTACAAATATTATTTAGGTTTTCATCTTCAAATATTCATGGCTGAATAGTTAATGTTCATGTGCCATAAAGTAGGTAAACAGTATTATTCTTATTTACTACAAAGGAAATTGTCAGAGTAAATGTCTGTGACATCTAACTAACTATTTCATACAGAATGGTTAATACAAGCAAATGTCTTCTGCCTGGATATTTGCTGTAAATGACAGACTTAACATCTGCAGAACAGCTGACTAAATGATTTGTGTTCCTGGGAAAAGTAAAGCTTAGTTTGAACACTAGGCAGCTCCTGTACTTTTCATCTGAACTGCAAGTGGTCAAACATGAACACTGTTCTGCAATGACTCTTGCTACAACAGCTAGAATGGAATGCAAATCGGATGGTGCAAGAAGCGGAAGACAAGACTGACTTCCTGTGCTAGTGGTGCAGTCACCAGGATTAACCCGGGTTATTCCAGTTGCTGCACTTGTGCTGAATACTGGTATTCATGGCATTACATGGAATAGTTTCCTCTCTGAAACCAAACTAGACCAAGCAGGAACCTCCCACACTTAACACCAAGTTCAGCTTGCAGGCAATCTTGAAAAAGTGTGTACTTTATTTGGGAACAGAAGGAGGGAGTGAGAAGGCTTTAAAATTTTTAAAATTGTAAATGAAATAAAAATATTTGTCAGTTTGTATACAAGTAAAATATTAGAGAAAATTAATTTAAAAGAAAGAAAAAAAAAAAAAAGAGAGAGAGAGAGAGAAAAAAAACAGGAAAGACTCAACCAAAGCCCTAAGAAATCAACAAATTCATAGTATCATAGACTGGCTCGGGTTGGAAGGGATGTTAAAGATCATCTAACTCCAACCTCTGTTGATGCAGCCCAGGATGCAGTTGGCCTTCTGCACTGCAAGCACACTATTGTTAGTACACAAATTCTGCCTCCAAGAAAACTCCAGCTCTGGCAAATGGAAGAAAAATCTGGTTTTAGAACAAGGTCAAATGAACCTACATGAATTCATGAATTTCTCTGGAAACGTAAAAGCTATTTATTACAAAAAAATAAGAATGAATACACTTATTATTTGTAGCAGTGAACTGTCAGTTCAACTGAGAATCATGCTGCAGGTAAAAGTATAAAATAAAAGACTCTGTGATCTGATGGGTATCTTAAATTTCACTTTTTTTTTCTTTTTTTTTCTTTTTTTTTTTTTTCCTGATCTCGGCTGGCAGTGTCTGGAGTATCACACTATGTCTGTAATGTACAGATTTGAATGCAAAGAATCACAGAATGGTCAAGGTTGGAAAGGACCTCTGAAGATCATGCGGTCTAACAAGCAGGATCACCTAGAGCACACTGTGCAGAAAGGCATCCAGGCAGGTTTTGAATATCTCCAAGGAAGGAGACTCCACAACCTCTCTGGGCAACATGTTCCAGTGCTCTGTCACCCTCACAGTGAAGTGCCCCTCATATTGAGTCAGAACCTCCTGTGCTTCAGTTTGTGCCTGTTGCCTCTCATCCTGCCGCTAGGCACAACTGAAAAGAGAGTTGCTCCATCCTCTTGACACCCTCCCCTCAGACATTTATTCATGAGGTCTTCTCTCACTCTTCTCTTTTCCAGGCTAAGCAGGCCCAGTTCTCTTAGCCTGTCCTCATATGACAGGTGCTCCAGTCCTCTAATCATCTTTGTAGCCCTCCTCTGGACTTGCTCCAGGATCTCCATGTCCCTCTTGTACTGGGGAGCCCAGAACTGGACACAATACTCCAGGCGTGGCCTCACCAGGGCTGAATAGATGGAAGGATCACTTCCCTTGAGCTGCTGGCAGCACTCTTCCAAATGCACCCCAGGATACCATTGGCATTCCTGGCCACCAGGGCACATTGCTGACCCACGGTCAGCCTCCTGTCCACCAGGACTGCCAGGTCCCTCTCTGCAGAGCTGCTCTCCAGAAGGCACTTTGTTTATCTTAAAGATTATTTTCTTCTTTGGGAATTCTCCAAGCATATACATAGTCCAGAAATGTTTACTTCTGTCTTTTTGAGTTCAGGTTTGCAAAGTTTTATTGTCCTTGTATTAGTTATTTAATTACAAAGCTCCACAACCTATGTAATTACTGAAGATGTATTCAGCATTTTGCAAAACCTAAAGGGATGTGTTATTTCCAAACGTTTTGAAGCTCAGAGCCTTAATTAAGCAAATTTTTTTACTACTTTCATGCTCACTCAAGAGATCACAGAACTTAATGGAAAGAATATGGGCTTTGCAGGGGTATGAGCAAGGTCAAAAATAAAACAACGTGGAAGAAGGTAATATCTGAGAAGTAACAAAGGAGAACAATATAACTTCTATACTCATTTTTAGTAACTCTTTTAAAACCTTAACATTAAGAACAGAGCAGAGGCTAAGTGGTGTATCTTCTCATGGTACAATGGAGCACTGTGATAGCTTTTTGCTTCCAGTGAATACAGTGAGTTGAATCTGCAACTACTGCAGTCCATTTTCATGACCTCCCAATCAGTACTACAACTCTTACTATGATTTTTCATGAATGAAGGACTCATGCCACAGAGAAAGTATGTCGGGCTCTGGACGTGTACTGAGTTGGTGTACAATACATGCTGAGACACTAGAAAATGCTAATTAAGATGACATACTGTAATAATTTCAGTAAATTTTGTATCAGTTTGTTCAGCTTAAAATAGGCTGTGGAAAAACTGTGATGGCTAAGACTCTAAGATAGACTAAAATCTACTGTTTATGTAGTAAGAGATTCGTATCTTATCATTAGTCTTCAAAATGGATATTCATGAGGATGTGGAGAGCCATTAAGCACCAATGAACTGATAATGACAGGCTGATGTTATTTCATTTTAACTAATACATAACAGAATAATAGTAATTCTTAGCCTGTGAAGAGATATTCAGAAACTAAATTTTCCAAAATTTTTCTTGATTTCATTTGTTTAATAATGTGTTGATTAGAAATTTCATAGCTGTTATCCCTAGCCCAGTCAGCCACAAACTCCTCTGTGCTCTGTGACACTTCTATTCAGGTTAGTTAACTAGGGCTCCTTGCTCTTTGGTTTAATAATTTGTTCCTCTGTAATGAAAGTTAAATCCCAAGACACATTTTTCCCTAGAATTCACTGTGGGAGTGTCCTAAAACTCATCTCCATATCACACCACCTGGATTACTTACTTACTTACTTACTTACTTACTTACTTACTTATTTATTTATTTATTTATTTATTTTTGTGGTCCCAAGAGGTGCTCAGACTTCATATAAACTTCTGCAACTAGAGCATGGCTTACATGCTGTCATATTTAGGCACTGCTGTATTGACATACGTGCTGCATATACATAGATTTTAGGTATTCTACACATATTTTAAGTGTGACTGCTATTTAGCATGATTTATATCTGTAGTTGCAAAAGATAACAAAGCAATTTTTCAAAACTCTGATTTACAGAGATGTAAACCAGAGAACTGTTCTACTATATGAGGAAAAGTATAATACAGATAGTACCATGCAGACACATAACCAATACAATTGCTTTATTAATCACTACTTTTAAAAATCATACTTGGCCAAAAGCATCCAAATCATTGTTTTGTGTGCTGTCATAACTCCAATATCACAACATTAACAGGCAGATGTAGATATGACACTGCTGGTTACAAAAATATATACACAAAGCAGCAGAGAAATGTTTACTCTTGAAATAAAATATTGGTGTAGTCAGAAAAGAGTGTAAAAGATAAGGAAAAAAGTTGTGCTAGGGTATAAAAATGATGAATCATAAGTTATGACTGATTTATAAATTGCCATATATTTGTAATCACAATATATCTATACCTAGACTAGACCTATGTTAAGTCTTTCCATGTTTATTTTCTTCATACATATGATCTCTCCTTTAGAAAGGCAGTACATACTGCATACTACCCTGCTGTTACAGACAGGTCAGACTACCCCAGGAAAGAATATCAAGCCAAGGGATCTTTTCAGGAGTTTTCAGAGGCAAAATATATATTTTTCTAAATGCAATTGTTTTCATTTCAAATACTTCATCAGCATGAAAACAAGTGCAGGTAGCCACTTTTTGTTGGTAGAGATTTCTACTCAGCAGAAGGGACTTCTGTCTGTCTTGCACCTACAGTATGTGCTCAAGGTGGACTGTGACTGCTGTGGCTGCCCTTCCTTCAAAGTCCTGCACACGCTTTCTTGCCCACAACAAAATCCCTCTGTTCAAAGCAGCTCCCTCCTGCCTTGCCTCCTGACTCATTGCTGACTTTCTATAATGATTTCTGAGTGATAAATTTCAACCTAGAAGGCACACGCATCAGAGTACTTAAAAGAGCTTTTGGGATTGATAATCATCCTATTTAACAGGAAGTTCAAAAACTAGGAACAATTATCACAACAAAATTCTTTCTCAGTGTCGCTGAAAGAGAAAAGTCACCTGTAAAACTAATTCTTTGTTCACATTCTTTCATTCGTGGATTTTTACTTCTCTTTACTTTCTATATTTCACAAAGTTTCTCTACTTTATTTGGCAAAGCCAGCTGATAAACTTCCACTGTTTAAGACTTTCTCCACTTTTTACTCAGCAGTATTTGCAAAAACTGGCCACATCCCGTGCTTCAGCAGTACAGCTAAGCTCCCAGTAGTGCTGAAATCTGTGTTTTGTTCACTTTGGGGATTTTAAGTCTTTTTGAGAGTCTTATAAGAATAAATATATATGTATATATATTTTATCATAGTCTAAGCAAGGTGGACATTACAGTAGGAGTAAAGTAGGCTCTACCACTATGCTCTCTGGATATCTCAATGGCAGTCTCTCTGGTCAGTGAGGAACCTCAGGCCTGGTATCAGTGATTGTTAGTGAGAACCCTTCCAAGCACTCATTTGCTTATGGGATGCATGGCAAGCATGACAGCAAGAACTTGTAAAGAAAACTTTCTAAAGAGTTTGAATAAGTAACTGTGATTAAACAGTGATAACAAAATAAGTTTATCTGGATTAGTGAAAATTCACTGACTTTTGTGATAGAGAAAAACCAACCAATGCTTCAATCAAAAAGAAGGATTGGTTACAAATGAAGGACTACAAAAAAAAAGTGATATTCAAGAATAAGAAAGCAAAGAGAGGGAAATACTGTTGGGAAAAGACTAGAAAGAACATCTGTAGAAAAAAGGATGAATCTATCAAAGTGAGTGACAGATGATGGAAAGGAATCAAAAGCATGATATTAAGTGAGCTGTAATGAAAAAAAGAAGGGTTCAGAAAATAAAGAGACAGAAAAATTAAAAAAAAAAAGAAGTTGAAGAGGAGTTAAGAATTAGAATGAAAAACTAAACAGGGAGATATAAAAACTTGTGAGAAAGCTTTCAAATATTTATTCCCTCCATATATCTATCTTATCTTAACTGTGTGTATGGTGTATGTGAACATGTTCAATGCTCAATGCAGATATGCTTGTGTTTTCCAAGGAGTATTCATTTCTTGAGAGCCCCTGAAAATTGGTAGAACAAGTGCTACTGATCTACTTTATGATTTAAGAGTTCTGCTTATTGTTTACTAGAGACACTGTAAAAAGGAAGCAAAAGTTACTGTATGGAAGACAATTTAACCCAATGATTTTTCCCTATGGATTACAGTATACAAGTGATCTTAGGTGAACACAACATGAAATGATTATGGAAATATAAATCAAAATTTCCTTGACAGTTGTATGGTGTTCACAGATATTGATAATTTCAATTAAAGTGACTCTACAGCTAATAGTCTTGAGACATTATTCTGGGCCATAACTTCAGAAGATTATAATTGTGTGTAATGTGATCTGGCAAGCTAATCCACGACGTGATTGTAATGGTATGTATAAGGTGGGATTGTCTGCTTCATGAGGGTTATCTGATCAAGGACCTTTTCAATGCAAAAGGGGATAATACATAAAGGGAAAAGAGATAAATAAGAATATGTAGAGACACAAAACTGTTTTGTGAAGGTTGACCAAAGACTAAAATTCTGCAGCTACTCATTGAAGTGCCATCAAGAAACTCCAAGGATAGATTTGGAGAGAGTCAACATGGATTTTGTAACTGATAAGTAAGGGGAAGCAATCAGAACATGAAGATTTGGGATACTTGGGGTATTCCTGTGGGACTATGCAAAATTTATGAAGGAGTTTTTAGGAGAAGGGATTGGAGAAGGAACAAAAGGAAGAATAGACAGAAAGAGGTATAAAACAGACCTGCTGCGTGTAAACCATTGTTGATCAGCACACTTATCTGTGCCTGATCACGGCAGTCTCTGTCCTGTCTTATTCTTCTTAACTTTCTTAACTGTCTCTCTGTGCAATCTCACTTTCTCATGTGCATGAGTGCTGCAAGGATGAGGTGCCAGCTACTGGGGGAACACCATGTATACCGTGTGATTTGTGTCCAGCAAATGCAGTCAGACCAGGGGTGTAGGCATCCTTGGCCAGTGGTGTCAGCTATTGGAGATGTGGGGTGTCTCAGCCCCAGCCATGAGATTGAGAACAGTGTGTGTCCCCAAAACCAGCTGGGGAGAACAGCGTGGGTGACAGGTTGCACTGGTGGCTAGAGCAGGGCTAGGCTGGGCTCCAGTGGACATCAGGAAGAATCCCTGCTCCCTGAGCTGATGGAGGCAACAGCCGCTTATAACATCCCTTAACAGCAGCACTGTACTTTACAGAGAAGAGTGTTTTTACACTCATTAGGAAAGTTAGATAAAACCAGAAAAAGATACTTTTAATGAATAATTTCTGGAGCATGTCTTCATAGTGTTCAAAATATTATTCAATTATTCTGAGAGGAAATAATTAACCTGTAGTGCTCTAGGCTATCATTGCATTTTTTTAATGCTTTATATGAATTTAGTTCTCATGAAAGCCATCTCACCGAGAGCTCAGAGAACTTTCACAAAACAGTGAAATGAAAACAGCACACACTTCTCAATTCTGATTAACTACCCCCAAGTGAGTCAGCTGTGACCTAGATCATTCTGATGAAGTTCACTTCCAAATCCACTGTCAAAGTCAACAGCAGAGCAGTAGTTCCACAGAGATCAGTAGGATGTGTCTAGAGTTTAAGTCTTATATTTATTTTAGGACTGCAAATTTTAGTGGTTTGGGTAAAGCTCATTTTTGATTTAAAATGGTAGTGACATTGTACCACTTTTTACAGGGGTCACCAAGCCTTGACAGTCTTGAGGTAAAGTGCTCTACATTCCATTGATGATCTGTATCCTGCTTCTGTAAAAATAACATTTTTGAACAAGGCAGAAAAGAGGCACAATGAAGTAATGAAGAATACACTTTTGTCTTTTGCAAACAGATTTCAAGAAACCAAATCCAGTGTCATTCATTATGTACTTCATTAAAAACAAAAAACAAACAAACAAACAAACAAACAAAAATCAGGATATAAAGTAGAAATAGAAGAACATCAGTCCAAACCTTGCTTAGCTATTAGCATTTTCCTGTTGATCTAAGCAAAAGAGAGAAAAAGAGGTATTCCAAGATACTTTCTGAGATTACAGATTGCTTTTATTGCAAGCTTTGTTCATGAGTGTTTGGAAAGGCATCTAATTTCAGCTGGGGGATATAATGTATAACAAAAACATCAAATTATTATGTAACAATGGACCAAAAAATTTTAGATGATTATATGCTATCATTACAATGAGATTTATCTAAATCATGCAAAGCTATGATTAAAAATTCCAGTAATCTATTTCTGCTATTTTTTTCTATGAATTACAAATATAAAGTCTGGTTAATTTACAGAGCATTATCAGGAGAATTAGAGCAAATTCCTTTCCCTTTCCATGGACAAAACCCCAAATAAAATTAGTTGCTTTGAAAAAACGCATATGAAAGCTGAGTAATAAATTTGACACCAGATAACATAAAACATTAGAAAAAAATTCAACCGATCACTGTCTTTCCATCCTGATGTTTTGCTAACCTTTGCAAAGGACCTAAGGGAGTAGTAACACTGAAATATGAAAGGTCACTTAGTGAATAAGTGTAAACCTTTATTTTTGGGCTGCTTTTTAAAGACACTTTCCAGTATGAACACTTGCATACATAGGCGCATACAAACTCTACAAACCACAGCATTCTGATTTTGATTACAAGTACTTCCTGTGGTTGTGGTTGCAATTCAGACTGCAAGATAAGAGGTATAAACTACTGCAAAAGGTGGGGCTTTTGATTTCATTGTCCTGATTTTGTAACTATATAATTATTATTTTTTTCTCCCCCTGGTTGCAGGGCTTCTTAGTACTGGCCAGTTTCCCTGGCACTGAGGTTAAACTGACAGGCCTATAGTTTCCCAGGTCTACCCTCCGGCCCTTCTTGTAGATGGGCGTCATGTTTGCTAGCCACCAGTCAACTGGGACCTCCCACAATAGCCAGGACTGCTGATAAGCAACTTGGCCACCTCCTCCACCAGTTCTCTCAGTACCCCTGGGTGGATCCCATCTGGCCCCATCGAGTTGCGTACATCCAAGTGCCGTACCAGGTCGCCAACCATTTCCTCATGGATAGTGAAGGCCACATTCTGCTCCCCATCCCCTTCCACCAGCTCAGGGTACTGGGTATCCAGAGAGCAACTGGTTTTGCCGCTGAAGACTGAGGCAAAGAAGGCATTAAGCACCTCCGCCTTTTCCTCATCTTTTGTAACTAAGTTCCCCCCTGCATCCAGTAAAGGCTGGAGATTCTCCTTAGTCCTCCGTTTAGCATTGATGTATTTGTAAAAACATTTTTTATTGTCTTTGACGGCAGCAGCCAGATTGAGCTCCAGATGAGCTTTGGTCTTTCTAATTTTGTTCCTGCACTGCCTCGCAACATCCTTATAGTCCTCCTGAGTGGCCCGCCCTCTTTTCCAAAGATTGTAAACCCTCTTTTTTCTCCTAAGCTCAAGCCACAATTCTCTGTTGAGCCAGGCCGGTCTTCTTCCCCTCTGGCTCATCTTTGGGTACGTGGGATCAGACCACTCCTGCGCCATTAAGATTTCCTTCTTGAAGAGCATCCAGCCTTCCTGGATTCCTCTGCCCTTCAGAACCGCCTCCCAAGGGACTCTACCAACCAGTGTCCTGAGCAGTTCAAAGTCGGCCTTCCATAAGTTCTATACAGTGATTTTACTGGTCCCCTTCCTGGCTTCTCTGAGAATGGAGAACTCTACCATTTCATGGTCACTCTTCCCAAGACAGTTTCCAGCCACCACATCTCCCACCAGTCCTTCTCTGTTTGTGAAGAGAAGGTCTAGTGGGGCACCTCCCCTGGTAGGCTCACTAACCAGCTGCGTCAGGAAGCTATCTTCCACGCTCTCCAGAAACCTCCTAGACTGCTTTCTCTGGGCTGTGTTGTGCTTCCAGGATATATCAGGGAAGTTGAAGTCCCTCACGAGTACAAGTGATGACGATTTCGCAGCTTTTGTCAGCTGCCTGTAGAATTCCTCATCCGTCTCCTCATCCTGGTTCATCGGTCTATAACAGACCCCCACCAGGATGCTTCCCTTGTTGGTCTTCCTGCTGATCCTAACCCATAGGGACTCAACCTTATCATTCCCAGCCTCAGGTTCCACAACATCAAAACTCTCTGATATAGAGAGACACACTACTACCCCTTCTGTGCTGCCTGTCCCTTCTGAAGAGCCTATAGCCAGACATTGCAGCACTCCTGTCATGAGAGTGGTCCCACCATGTTTCCGTGATGGCAACCAAGTCGTAGCCTGCCTGCCGCATTATGGCTTCTAGCTCCTCCTGTTTGTTACCCATGCTGTGTGCATTAGTGTAGATGCACTTCAGTTGGGCCATTGCCTTCTCTCCCAGCCTTGCCATTGTTACCCCTGGCACAGCTCTAACAAGCCTTGTTTCAGTCCCGTCCCACTTCTTACCTAGTTTAAAGCCCTCTCAATAAGCCCCGCCAGCTCCTGGCCCCATTTTCCCCTTAGAGATAGGGACCCATCTGCAGCCATCAGGCTGGGTGCCGAATAAAGCGCCCCATGGTCAAAAAAAAAAATTCTGTGTTGGCACCAGCCTCTGAGCCACACGTTTATCAGGTGGGCTTACCGCATCCTCTCTGTACTCCTCCCTGCCACCATAGGGATGGGCGAAAACACCACCTGTACTCCCGCTCCATCCACTAACCATCCCAGTCCCCTAAAGTCCTGTTTGATGGTCTTCAGACTTCTCTCTTCAATGTCATCACTGCCAGCCTGGACTATTAAAAGAGGATAATAGTCAGAGGGGCAAACCAGGTTGGGAAGCTTTCTGGCAATGTCCCTAACCATGGCCCCAGGAAGGCAGCAGACTTCCCTATGGGTAGGGTCAGGACAAGAAATAGGTCCCTCTGTTCCCCTGAGAAGGGAGTCGCCCACAACAATCACCCCTCTTTCTGTCCTGGTGGAGGCAGACTCCAGCGTGGAGTCAACTTCCTCACCCTAGGCATCCTCCTGGTTAGACTTTCCACCTCTTCCTCAGCTACTGGTCTCTCAAGCTCCAGGGCCTCAAACCTGTTGCGTAAGGGCACCTGGGAAGGTGGGGCCAGTAGGGGGGGGCATAACCTGCGATGTCAAGCAGGGACCTGTCTCCATTCCTCCTCAACTCCTAGGTCCCCTGCCTCTGCCCAACAGCAGCAGGGCAGGGGGTCCACCCCCATTTGGGGTGTCTCACCCCAGCACCTGTCCTTCAGGCCATGCAGGGGGTGGCTCCACAAGTCTACCTCCTGCTCACACTCCCTGATATCCCTCAACCTCTCAACCTCCTCCTTGAGTTCTGCCACGAGGCAGACCATGTCATCCACCTGCTCGCACCTCACGCACACAGTCTCTCTGCCTCCCGCCGATGGCAGCTACAGGCTCAGACACTCCCCGCATCCAGTGACCTGAACTGCTGCATTTTTGGACGGGCAGTTGGTCTGGGTGTGTACCGTCTTCTGGGGAGAGCACTGTGCCTGGTGGAGACCATTGCAGCCTAGCTAACGGGAGGCTGTTGTTAGAGGAGGTGTTCGTATGGGCAGGGGGGAGCGCTCTGCCCTTCCTGCTCGCCCTGCCTGCGCGACCTGCCGCGCCTCACCGTTCTGACGCGCCACGCCCTGTTTGCCCATCCTGTTCACCACACTCCTGGTGCAGTTTATGAACAGCGTTTGGGG
This sequence comes from Aythya marila, assembly GCF_965140915.1. Taxonomy (NCBI): domain Eukaryota; kingdom Metazoa; phylum Chordata; class Aves; order Anseriformes; family Anatidae; genus Aythya; species Aythya marila. The sequence continues at coordinate 59,506,066 of NC_139045.1, read as the reverse complement.
GAGGGTGCTGTTGGTTCTGCCTACGCCTCATTCTCACCTCGTTCACCTCCCTCGCGAGGGCTGCCAGGTCCTGGCGGCTCCCTCGAGTGGGCTCGGTGCCGGAAAAATTAGCCCTGCCTGTCCGATCCCCCGCTCCGCTGCAGAACCTGTCTGCCCCGGAGCCGATCGCCTTGATCGACTAATTCATTAGTCTTGTTACCTTTATATAAGGTTGATGTCTTATTTTGTTCTCTTGGTGATCTCAGCTTTTCATCACCCATTTCTTTGAATTTTGAGCTAAGAATTTCATTCTTTCTGCTCATAAAACTGCATGTGCAAGGAAATGAGAACTGTCTGCATGTTGGTTTTTAGCCATCCCTTAAAATTCTTCCATTCATGTAAATGGATAGAATTTGTACTTAGAAACATGTACACCTGTGATTATGAATAAAGACATTTAAAACATGTGCTACCTTTAATTTTGTTTGTCTTTTATTTCTACTTTCACCAGTGGCTTCACATGATAGCTACTACAATAAATCCAAGCTAGACCTGATCCTGAGATAATACAGAGTGGTAAAAATTAAAAATCTCCTCAAGACAATTATCAGAAAGTACAAAAACTGAATAGTGCAGCTTTGAACAGAAAGAAGTGTTTGATTTTAACTTCAAAGAGCCTTGCAGTGCTCTGTTATGGGCTAAGTGGAGCAAGCTTATATTCAGCCTGATGGAGCTTTTAACTGTGATGGAAGAACATGCGCTGAGGATCTTACAGTCCATATCCTCATGCTTTCAGTCAGCTGTTTCCAAACAAACCGTAAATGTGGACCCACTCCAGAAGGAATCAGGAGGCCTGTTTACCCTGGATATGAAGAAGGCTGAAGTACTCAATGACTTTTTTGCCTCAGTCTTCACTGGCAAGTGCTCTAGCCACACCATTCAAGTTGGAGAAGGCAAAGGCAGGAAATGGAAGAATGAAGAAGTGCCCTGTGTAGGGGAAGATCAAGTTCGACACCAGCTAAGGAACCAGCAGTTGCCTTCAGGTACATTGGACCTAAAGAGACACATCCATGTGCAGGTCCTGAGGGAACTGGCAGATGAAGTTGATAAGCCACTGGCCATCATATTTGAGAAGCTGTGGTAGTCCAGTGAAATCCTGCTTACTTAGTGTCAATCAGAAGAAATACATCTGACTTCTAAACTTCAGACATCCTAGTATAAGCTGGTTATAACTTATTTACTATACATAAAATTCTTATGCTTTTTTCGTTCTGTATTACTAAATGTTTTTCCATTTAGTGTTCAAAAATTTTAGTTAAATCAGTACAGAAACTATATGTGTTAATACACACCACGCATATATTGCATTGAAAAAGAACAACTAAAGGAACAACATTTTATGAGTAAATAAATGTGAGACAGGCAGAGTATGTAGGAGGATTGCTGGGTATTGCTATCTTGTAATGTGAGCATGTAGTAAGCACCAAGATCAGAACAAAGGTCCTTGATTTGGGAGTTCTTGCCAGGGCAAATCAATTAATTTCAGAGATTCCATGACAAACCATGCTCCTGCATTATCACAATGAATTGTCCTAGTGGGTTCAATTGTTTAGCAGGCCTAAAAGCATACTAATCCACTTATTTTCTTTCAGAGGAAGCTCTGATTTATTTTTATCTCTTTTCCATACCACTTTCACTGTTAACTCCAAATAAGTAAAACAGCTTGAATTTTTTTATTGTTGTAGTTTGTCAACTGTCCTCATGTTGCTGTCTTATCTTCTGATGGCTCATTCACATAGAGATCTCAGCCATTTTGGGCAGAGCTTGAAACTTTTGCCAGGGATAAAATGAAATTCATTTTGAGTTCCTCAAGTCTCCTTAAAATTTTTATTTAAAATTGGAATACAAACAGACACATTTTAAAGAAAGATGTAATTTTACTATGTTTCTTCAGAATCCTTACAATATACTTTACATATATATTTATTTTCAGAATAGAAGCCACAGTTAACACTTGAAAGTGTGAAATACATAGATGTCAGTAACTCCCAGACCATGGAAATAGGGAAGACACAATAAAGGAGAAATAAACAAACAAACTCATTATGGAATCTTATGTGTTCTTATACAAAGCCAAATAACACAGCTGTCTAATGTGAGCTGCTAGAGATAGGAACCTAACATTATAAAATGTTATCTGAAAAATCATTATTATTTTATTTATTATTATTATTGATCAGTTTAAAACCAGGTGAGCAGATAGAGATATAACTATATCTATATATGGATAAATATTAGCCTTATAAACTCTCATAAAAATACTTATGTTATACTAAAAGATCTAGAATGACTACATATACTTTTTGTTTTTTACATTTTTAAATTTCACACTTTCTAATTAAGACACAAACAGTAGTTTCTTAAAAAGTTAAAATAATTAAAAAAAAAATCTGACACTTGGCATGTAATTCACACTTTATTTGAATAAAACACTATTTTTTTTTTCTGGTCAAGTAAATCCAAATAGGAGAAGTACTTTTTTCTTATTATGTTCCTTCACTATTCATGTACAAAACAAAAAGCAATTTATCTTTTAGAAGGTTACTAGATGTCAAATGGCTATAGTCAGAGAAAACCTCTTGATTGTTGTTTAAAACCATGGAAGCAAGATATGGGTAACAGTAAGCTGTTCAGTTTGCAGTCCTTTTCACTCATGGAATTTAACTCCAATAAGTATCTGAATATAATCAATAGTTCATTATGTCTTGTTTTACACAAAATATAGTGATAATTTAACTCAGTGGAACAAATGCTTAATTCTGTTGAAAAAATCCATATTCAAGATTGATACATGATTATAAACCATTTGCTTTGGTGTTCTGTACTGATACATGGTCATCAATCAAACTATGGTTAATTACTATTACTATAGAGCACAGAGCACAAGAATGCCAGTTCTTGGGTAAAAGTTTTGTAATACAGAGGCTCTTCTACTCTTCTACTGTGTAATGCAATAGATAAAATTCTACAATAGCAGATACTCTTGATGTATGTAAATGGGATAAAATGGATGATATATGCTTTTTAGAAATTAATTAAAAGAGAAAGAAATGGTTCTGCAAAACAGAGGAAAGGAACTGTACTAAGGGTAGAGCTTGTACAAAGTTAGAACTTGTACAAAGGTACAGAGAGCTCTCTTTGAAAGAGAGCTTCTAGAGTTACTCCTTCAGTTGTTGAAGATTGGGAGGCAGAGTTAAAGCAATAAGAGAGAATATACTGGAAAATTATTTGCATAAACAGTATCTTGCATTTCCAGACCTGGGCATATATTGACGAAATTATATTTTTCAGAATTTATGGTACAGGAAACCAAAAATATTTACAAGAGAACAAGTAATTATTACTTTATCTAATAGGAATTAAAAGAGGAAAAATATCAGCCTAGTGACACAGTATGTGCTGAAAGAAGCCATAGTAAGGGAACGGTCCACTTTTAATACATTTTTAAAAGTCTATGCATATCCAATTTACTTACATACCATAGAAATTTAAAAGGTAATTCCAGGATTCATCAGAATTCCTCATCACAATGCTCCCAGTTCAGACCTTTATTTAATCATTATTATTTTTTTAATGGGCTGCAATAGTACAGCTCTTCTATCTGGCTGGCTTTCTTTACTTTTAACGAAAAGGACTCTCCTAAGTACTTCTTTTGAAATGAAATAAAATCATATTAGAACAAACATAAAAACAGCAGCTGATATTTTCTAAAAAATGCATAATTCAAAGGTTTTTAAAGGTCTAGTAGGAGACAGAGAACAAACTGTTGCTGGTGACCTATAGAACTAGGACACTGGAGACACTGGCAAAATTAGATTTAAGTAAGAGCAGTGACTGTTTCAGACATTATTTCTGATATAGTTTGCAATGACAACTTTTGTGATTTACGTGTGCTTTCTTACTAAGAAATAAAATCTGTTCTGTTGTTCTCAGAAGCAAAGGAAAAAAGCAATAAAACTAGTAATAATAATAATAAAAAAACACAGATTAAACATACTGAAACACTTAAAATATTATTTTCAACAAAATGTACAGTACTTTTCAAATATGTGTGATTTTAAAATCTGTGTTGTTACTCTAAATGTAGGGTGTTACATCAGGAATGTGTACGTGAAACTCTGATCCTGGGAGTAGGACAGAAATCTCCCCCACAAAAATGCCTGTTTTGCTGGTGTATCACAAGGCAGCTTATTAGCCAGCTCAGAAAAGAAGAATAGTAAGTACTCTCTTTCATTTTATTTCCAGATCACTTAGGGTTACAGAAAACAAATCCTAGGGAATCAGCACTCTGAGCAGTCAAACTGTTTTGAGTGGCTGCAGAACACAATACAAATTTACCTAATAAAACATCTTTTGGCAACTATTTATTCTGAAACTGCCTGGAGCAAATAATCAGTAATAGTTATATTAGTATTAACTAATTAAGCTGTTTGTTCTTATGTTAAAATATCCTGTAAGTATTTGGTGTTACTTTTGATTGAGAGATTTAAAGTATTAATTTATTTTCTATTTCAGTGTTGCTCTTATTTATAATTACTGATTTTTTGAAACTCTTTACACACTTTAGGCCTTGTGATTGAAAACTAATATTTTTACCATCTCTAGCACTACTATTGGATTAGCTTTACTTATTTGTTAGCTAATTAAAAAAAAAAATAAAAAAAAAATGGAAACGGGAAACAGGATAAAGAACATTAAGACAGCATCCTGATCACCCATCAGTCAGTGTTTCAGAATCAATAACCAATTTTCTACAACACTTTATTACTGTATAGCTTAATGAGTTCTTGAGATCAAACCTGGTTGTTTTTCATGGTATAATATACCCTAAATTAACATTCACCATTTTTCTTTCTTTCCTTGAGTAACCAGTGCCACAACCATTAAGGCAGTTAATTCAGGAAAAAAAATAAAAAAAAAATCATTATTCAACTAATATATCCTTAGACATGTTAACAAAATGCTGTTGAAACTGTTTACACTAATGTGGTTTTTTTTTTGAGACTGAGCCAATAGATCTGAGAGGACAATAATCTCTGCAGAGTGACAAGTTGCTGAGAGAAAGCAGAGGATAATAATCTCTCTTGCTGGCAAAGCTGTAGCTGGAAGTGATTAAGCCTTTAGGGTCTTACTGATGTCAGAGTTGTTATAGTCTCTGTTGTCAGACAGGATAACTATCTGATAAAATTAAAACAAATACCTATCATTAGCAGATAGAAAACACACCCACTGAAATAAGCAAGTGTTTACATTTATATACAGAAAATCCATTCCTCTTCAATTTTGAGTCAAGCACTGTTTGAAACCACCATGTCAAAGACAAATTTGCCTTTTAATCATGGTTGCAAGGAAGATATATCAAAGAAAAAGAAGCATATTTTTCAGTGAAACCTTTGTCCCCATTTTTATTTTTTTCTTTCTAAATTGGAACATTATCTTTTCTATCTGTGATTTTTTATAAGATATTCTTCAAGACTCTATTAAGAATATTCACCTGGGTATTTAATCATGACTGACTTTGACTAACATATCTCTTTTGGCAAATTATATTTTCATGTCATCCTCTCAGAGAAGGTGCTCCACCAGTTTTTGTCAAAATCTCTCCTAAATTGTCTTTAGCATATAATCACGCTAATTGCATTCCTAACAAAACCAAAACCAAAACCAACCAACAAAACAAACAAAAGCACTAAATATGTTATTTTGTCCCCTTGGATTACTTGTTAATATCTTCTGGACAATGAGCTCTTTCAGATTTGTAAAAGCTTTATCCTTGTACCTTATATACTGACGAATATGTTACATATGAAATGTGTATTTAAAAGGGCTCCACTTGATTCTTAAAGGGCTTCTTTAAGAAAGGATTCAAACTGACAATATTGTAATTAGAAGCAATGTCAGTAAATCCTTTCAAAACACTAATGTGAGATTATTAATTCTGTCCAAATTTAGCCTAGAGATCAGGATTATGTCCCCTGGGTAACTTATTTGAGACATGTTACATCAGAAGCCTAAAATCCTGAAGATAATCTTCTGTAATATTTTTTTTAGAATTTGTTGAAATTTTACTCAGCATAAAGGTTGAAAGAAAGCAAAACTTTGACCTTACTGAAGTTACTTAGTAAATCAAAGCCTGAAAGTAACACACATAGATCCTATCCCTAATGATGTCTCACACAAAAGCAGTAGTTCCAGGAGCATAAAACCAGCAGCAGCAGCAGTAGGAAAATGAATAAAAGAGTTTGGCGGTTGCTTCCTACTTTATGAAGAGAAATAGTTTTTAGTTTTTAGTTTTTCTTTAGTGCCAGGGCCCTGTGGAGTATGTTCACATTCCTCACAAATATAGTGCTGTGTTCTTCTCTAGGTTGCCATGGTTCTACTCAATCAAAACAGCGAGAATTGCCTAGAAAAATTCAGAGTAAATGTGTTTGAAAAATTCAGATTTGAAAAATTCTGAATTTTCAGAAAAATTTCAGAACTTTGCCTAGGCAAGAAAGAAAGTACCAAGCTGTACACAGTCTTAACCCTTCATGGAAGTGGCTTGAATCAAAAAAACTAGGCCAGTTTAACATTGTATTTTCTAAACTGTTCCTCAATCAATCCTTTCTTTTTTTTTTTTTTAATCTCAATCTGTATACCAAAATCCACTGCTAGAGATCCTGCCCTTATTCAAATGTTCTTTACTGTATTTGAAGCGTTTCAAACAAACAAACAAACAAACAAAACAAACAAGCAAACAAAACAATAACAACAAGCAGATACAAATATCTGTTCTAAGAAATTCTGCCAGTTCTAATTAAATAAATAGAAGTAGCATGTTAGGGTAGCTTTAAGGACCATTATTTCTTGCCAGATTCCAAATACTGGGTCAGATTTGTTAAGATATCTAAAATGTTACCCTCTCCTCCTCTGTGCTGGCTGTTTGGAATATACACTATTTTGTGATGAGAGGGAAATTTCCAATCTACCCTCTTCCTTATGAAGGTTGCAGTAGTATTCAAAACTGCTTGCAGCTGTGTTATGTTCATAATACCTACTGTGTAAAAAGAAACACAGCTAGAAAAGTTTCTACTTATATTTCACATTACTAAGTGAAAAGCCAGCTAATAAATACATATGGAAGAGACTCAGATAGGGATTTAGGCATTTCTGTAAGTACATATATTTGAAACACTAGACCGTCCAAATTTTAAAAGCTCGTGTACTCTTGGAAGACCTTCTCTGACTACCTAAAATGGGGCTTCTTTTCACAGAGAGAATATCAAATTAGCCTAAATTATTTCATTAAAAAATGTCAAAATGAGACTGTAATAGTCTTTGAAACCTCTATAAAAATTTTTGTCTTTCAAATCACTATTGGGTATTTGCCATCACCTCTCTTTCTGTGCTCCAATAAGAATCACGCTAAAGTTTTGAAATGAAAATGTGCCCCAAGGAACATTTGATTAAATGTATAGTGTTGAGCAATGATAATTCATTGGTAATCATAAATTTATAATACTGATGGCAGATGAAATTGTATAATTTTCCAGCAAGTAATATACACCCAAGAACAGATGGATTTGAAGTCATTCCTAACATTCAATTATATAGACAGAAACTGTATGGAAGAACACATGGAAGTGACCTTTATTATGATTGACTATCACATCCTACTACACATATATTTTTGTAGAGAATGAGGTATCTTCACTAGCATTATGGATTTACATCAGTTGGGTATCAATACTGCATGTCATTGTGTAACACAAATGATAGAAACTATCGTGCAACAGGACTTGCACAAAAATGACAGAGGCAGACACTGGACAGATATAAAACAGTGTAGTTATACTGAAGTCACTAAGGCTATGGTTGTTTGGATTTTGTTTGCTAAAATGCAGGACTGGATTTGTATGATAGCATTCTTAACAAGGAGGTAAAAAGCACCTTCCAAGACACCTAAAAATATGTTTTCATAGTAGAAACTTTATCTTAGCTGTTAATATATGTTAATAAGAAATATTTTTACAAACCTTCATTTAATATTATATAAAATATTTGCATTTTTATGTAAATAATAGTTTGGGCATTTTCTTGTATTGCTTCATTGATGAAACAAAGACACAAAAAAGCCCAATATTCCCATCTAGTCACTAATATTGTAAATAGTTTGTGCTGAGCCTAATTTTAGAAAGCAGGAAATAAACAAATAAACAGTTTATTTTGTTAAGATAAGAAGGCTTTTCTGTACAAAATTACATCTACTCCAGATAATCAATTAGGTTACAAGAAATAACTGTACAGGCAATGCAATTAAAATACCTGATATAGAAGTTGTTTGGGAAGAACTGGAGGCAGGATTAAAATTCATAGAGCTTTTGGCAACTCAGAAAAAAGTCCTAAACCCTCAATAATACAATTCAGTCAAAAGAAGTGCAAAGTGCCCCCTGAAGAAAGAATGACTTGGCAAAATTAGTAAAGCCTCAAGTATGGGTTTATGTCTGTACTAGGGTACCATTTTTCAAGGACACAGACCAGTTTCACAGAGTGCATAGATGAATATAAGAAATGAAAAAGACTCTAAAATAAAAGTGAAAAAGCAGGTTTGTTTTTTTTTTTTTGTTTGTTTGTTTGTTTGTTTTGATCTAGGGAGGAGAAGACTAAAGGGAAATATGATGATATTCACAAGGTTGTCACAAAAAGAAAAAAAATATTCTGTTTGTTGGGTAAGAGGCAATGACAATAAGTAATAAGCTTAGGTTTCAGAAAAAAAAAAAAAAGTTTATATTATAGTACAGTTTTTGGAAAATCATCCTAATATAATCAGGCAAATTTCTGAGGCATGTTGTGGGCTTATCATTGCTTTAGCTGTTTCAAAACATGTTAGAAAAAGTTTTTGGACTAGGCAACATGCTAAATGACCACTTGGCAACCTTACCAACTTTGTTTTTATGTTTCTCTGAAAAATGAAAATGTCCTAAGAAGGGCAAATGACCCATCATAAACTATAAGTCTGTTTCTATAAGTAAAATCCATCAAGGATTTTCAGTTAGATCAAATGTGACTTTAGATTGTCAGTTCTTTTAGGTAGGTATTGTGCATCTCCTTGAGCCTGTAGTTAATAAAAACAAACTAACAAATCATTCTGGTAACCCTGCTTCTGAAGAGTACAGTGTTGTCAGCAAACTCTCCAATCAGAAAAATACACAAAGACAAGTTCCCAGCAATGAGTTCCTTCTACCTTCCTCCTCTCCTGATACTTGGGTAATGGGTGGTTCTGAATATCTAGTACTCTGGTAAATTAATTATTAGCAAACATTTATCAACTTTTTTTTTATCAATTTTGGAAAGGAATACAGGGGGATATAACACAGGTCTAAAGGAGAAACAAGATCTCTAATCTTACATACACTGAGAACTCATGAATCAAGTCAGACTTCACCTTCATCAATAATATATTACCTGAACATAATCTGACTAGTTTGCTTAAAGATCTGGTCACTAACAGCCTCCCTTGAAATCAAAATCTTTCTGGTTTTATTTCTCATTTGTCTTTCTGGGGTGTCTTTGTCATTGTCTTCTGGGATTGTTTAGTCTGGAGAAGAGGAGGCTCAGGAGATATGTTATTGCTCTCTACGACTACTTGAAAGGAAGATGTGGGGCACTGGGGGTTGGCCTCTTCTCACAGGTAACTAGTGATAGTACTAGAGGGAATGGCCTCAAGTTGCACCAGGGGAGTTTCAGATTGGAAATTAGAAGATGTTTCTTCTCAGAAAGAGTGGTTAGGCATTGGAACTGGTTGCCCAAGGAGGTGGTAGAATCACCATCCCTGGGGGTGTTTAAGGAAAGGTTGGACCTGGTGCTTAGGAACATGGGTTAGTGGGTGATGTTGGTGGTAGGGTGATGGTTGGGCCAGATGATCTTGGAGGTCTTTCCCAACTTTAATGATTCTATGATTCCTAATCAGCATTAAAAAAGTATCTAATCATGATCAAAAAAAAAAAAAAAAAAAAAAAAGCATTTTGGTAAAGACATTTTAAAAGTCTGTATACTGTTTTCTTCCATATGTATTTCTGTAACTCTGTGAAGAATAACTACTTAGGAATCAAAATTGCCTTTAAGTCTAATGGGGAAAAAAAAAAAAAAAAAAAAGAGAGAGAGAGAGAGAGATGTGTGCAAGATCAAGTGCACAGTTTCAATTATTAAAATTACATTCCTTGTGGCTTACAGGAACATTAGTGCGGCCTCTTCCAGGGTAAAGAATGGAGATAGCAGTTATTTGCCGGTGTTTGAGTTTTCTAATGTTTCTCTTCAGCACTTAGAAAATCTAATTTCCTGTGAATGGGGCTTGTGTTATCATCCATCACATCCCTTTTGTGCTGGCTCCTCACTAATTCTGCTCATAACAGCTCAGACTTATAAAATGACTGTAGTCTGATCTAAGAACAGATGCTTGGACTTAAATCAAAACAGATACTAGTCAAACAATATTTGTTAGGGCAGCATCAGCAACAAATAGCAAGCTTTCTCTTCTTGGTTCTCCTTCTCTGACTTTAATGAAAGATCTGCTTTATCTAATTTGTCGTATTCCTGGAGTATAGCCCTACCGCTGACACCAAACTGCATTATTAGCAATTCAACAACACTGAAAGCTGAATGAAAGCAGCTGTCAATTGAATTCTAAAATTACCCAGTTATTTGATTTTGGAGGTCATACAGTGAAAGGCATGCTCCAGTACTTTATGTGTCAAGTAGACAAGGATAGTAGTATTTCACTATACATCTCTTGCAACTCAAAAGCAGGTGTTTTGATACTGAGATCTGTGCCCCAAATAATTAAAAGTTCACAAGTAAAACTGAGAAATATGAAAACTGTAAGCGCAAAATGCAGACAAATACAGAGAGTTCTGTTTAACTTTAGAAGTTGAGCCAAGGTACATAGCAAGTTAATTGCATCAAAAAGGTATTCAAATAAATTTTTAGTACCAGTGTTGCTTGCTTACAAGTTGACAGAACAATATGCAGCTTTCAGAGAGCAGAAGATAACACACTATTCTGATTTGTGTTTTTTGACTTTTTGAAAATGTTATTACACTAAAATTTACAAAATGCTTTTTAAGAAGACTGAGTAGCAACAATGCCACTTTGCATCTTTTTAAGGTGACTGAGTAGTAACAAACAATGAAATGTACATTGTTTTCTTAAAGAATTATTGTTAGAAGACTTCAGCAAGAGCCTATGAAAGCTGGACAACTACTAGGTTGTTAGCCAGAGAATTTTTTTCAGAAACCTAGAATAAATTTCTTGTTGGATAACAGATTTAAATTTCTCAAATTAATGATCTTACAGGTCTGTATTGTAAGCAAAGAGCTTCTTGGAGCTGGCCAGTGAGAAAGCTTGAGGCAGGATATTTCTGTAGGTATTTCTGACTGCTGTGTAACGTAAGCTTTTTACCTCACATTAAAACATTGGCATAATATGCCTACTGTTTTGTTTGGGTTTTGTACTTAGAAAATGCATGCTTATTATCAGTAGCAATTGATATATGAAAATGTCTGAGATACTAAAAAAAAAAAAAAAAAAGATTCATGATTACAGGAAATGGAGAAAAAAAGCCTCCAGGATGCAGGCTACCATACTGTGTCACTTTCTTATTCATTCCTTACTTATTCTCCAGCATTTTTTTGTTGGGTGGGAGTCAGACTCCCACCAACAGATCAACAGATTAGAGACTGGACCTTGTGCTGAAATCTGCAGTGATTTCAGCAAAGCTCTGGACCGGATGGCTGAGCCCTTAATTTTTATTTATTTATTTATTTATTTTTATGAAGTGTCCTCATAGTCTCCTCTACACAGTCTAGCTTTGTAAATATTTATATCAGCTCTGTCAATGGCAGTGGTTCCTTCCCAAATGTCTGAAGCACTACTGACTTTTCTTTCAATGAAACTGAAAAAGGCTTCAGATGGTGAGAAGTGGTACAGAGGTCAGACTCACAGAAGAAATGTTATTTTAAAATTTATTTTATTTATTGTTTGTGCAGTCAAACTCAAGAATTTGAGTATGTGAATGGTGCCAGGGAGGAAAATCGTAGTGAAACTTATCCTGTCACAGAAAAATAGAGATTTCATATCTGTTCCCTTACACACTTTTACAGCAAAGAATATATCTAAAGCTGTTGTTTGATACTTATATATAAATGAAATCAAAATAGACAGATAAACCATACTACCACACCAGAATCTTTCCTCTCCTTCAAATGTAATACCAAAAAATTGTCCCATCAAAGTCAAAAACAAGTATCAATTGTATTCTTCCATCTCAAGTTGACATGGAAACAGAAAATAATTTTCTTCTCAGACTATATGTTACTGTATAGCACAAATGCAATATGATGGGGGTGACCATTAGATGTGCTTTCACTGAATACAGCTGTATTCAATCCTTCTTTTTTAAACTCTGTGAAGAACCAGAAAACTCCTTCCTGTGTGATATATGGGCTTGCCCTGATGGCTATCACAGAAAATGACATTTGTTCTAATCCAGTGGCACTCTAAAAAGTGCTGTGAATTACTAAACAAGATTAATGATTTAACAGAAGGCAAACTTTAAAGAAGGTTCTTGTTATTTTATTGTTATTTGCTAGACCCATTTCCAGGATTTTATATCTTTGGATATATTCTTATACCCACAAAAATCCCTCATGAAACAAACAAACAAACAAACAAAACACAATGTTTATATAATTTCTTTCTGAAGACAACTTTCCAGGAGTCCTAATTAGTATTCTGTAGAAGCTGTTGGCTATTGAAATGATGTATTATATCAACCCATGTTGATTAGGAGGGACAGAGTTCAGAAAAGAAATTTCTTACTTATAGAAATAAGTAGTTTGTAGTTCCTAATAATATAACAGTAAGATTTGAAAATACCTTGAAATACCTGATTAATTATATATATAAGCCAGCTAACATATCACTGTCAGGGCTGCAGGTGGTTTTTAAGACTAAAACAGATGAGCAGAAATATGAAAAAATCTTACTTTCAGAATTTTTTATTAAAATATAAACAATTCTAATGAATTCCCAAACAACAAAAAAATATTTCTTCTAATTTTTTTGCAATGTATCTGTTGTGTGTATTTCATTTTCTGGGAAAAAATAGCTTATCTAATTAACTAACAAAAGCAAACACAGTGAGAACTAGAGATTTCTTTAAAATTAGATCATTGTATTTTAGGGGGTTTCTTTCATGTGGACATGTGAACATCTTTGTTCAGTTCAGCTTTTAGCAGTTGTTGTTGTTGTTTGTTTGTTTGTTTGTTTGTTTCCCCATTTTATTTAAGCAACAAAATGCAGTTTCGCAGTTTCGCATTAGAGTACATGAGGAAACCAGAATACCCCTGGAAAACACAAGCCTAAAAAGTACATGTATGTTTCATTAATGGCAGCGGGATTTGTGTTGCAATGCAATCATGTTCAAATCTTGTATGACCAAAGAGAGAAGAGAAGAGAGAAGAGTGATTCTATGAAGTGGGAAAGACATGAATGAGATGGTAATGGAGTAAGAAGGGAAGATAAATGAGAAATCTTAATAAATTCTGATTTTCTGAGGAGGAAGAGGGCACAATTCCTCCCAGATACATGACAGAGCATATTATTAGACACAGTGATAGAGGCTGTAAAGCTCCATTCTTGCTTCCAGGGTAAGCCTGGTGGTATAAGTGTGTTGGGTGTGTTGAGACAAGGGAGTTGCTTCTTGATAGCTGAAGGCACCCCCAGGAGAATCGTGCACAGTTCAACAGAGCACCCTGTCACACTTCTTTCCTTCTCACACTGCTGTGCCTCACTGCTCTATGGACCTTTACAATGACCCACTGATCAATGACCCCCTACAATGAAAAACTTCATTCTCCTGACAGAGCTGAGAGAAAAGCTATTATAGAAAACAACCAAAATGGAGAACTACCATCGATATAGATATATATATATAAGTAGATTTATCTTTTATCTTATATATATATATATATATATATAAAGATAAACCTACTTTTCTCTATTCACTAATCACTTAGATTGAATCCCATTGGGCCATTGGGGATTCTTGTGCTTTTCCTGAGAACCAGAAGAACAGCTTTTCAAAGGCATTTTCTCATGCCCAATCAAATTCAAAATGCTTCTGATAACATGCTGCTCTGAAGTAACACTTCTGCTCTCTCCACTGCTTCTTTTGCTCTGACTTTTGTATTCATTTGATTATGATGACTGAGTCAGATTATTTTGCTGAGTTAGTGTTTAACTAGATCAGTGAGCTGAACTCACCATGAGCTCACACAATCCCTGCTTTCAACATGAAGAGAATAGAAAAACAGGACAAATGAGATACATTTGGAAAACCTAATAGGATATGCATTTTGGTATATCTCATTTGCAGTTAGATCACATGAAACATGTTGTGAAACACCACCCCAAGAATTCTTTTAAATGTAGTAATAACCATTTAGTACTAATGACAAAGTTGTAGGCTGTATTAGGTGTAAATGACTTGCTTTTATTCATATGCTAGTGATATCTACTATACACCAAGATGAGTCTGATCCTTCACCTTACTGTGAGGGAAAGACTGTTCTTTACAACAGCTAGCCAAGGATTATAACAGAAGAAACAAAGATATCTGATCTAACACTACCAGAATTCACACACCAAGACAAACTTCCTGGTGAGATAATCACTGTTTCTGTTAAAAAGCTCTTCCTAGTCATTATGTATGTACAGACAGTGCCTGAAAGTGATAAATTTTTTGAATCAACCTGTCTACAAATTCAGGCTTTTTGGAGCTCTGAGGCAGTTACAACTCTCTGTTCCTTTGCAAGTAATAATATATATATAGAAAAAAAATAATCCATAATATGGCCCTTGTGATCTAAGAAATCATAAATCATTTTGGACAGCAAATATGCTAAAACAACAACAGAACCCCATACAACAGCAATATTGCAAAACAGTTTCTGTGGAAGTTGTACGGTGTGCTTTAAAACTTTACTATAGAAAATCTCTTCTGGTGTTTTAAACAACATGAACATCTAAACAAGATGAGACATTCCGAATTGAATAGTACTGAAGCTATTGACTCTGATTTTCTTCTTGCAAAGCAAATGTACTATACTTATCTACAATTGAAACAAAATGCACAAAATGTGAGCTGTTTTCTGACACAGGTTCCACAAATTATTGCTGTCTTCATTTTACAGTTTAGAGAATTGAAGGTCAGAAATTATTAATCTAAATTTTATAGGAAAACTTAACTGAGTGGAAGAAAGAGTGAAAGAGTGTCTTTCATGAGTTTCATATTATAAATAGTCCCTGAATTCTCACAAATTAAAAAAGGTTCGAGCACAGTTAGGTACATTGAGATTTTGGTGGCAGCACATGTACTTGTTTCAAATATCAAATCAATTGCCTGTTGCTTTCCCAGCAGGCTAGAAAATAGGAATAACTTAAGTGTTAATGAAAAACCTACAGGTGCATGGATCTGGTCAACTAACAGATCTAAGAAGTTCTGGCATAAAAACACCTGCTGCAGCATCATTAATGGCTGTTGCCATGGAGACCTGGAAAAGCGGAAGAAAATCGGAGGGGTAAAGATGAAAGCAGAGTACATGACTGCCACTCTGTGGGAGTCTTCCAACTCTTGGGAGTTTACAGTCAAGTTTAGAATAATAATAATTGGCCAGAATATTTCTGTGATCTGCAGGAAGAGACCCTCTCTTTCTTTGTTCTTAAGGCTTCCTTATTTTCAAGAGGGAAAGATGAACATATCGGTTTTATTGGAGTCCACAAAGGTTGTTCAAGAAAAGACAAAATCTGTATTTTAAGAAAGGGGAATGTGGGCCCTTTGTTTTTGTTGTTTTTGTTTACAGTATTAAGACAGCCAAAAAAAAGTACTGTAGCATACTAACAAATAATGTACTCATAATGTACCCATCCAACCAGATTACTGTACTGTTTGAGTTGCCACAATTTTCTTACTCAGAGATTATTTTGGTTTAATAGATAGACATGCTTATCACAGATTTATTTCTCTTCTTATCTCCCCATCAAAAATGTTTGCTATATTAATTGTCCATTTCTTGTAACTGTCAAATTTTGCTCTTTCACAGATATTCAGATCACTTTTAAACTTGCACCAAATATTAATACCAAAATAAAGCTTTCATAAAATATGTCGTTACAATAAATAACAGTGGACTAAATATAGTAATAGCAGAAATGTGAACTTGAGAAAGGATCTCCTTATTTTGAAATGACAGAGAATAATAAAGACCTGTGTGTATTATTTGATGATAAAATGACCATCAAATACTAATCCAAAGTTGCCTAGACAGAAGATATCTCAAGGCCTTCAAAGAAAGTGTTTCACTTACTCTTAGGACACACTGTCTTTGGCATTAGGGACACACAGTCCCATACCATACACAGTTCTAGTCAGTCATGTTTATGAAAGATCAGTGGAAACTGGAACATGAAGACAATCCTGAGATGTTTGTCCTCCTGGAGCTTGTTTAGCTTAGTGAATGAGGTGCCAAGAAAGGATATGACTCTTCATTGCAAATTTACCAGAAATGCAAACTTGAAAATTGGAAATCATACTGTTTAAAGTAAAGAATAATATTGGCTTGAATGGATATGACTGCAAGTGTGTTAAAGTGGTTACTAACAAAAGATTTTCTCAAAGTCAAGTCCTTTTTGCCCATGGTGGTAACTGGTAAGTAATTTTTCTACCTGTATCCTGACACGTGATTTTCCACTGTATTTTCTTCCCCTGTCCTGTTGAGGAGGGGGAGTGAGAGAGTGGTTGGGTGGGCTTCTGCCAGCTGGCCAATATCAACCCATCACACTACTGTTTCTATTTCTATCTATACTGTTTCTATTTCTATCTATTTCCCCCTTTTGGTTGAGCTATAGGTTCTGAAAATCTTTTATATGTCTTCTCTCACTTACCTCTGGACATACTGTATTTGTGACCCAGATCAAAGATAGAAAAGAGGAGTTCTTGTCCAAAAATCATTGGGATACTTGATTTTTGTTTGTTTAATTTTTTAACAAGTATCAAAATCACTCTGGATATTGCTAATCATTTCCCAGGGCACATCATTAGTTTACTGTAACAAAGTAACTGCTGTTCACCAACTGCTTCTTTTTGACTAATTGCTGCATTGACAGACTACTGCTGAAGTCTGAAATGTCAGTAATTATGCAGCAACAATGAATCGACAGTTTAGGCTGAAAACTCAAGTGTTGTCCAAAGGTGTCTGGAAAATCAGAGAAACTAAGGAATGGGAAACATTGATTAAAAATCAAATAAGCTGAGAGTGATGTTATTTGAAGTCCATTTTACTTGTAAGAAAGAGAAGAGCACAAATTTGTACGTTAGGTTTTAAATAATAGGGTGTGAGATGAAACACCTTCGGCATGAAAACATGCTGCAGCATTGCAGCAAAACAGAGTTTTTTTTTCTTTCCTTTTTGCAGAATGTATGAGAAAACATTTGCTGAAGGAATCCAGGACATTCCATCTGGAAGTTATAGAGGATAACCATCTGTTTCTATGTAAAAATGTGCAAAGAAGAGTACCATAATTTATCAGTCAAAGTTTAATAACCCTTTCATAGTCCTAAACTTTGACCCCTGGGAAGGAAACGACAATTATTTCTCCTGAATTCCTCCTAAATTCCTCCACTGGCTTTTAGTACAAGTTCTATCAGGTCTATGCTTAATGGATGATAAAAGCTTCTAGCCAGTACCAAATCCTACAGTAACTGCTTGAGAATTTGTTAGAATAGCTTAAAGGCACTTGTTTTCTCCTAGTCTCCCAGAAGACTCTATTTCATACAAAAAGTTCCTTTATAAACTCTTAACACTGTAAACATATATCTCGAAATACCCTTTGATTTAAAAGAATGTTTCACATTCATATATATGTGTGTGTGTGTGTATTTGTTTGTCTGTTTGTTTGTTGATTTTTATAGCTAGCAATCATCACAGATTCAGTTAATCTTCCTTTGTTGAATACTCCCAGGCTGGAGTTTTGGGATTACTTACAAAGACAACATTTTTTGAGTTTCCAAAGTTTAAGCATGCTAAAAAATAAAACTGCTTTTCAGTCTCCAGATGCAGTCTGGAGACTTGTAAGTTTCTCCAGTCAGCATCCCATTGTGAAAGGTAAGATCACATACAGTCTAACTTCTGAGGCCCCATGAGGCCCCAAGCTCTACCAAATTCTACTTAAAAGCATCCTTTACCAAAGCACAAGTTTGACTGATGCTATGGTTTATGGTTTCTCTCCTCAGTATCAAGTAAGAATTGTAGTATATAATATGTGCAACTTGAGAAAACCTCTAATACACTTCCTCTTTACTTTAGGTAGCCTATCAAAAAAAAAAAAAAAAAAAAAAAATTATCCTATTTCTATATCACCTGCAGCAATACTACTCAAAAACAGTCAAAAATACTTTCATACAAAGGAAAATAATCTAAGCTTGGACATCGTTTGTTATCTCTTTGTCCAAAGTGGAGGTAGAAATAGAGGATTCTGAGAGGACCCAGACTGAAAAAGAAGTTTTCAGCCTGACACATTTCTAAGTACAGGGTTCACACTCTCAGAATGGATTCTGAAATTAGACATAGGCAATTCCTTAAATTAACACAGTAATTGTTGTGACCTAGAACAACTACATTTTAAAGTATTTTTAATTATGGACATTGGTTTATTGCAGAGGTTTGGGAGAGAAACTGGGGCAGAGCTTTACCATATTTTTGGTGCAATGCAGGTGCTCCAGAAGAGTTCTGGAGGGAAGTCTTTGTGAGAATGTGTCAGGACTGAAGTCCTTCTTCAGTCTTGGTCCCTGGGGTTTATTAGCTAGCACCTTGCAACACACCACAAATCCTTTAAAACTTTTCAGTGAACTTCACTAAATTACAGAGTTGGATTTTGGTTAGGTCGTAATTCAATTTTATAAGTCAAAATATTCACATGAAATGCTACCACTTAAACTTTTCTGTGGGTATTTAAAGCTCTTTGGAAACACCAGAAAAAGAAAAAAAAAAAAAAAAAAAAAAAAACAAAGTATTTGATTTTTTTTTTTTAGTAACTATTCTTATCTAGATTTAATAATTTTGCATACCGCTTTTAAACTGACTGTTTACTGACTGTTTTGAGAGTTGTCTGCCATTCAATAATGCATACATTATACTCTAGCTTTTGCTTTTTGTTTGCTTATTACCTGAACTAATGTTTTAAGAGGAACTCCTTGGCTATTACTTTAGACATAAACTGGACTTTGAAGCTGTAGGTTTCCTATTACAATTGACAATTTGTTTATCTAAACTCTTTTACCTTTTACATAGGGAAAACAAAACAAAACAACAATAACAAAAAAACTCCTGTTCCTGTTAGGAAACAGCAGGTAACATAAACCAATTGAAAAGACAATAAAGACTATGCCCTTTATACTTATATAACTTTAACTAATATTGAGTTTAGTTTTCTGCATTTAATAAGAACATAGTAGTTTTCTAAGACACAAGTGAGCTCCACAGTAAAAGTTTTGTTTTTTGGTTTTTTTTTTGCAAGTCAACATCCCACCCTAATTTTCGTATTAGTGATGAAACATGACATGTATATCTACCAAAGACAGATGTGTTCCCATGAGGGAGGCTTTCTGTTTAAATCTTTACACTATGAAAAAGAGAGAAACATCTCATATTTCCTAGAACATACTAAAACATGGTAATTTACCAAAGAACCAGTGATTCACAGTAAAACATTACTCGTGTGCATAATCTCATCTTCATACTGCATGCATAAAATGCTGCCTAGTTTTACAGATCAACTTCCTACTGTCATGGATTTCTATTCCAGTCTGACATTGGTTTCCTCCCAGTTTTTATTGTACCACCTACTTTGATGTTTAAGAGATTCAGTGTGCTTCAGGCATTGACTGCAAAAATACTCTCCCAATAAACCATATACTCAGAGTAACTCTGCTCTTCATCAGTCAAATGGAAAGCACAATACAAGCTACAGGGAATCTGGGTCTGCACATAAGACATGGAAATCTATGAAACAGACATAAAAAAATAAAAATCTTCCTCTTATATGGAGATAATTGTGATAGATGTAACAGAAATGTAACAGAAATCACACTAATAAAGAATGTTACTGATTGCTTCTTGGATGAGTAGGAATCAGTATCCAAAACACTGGGGAAAAAAAAAAAAAAAGAAAAGAAAAGAAAAGAAAAAAAAAAAAAAAGGTTAATTTCCCTGTATTTCTCTGGACTTTGAAAGTGATCTTGGTGAATGGTGAATCATAACTTCTCGTGTCTTATAATATATATGCACAAGAACTATAAACCACATTCCATTTGTCTGCTATGCCAACCTATTAATAGCAGGGATTCCAGAAATAAGTGCATTGGGAAATCACGTCAGTAGGCACCTGCCACTCAGTAGAAATATTAATAAAGGCAGTGATGATCTAAAAATGAAAGACAGAAGAAGAAGACAAAATACAAGCAAAGAAATGCAACTAACTTTCTAAATGTATTACAGTCACAAATGACACACATAGCTTCACAAAGAAGTCAAGAGAGACAGTGTTTGCAATTTTCTTCTTGAGAAGAGAACTGTCAAAGGAAACCTGCCCCTTCTTGTTTTGTTCCTACCATACCCTAGAACCCAGTGTACATCCTCAGTGGTGTATTAGCATTGATGTGAGTCCTATTTATTTTTCTTCCTGTACTACCATAAAATACTTTGGTTTGGCCAAACCAAGCCATAATCAAAAACCATCAAACAAATAGAACATTGCTGATATGAGAGTAAACAACAATTCTGGCATGAGAGATGAAGCAGGGAAATTGGAAATGACTATTCATGTTAAATCAAGATAGAACAACAATGAAATTGCACATAGACATAGAAAGAAATGACTGAGATAATTTAAAGGAAGAGCTCAGAAATTTGTGAAGAAATTAAAGTGCAGCTTCTTAAGGTTTCTCAGTGGCCAGGGAGAAAGTCAATACTGAGAAGGCTGTGAATTTACAAAAGTCTTCTCCACAGGATCAAATAAAAGAGCCATAATGTGAACCACAGTTTCCAGGATGAGGTCAAGACACTGGACATCTTCAAGTTTAAAAAAGATGATCTGAAGTGAGAGTCTTAGGAAAATATTTTTAGTTGGAAACAGAAGCCTGAAGTTTCTGGTAGAAGGGGAAAGGAATTTCTCTGCCAGAAATGAAGGGAGAGATGAAGCTTTACCAGACTTTACATCAGATTTTAACTCATTGAGGTTCACTGGGGTAGCAGAATGTTCAGCTCCAGTTGAGGCAAAGGAGATGAGAGGGAAGCTTCACGTCAATATTTTAGTACAAATGGGTGTTTAAATGTATGCATTAATGTGTGAAGAAATACAGTAAATTCACCCCAACAGTGAAAGTGACACAACCTATGCAAGAAGAGATAGATTCTATATTATTGCATTTTTTTTTGTGTACTAGTATCACAAAGACCTGAAACTAATAAAATATTAATAAAAAATTCTGTAGCAAACTGATAGTTTAAAGAAATTGTCCAGAGAACCAGACAAAATACAGCAAATATTTTATACTGTCAAAATATAATAAGAGATATAACTGATGCTCGGTAAAAGAGATTTAACAAGTCTGAAAAGTGGATATTACCTGCAAATCTTTTCAGAGAACAGTCTGAAATTTTCTAAGAATATATCATTATGATAACTCTGACACACAGCTGAACAGAGTTTTACAAAAAAAAAGAAGTCTAACAATATTGATATCAAAGCACAGTTTTTATCTTCTTAAAAGTTCATATTGCTATATGCAAGAAGACCTGTTTAAATGATAAGAAACATATGATAGGGTCTGTCACATTTTTAGTAATAACTTTTGGAATATGTAAGCAATTTTCTAATGTAATGGGATGCCATTTTAGCATGGTATGCTGAAAATGCTCAGGAATTAACACTTGTATAAATTGTTTATGATAAGTTTGGGATGGAATCTAAGGAAATGACATTTGTTCAGAAAAGGATGCAACAAAAGGGTTTCCTTTAAAAAAGTCAAACATAGTAAAAAGTCAGCAAGTCTGGCACATATTGGAGAGCTTTGTGGGGTTCTGCAGAAGGGCTATTTCTCTAACCAGAACAGAAAGATCCTATATAGAAAAGAGAATACTTTTCTGATGGTTGAATGAAATATTCAGAATGTATAGTTCTGAGAAAGGATCTCATAGGCATTCCCATCTCCATATTTTCTTTTCAATCTTATTTATTTATTTATTTATTTATTTTTTAACAGAAGTAAAAGCCAGCATTTACTGATCAGAGCCAATGTCCTGACACAGAAAAGGGAAGCCAAGGAGTATGACTATATAGCAAGTTTACATATTCTTTGGGAGTTTTTGCCTTTTGTCTACAACTCAGCCTAAAATTATATATATTTTTTTCAGTAATATACTTCCACCACATAAAATTCCATGTTAATTTAGATTATCGCATTTTTTTAAAGAATGAAGGTCTTTTTCAATGACTTCTAAGATTAAGGTTATAAGTTTACTCATTCATGGCATGAGTAAAAGAAAAAAAAAAAAAACTGAAAATAAAAAAAAATTAAACAAAACAAACAAACAAACAACAACAACAAAACACACCACCACCACCACCAAAACTCAAATTCCTGTTAGGAAACAGCAGGTAACATAAACATGATTTGATTTACAAACTGCACGTTTAAAAGAAAATTGTTGGAAAATAAGATGTTCAAGCTTCCTAAAGCAATTCTGATGCAATTAAATGAAAGAAAAATAAAAAATAAAAAAGAGAGAGAGAGAGAGAGAAATGATGAGGCAAATAAAACTTGTTGAAGAATCTGTAGTGGAGGATGCCAGAAATATTTAAGAGCCTGCCAAATATGAGTTTATCAGCATCTGATTCCAATGACTGTCCTTAGCTGCTGAGAGCTAAGAAATGGTGTGCACATGACTTCTTGCAGTCACACCAGATGGAATTGTGTTTAATCATGATTAAAAAATATATTTTTTTTTATCTTGATTTTTGGTCTGCCAAGAGAAAAGCTTTATCTAGACATCGTATCCCATTGTCACAAATTGATATGATAACTAGCATAAACTTCTGAGGTATTGAAAAGTGTTAGTGACAAATACTAGACGTATATTTTCATAGATCAGAATGAAAAGTGTCTATAATTTTCAGTGAACTTCTACTAAACTGGAATATTTACATTTGTAACCATTCTTTTATTTATCTCTGTGTTTATTTAGCCATGATCATTGTCATTAAGCCTTTTAGTGCAAACAAATGCTGCAAATAATTTTTATGGTGAGAGATTTCTACCAACTCTCCACTAGAATAGAAAATTTAGAAGTAGAAAGAGGTACAGTAGAACAAAAAACACAACATCAGAGCTCATGACATAATCGCTCTGTTGCTTCAGAAATACCTATTAATATCACATGTCTTTTCCAGAGGTGACAGTACTTATTTCTAAGCATTTCTGAGGCTACAGAGTAGCTCACAAGACACCAGCCATTCTGTAAGTATCAATTCCTCTGCTCCCTAATCCCACAGAACACAGATGTGCAGCTTCTGAATAATTCATGACTATCTCTAATGGGAGGAATTGTCCCTGAGTCCAAGTCAATTTCTGTACCAGCAACAGTATAATGCCATCCCACAAAAATACTATTGCCTAATTTGATTTTTACTGTAGCAGAGAGACTCTAACCCTGCATATTAATATAACACAACTTCAACATGGTTTGTTGGAGGGCCATAAATTTCCACAGCAATCCAGCCACTACCTCATCCCTAACACAGCCAAAGTGCTCAGAGGTCTGCAGGATTTAGTAATGTTTTTCAACTCAGCAACAGAATGTATAGTTTGCAGAGTAAAGGCTTTCATGCTTCCATGAAACAACTGCACTATCCACGTATCACTCTGTGGTAATTGTTGGACACTGTTGATTTTCTAATGATAACTAATGCACATTTCTGGGTACATTGGAAGCAACATCAGACCTAGTTTAAACAAGAGGTTTTTATTATCAATATGTCTTGCAAACTTCCCTAAGTTTTTCCCCACATGTTAGTGACAAGAAGACTTTAGGAGCTGTTGATTTTCACTGGTGTTCTCTTTACACCTATCAACATATCACTGATGATTGTCAAGATAAACACAAGACAACATCATAAATTAGATCTAAGGGCTAAGCATAGATTTGACCCTGCCAAGCTCTAATTACTTTAATGATATTCTAACTTTAAGTTTAGAATGTTAAAGCACAGTTCATTCAACTGATGTGTCTTTAACTTAACATTCAACTTAAGTGTCTTTAATGGAAACAATTACATTTTCATTTAGGAATTTATGTATTTTTTTTTTTTTTACTGGAGAGGAGAAATGTGGTTAGCACCCTACAACACCCAATTCCTTTGTAAGTAATCACTTTACAAAGTTAAGGAACAATATAAGAGTTTCAGGCCCACAAAAGGGTTCTAAGACACATTTGGGGTGTGTTATTACTCATATTTACTTTGTGGGAAAGCACACATTATTGGTTTTGAGGACAGACAATGCTACAGTCTTATTTGGCAGTAAAAATTCAAGAACAACATTTTTATAATTATTGGTTGGAAAATCCTATGATTTTTTTTGTTTGTTTTACTGTTTGTTTTAACTGAAAATATCAGTCTAAGACATCCAATCTGTCTCTTTGATCAATGTTTTTGATGTAGGCAAGAAAATAAGACCATATATCTCTCTATATCACTCTTTTACTAACAAATTTTCCATATTAAACTCCAGTCATTGCAGCCATAACAGACATTTGCAGAACAGACCAAGTTCACAAGGTGGGCATAAACCCTTTTCAAGGTGATAGCTCTAATTTAGACTGATTTCTGTAATATATGCAAATATATTTAGAAATGACTAAAGTACCCACTTTTCACTATAAGCAAGAACATCATGAGCAAAAAAGATAGAATAGCCATGGAAAAGCTGCACAGCAGCAATCTTCTACTTGTTTACAACAAGGGATCTAAATACAAGAAATTATTGTGATCTCATACTCTAATGTTTGATAAAAAAAATATAAAAAATCAGTAAGTCAGGCTTGGACCTTTGGCTGAAAGCATATTTCCAAGTTTAGTTGACCCTGAGTGAGGGTAACAGATTTCTCTCTCAAAATGATGAGGTTTGTCTGACTCACTGACAAGTATTACTGATAATATCTTCTTTTTAGAAAAGAACTGAAAGCCTGATAGTCAAGATAAGTTCTACCTTGGCAGTTTTAGCTAGAGTAACCTCTAAGTGTGAAAAATGCAGTTGCAGACTGCTTCAGGAGAAGACATAATATCCCTTTTCCTCTCACCTCTTTGTGCATCATTTTCACCATCTATCTTAAAAACAAACAAACAAACAAACAAACAAACCAAACACTAGCAATTGATTCTAAGGGAAAAGTTTGCCTCTTGATAAATCAGTCTATTCTGTTTGGCCTTTCTCAATGCAGAAATTATATTACTTTCCAATTTTCCACTCTCTGTGTTACAAGTGTTGAGATGAAATAGTTTGTATAATATATTCATTATCTTTGTTATTTATGGAGATGGATGATTTTGTACTGCCTATAACCATATTGTGGAATTACTTGAATGGGTGTTTTTGTTTTTTTTTGTTTTTAATGAGGAATACTTGGAATACTTACAAATAAATTAGAAAATATATTCCATCTGTCCCATCAACAGTATCTCTATCAGTACTCTAAAGGTTGGATGTTTATGCTTTGGATGGCAACATTTTTCAAATGAGTAGAAGGTCCAATGTGACTTTAAGTTATGGTTATGTTTGTGCTGTTTCTTAAAAACATTTTTCTGTTTCTTAAAAGCAACAACTACAAACAAACAAACAAAAAAGAAGTATCGTTTAAATGAAAAATGTTACACCTCAAGAACCTCTTAGACAACATTGGAAATCATACTTTTATGTGCTTTCAAAGCACTATACTTAACTGTCTTTTTGAGATATTAATTTCCCTTGGGCTGTATTGCACTGAGAGATCTGGAAATGGTGTTATGACAAACAGTAGAAAACAGTCTATATACTACGTGATGTCTCTTCCAGTATGTTAGACAGATGATAGGAGATGGCTGAGAAAGAAGTCAATTTTCAAGTACACAAGTTAAGTGTACAATTGTTTTATATGTTAAAGCAGACCAGTTAAGTTGCATTTTCATGGATGACAAAGCTACCAGCTGTTATTCTCATTTTGGTGTCCTTTCTCCAGTTATTTCTATAATTTTACAAATCTAAAGTAGCTTGAACTAAAATTTCAGATTCTTTCCCCTGCTTTGTGGAGAAGAACTGCTGTCATTCCTCCTGCTAGGAAAATATACATTGTTTTTCTGACTTAACACTGTTTCTTGTGACTTTTATCAAGCTATGGCAATACATTGTAACAGGGACTTTAAATGTAGCTTGTAGTTGCCCATTACTTAAAATAACCTTTAGACTCCTTTTGAGAACCTACTAAAACTTGGCCACTGTTATAAATCTTTGAAATTGTGGTTCAAAAAAAATGAGAAAAATAGCAGAAATTGTGACAATTTTATTAGTTAAATTTCTTTTGTCAAAAGGTTCAGAAGGTAAGTAACACAAGGAGGAAAAGGATTTTCAAAGTAGCAAGCTGCACAGAGATAATCTGAACTGAGAACGGGGAATGAAACCTAGGCACCAATAAGAAGAGGTCTGCCCAGATTAAATGCTCCAGGGACAAGAACTGGACTGGCTGGAGTAGTACTTTGAAAATCCGAAGTTAGAATGCAGTGAAAAAACATTGAAAATACTACTAATAATCAATAGCAAAAAGAAACTAGAAAATGTAAAATAAAAATCCTGCAGGAAAGCCTAGAAATATATCTGTAGGACATAAATTTCAGCTTATATCTGTAGGATATAAGATTTCAGCTCCAGAACAGTTTTAGCCTCTGTACTGAAAAGAAATATTGTAAAAATTGACATTCTACCATGATTCTACCAATCATTCAGATAGCTGAGTTATTATATGTGAAGCCAGTGTTTATGTATGTGTGCTTATTTGTATCTCTGTTGAGAGAGAAAATATTTTGAGTGTGAAGAAAATCTTTTTTTTTTTGTGGTCCCTAAACACAAATAAAATTTACTGTGAGGTTGTACTGACTTCCTGATTCCAGATGGACTGAATAAAAAGTGAACTAAACTGTTCAAATGTTTTGCAGTCTCCATACCAGTGTAACTGAAGAGTCAAAAATAAATAAATACTAAATAAAGAATAAGTTTTAAATTAGATCTTACTTCACAGTTTGCTTTCTAATTCCTTGTGTTAGGAAATATTAAAGGATGTAAGAGCCATCTGATATTTCATATTTCACTCAAATACTGAATATTTGGTGTGGCTTAAATATGCCAGAAAGCCAAAGCCTTATTTTTCACCTTTCTTATCTTTATTTGCAGACCGTTAAAAATCCCCAGCAGAGACAAGTCTGAGTAACAGACCAGCTGACAGAAAGACTGTTTCCCTATGAGATCTATACTCCATATAGAACACTTTCCTTCAGAGAAAAAAGTTCAAATTTTTCTTTTTAATATTTTATTTTTTTCAATTACAGTGAAAGGAACACCTTTAACATTTAAAATCACAATCCAAATTTAAGAATGTAAAGAATAAACTCATTAGGCCATACCCATAAAAATAAAATATATTCAGAAGTTCTGAGAAATAAATTTCACAGAATTTTACAGAATTTTCTAGGTTGGAAGAGACCTCAAGGTCATCGAGTCCAACCTCCAACCTAACGCTAACAGCCCTCCACTAAACCATATCCCTAAGCTCTACATCTAAACGTCTTTTGAAGACTTCCAAGGATGGTGACTCCACCACTTCCCTGGGCAGCCTGTTCCAATGCCTCACAACCCTTTCAGTGAAGAAGTTCTTCCTAACATCTAGCCTAAAACTCCCCTGGCTCAAATGTAACATAAAGGAAGTTACAAGTGCATGGAAGGTAAAATTGAAAGTACTTCTGTCTTAAAAAACTTGCCCAAGTGATTATCCATTACAAGTTCTTTTATAAATAAGTAGTTTATCTAAGCTTAAAAAACAAGCAAAAAAAAAAAAGGGGGGGGGGGGGCGGGGATGGGGAGTGATGCTCTGAAACTAATTTTTAAAAATTCTTGTTATTCTTATTATTTTTGTTTAATGATTCCATGTCTGGTTCTTTCTTTAATAGATTTTGCAGATATTGTAGAAAGATGCCTACAACAGCTATGAAGACAAAGATTTATATATTTTTTTTGAAAAGCTTGAGTTTCATGGCCTTTAAAAGGTTGTGACCCATAAAACTCAGAATGTCAAGAGAAAGCTTGGCAACTCAAGTGATTTTTTTTTTTTTTTTTTTTTTGACTGGAAGAATTAATTCTTCTCATGAGCTGCATTTTCTGCAGAGGTTTTGGTATACTAAAAAAAAACGATGCTTGCTTCAGTAGAACAAAACCATAACTATAGCTGAGCATTTGTCAGTGTAACAGCAATGTAACAGCAGAGTAATTTTTACTTAGCTTTTGGACTATTATAGACAATGTACAGATGAAGAGTCATAACAACCTAGCCCAGAAGACACAAATCAATAGTTAGAGCTATTATACACAGAAATGTCTGAAGCCTTTTCTGAACAGCCTGATAGAAACAGGACTGTCATGCAGAAACTAAAAGCCAATTCCTTCGAAATGATTGATGCTGTTGCAATGAAGAACCTCAGAAGTACTGCACTTTACTTTCCCTACACATTAAGTTTCATGGAATGCACTTCTACTACACAAAGTAACAAATTAATTCATAGAACTTATCAGTATCACTATCCAGTTTTGGGGAACTACTGTGGAGAAAACAGATCAGCAAGAATCTTCCGAAGTATGTAACAGTGTAACAGATCCAAAAACCTGATTCTTGAAAAGTTTTTACCAGATGTTCCTAGCAACTTTTTTACCTCCCCATATTTCAGTGTCTGATAAGGTTTCCAGTACTCTGAAATAGGAATTGCCATTATACTATCTTGTATACTGTCTATACTCCATTCTGTGGGATTTCAAAGAATCACAGAACGGCTGAGGTGGGAAGGGATCTCTGCAGGCCATCTGGTCCAAACACTTTGCTCCAGCAGGGCATCCCAGAGGTGGCTGCTCAGGAACATGTCCGCGTGGCTTTTTGAAAATCTCCAACAAGGGAGACTCCACAGCCTCTAGGGGCAACCTGTGTCACTGCTTGGTCACTTCCAAAGTAAAGAAGTGCTTGCTGGTGTACAGCCACATTTGACACTAATATTCCATCCTTAGGTCTGATTCTAAAAATATGATGGTGTGTGAAATTATTAATGTTAATTCACATACATTTTAGGAAGATGATGCTGGAAGTCCAAGTAAAGGTCCAAGTTCTATTTGCTTTATTGAAGACAACTGAATGTAACTGAGTGGAATGGAAAATGATTAAAAGAGCTTAATGGGACAATGGCAGTCAAATTATTTGAAACAGCTTGAATTTGCAACCAGGTCTGATGGAAAAATGAGTAATGCTTTCCACTGAGAGGCAGGGAGTAAGATTCAATTATTTGTCAGACAGGCTGGCTGCTTTCAGGAGACATACAGGGCAGCTGCCCAGGCCATCCCTCCCTTGGGAGCAGAGATGGTTTCTTGTCATTAAGGGGAATGGTCAGCTGACAGAGGTGGTTTCACCCGTCTTGCTCTTGGGAGGCAGTGCTTGGTGGCCTATAGGCTGAATGCCTGGGTGGCAGCCTCCACATTCCAGCTGTGGGAGCTTAGCAAAACCAATTACATTTGCTAAGCTATTTTCTCTGCTAGCCTGTGATCAAGAAAAGATTAAAGGTTACAGGGGAAGCCAAGAGGTGATTTTCCTATAAATGAATTGTTCAGAAAGGCAGATTTCTTCACAGCTATTAAAATGGTCATCTGTGACACAGCAGTTTGCCTAAGAGATATGCTTAAACCAAAGATGTCTTTCAATTACTATATATATGCTAGTAAACAAACATTTTTTTTTTAAAAAGGCAATTAATACTTTATGACAACAAATGTCTCATTTTCAGAATGCAATTTTGTGAATAGATAAATTTGTGCATCATCTGAAAAGGAGACTGAAAGTCCTTTGACATTGAATTCTTTTTCTCTCAGAAAAGTTCTTCATTATTAATAGAAGCTATTAAATTAACAACAGCAAGTGGAAATTTTCTCTTTAAAAAACAGACAGGTGGAAGCTAACATTTATGCAGCTTTGAAAAATAGTAATTTATTCATATTATCTGAAGATTATTATTTTGATGATAACAATAAGAAAGATTTACTCTGCATTTCTTGTGCATCCTGAACTCCTGGAGACTCAGTAACGAAAATTATCATCAAGGGTTCTTCACAGAGAAATGGGAATGGGGAGAAAGTACAAGACAGGTCCCTAGTAGCTACATGTTTTGAATGTATATTTTAAACTATCACAATTGTGTTTCTTTTAAAAATATCTTTAATATGAAATAGATCAAAATAAAACAAAACAAACAAAAAAGCTGCAAAACAAACAAACAAAAATAACAGCATCTGGTTCACTGCATTAATTGGAACACGACTGGTAAAATGCCTCAGTGTGTATTAACCCAATTTAAAATAATGTTGCAGAAGGAATAATATTAGACAGGCTTTTTAACCTGAAGTTCATTTCAATTACACTGTAAATATCATTCCTAACAGTCTGGGATATCTGATATTTGCTCTGGTGTTGAAACGATATATACTGTTGCACATATTTTAAATACATGCAACATTTTAAATAATGCAAGAGTGATGTCTCAAAAATGTCTCAAAATGACCAAATACTATATATGTCATGGATGGATATTGTCATAGAAGCTGACCCCAGCTCACTAGTCAGTGGCTTGGTTGTCTGCTTATCCTATGGAGCCAGCATTAGACTGAATGTTACAGCGGGGTAAGATATAGCTTTAAATGGATACCAAGATGCCCTATAGATCCAGGTAGTGAATATATACAGGAACATAAGACAGCCCTCTGAAGTACATAATGCTTAGAGAAAACAGAAAAGCCTAACTCAATAAATATTGACAGAAAATGTACCTTTCCAGTTAGCTTTGACAGTGACCTTTATTATTCAATTAATTAAATTAGTTCAGTTATGGAGGTTAATAATTAGTCACATTTTTTTCTCTCTTTTTTTATGTGTTACTTTTTAATTAAAGTCCCCAGTGGTGTTTCAGGAATTTGTGGGCAAACATAATCTTGGTGATGAATCTTCTTTCTTGTTAACATTTATGATTATCATACATGCTCCAGGAAGTTCTTGTTCTTTGTTACTATGTACAACAACAGAATAAATCACAATTAAAGGGTTTTGTAAGCAATATTTAGATAATTTTTACTTAGCTCAATTTATTTCTAGCCTTCCACTTTTTAAGTGGATTGATATTGTGCATATGTATGCTCATAAACTATAGGAGTATCATGCAGTGCCTTTGCCTTACTGTGTCCTTCTTTCCTCCGTTGAGCCTAGTACACTTTCACTTAGTACCATACCTTCACACCTTCATAATACAGTACTTTAGCTATATATTTCATATATTGAAGGAGAATCACTATAGTTAATCCCAATCCAACTTCTGTCATGAATCTGTTCCTTCCACATCACCAATTTGTGAATTCATTTTTGCTATTTATTTTTTAATATCCTACTTCTTTTAAGAAGTAAAGAAACAAATCAAATTACACATTTGCTGAAACCAGGACAAAATGCTACTTTTATGTTTTAATGATTAAATTAAAACACTACTATTGTGACATCAAGAAATGTTGTAAATTAATTTTAGCTCTAGTAAAACAACCTGGCCTTTAGCAGCATGTTGCTTAAAAGACAAGAAATAAGGACAAAGCAGCTCAGAGGTTGATCCTGTCCTCTCCTTTACAATTGACAAACATGTCTTTTCTGAGAACTGCAGGATGACAGCTGTAGTAATCAAAGAAAAAAATACTTAAGCTTTCAATTCTAATTTTACAATAACACTTTCAGAATTACTTTGTATCTTCTATCCTGTTGCCGAATAAGAAATACACGATTGGTGCCAAATACATGAAGAAATGACAGATGTTAAATCGAATTCATTTTTTGAGCATTTAATGTTGGTTGATCTTCCACAAGACAAGCTACAGGAGATGACTGCTATCAGAAACTATGACCACAAAGTGATATTTTTGGGAGTAAGAGGAATTTGCAATTTAAATTAAAAATTATCTCCATAAATAGATAGTTTCCTAGAAAATCTCAGTATCTATAGCAAGAGCGTAACCATAGTACTACAGAAAGTAAATATGCAGTACATTTCCATTCTTCATTAGTCACAGGCCATATCACCCTTACTTTGCTAAAAATATCAATTTACATGATTCATTTCATGTATTTTCTGGACATTAAATTTAAAAATATGGTAATTCAAGGAAGATAAATGATTTCCCCAAAGCACACTCAAAGCAGGAACCCATTTTAATTGTCATGAAACTGCTATACATATAAATTACCCAGGTTGCTCTCTGTTGTCATCATAAAAGAATGTTTCAGAAATAGAAAGTTTATTACTTGGAAAAAAACAACAAAACAAAACAAAACAAAACATGAGAGTAGTCAAAAGGATATACAACTGCAAGAAAAATAAAAGTGCAATTAAGGTCTATGTAGAAAGACATGAACTGAATGCTGTACAGAAATTCAACTTTTGACTTATTCTGAGGTCTTAAACTGCTCTGTAGTGATGATAGTAGAGGATAAATGTACATTAAAGGAATATGTTTAGGACAGGAATCTAGACATTTCATAGAATCATAGAATCATAGAATATCCTGAGTTGGAAGGGACCCTTAAGGATCATCAAGTCCAACTCTTGACACCGCACAGGTCTACCCAAAAGTTCAGACCATGTGCCTAAGTGCACAGTCCAATCTCTTCTTAAATTCAGACAGGCTCGGTGCAGTGACCACTTCCCTGGGGAGCCTGTTCCAGTGTGCAACCACCCTCTCTGTGAAGAACCCCCTCCTGACGTCCAGCCTAAATTTCCCCTGCCTCAGCTTAACCCCATTCCCGCGGGTCCTGTCACTAGTGTTAATGGAGAAAAGGTCTCCTGCCTCTTGACAACCCCTTGCGAGGAAGTTGTAGACTGTGATGAGGTCCCCCCTCAGCCTCCTCTTCTCCAGGCTGAACAGGCCCAGTGACCTCAGCCGTTCCTCGTACGTCTTCCCCTCAAGGCCTTTCACCATCTTCGTAGCCCTCCTCTGGACACTCTCCAACAGTTTCATGTCCTTTTTATACTGTGGTGCCCAGAACTGCACACAGTACTCGAGGTGAGGCCGCACCAGCACAGAGTAGAGCGGGACAATCACCTCCCTTGACCTACTAGCGATGCCGTGCTTGATGCACCCCAGGATACGATTGGCCCTCCTGGCTGCCAGGGCACACTGCTGGCTCATATTCAACTTGCTGTCTATCACGACCCCCAGATCCCTCTCTTCTAGGCTGCTCTCCAGCGTCTCATCGCCCAGTCTGTACATGCAGCCAGGGTTTCCCCGTCCCAGGTGCAGGACCCGGCACTTGCTCTTATTGAACTTCATGCGGTTGGTGATCGCCCAGCTCTCCAACCTGTCCAGATCCCTCTGCAAGGCCTTTATGCCCTCATTTGAGTCCACAACTCCTCCAAGTTTGGTGTCATCAGCAAACTTGCTCAAAATACCCTCTATTCCTACATCCAGATCGTTTATAAAAATATTGAAAAGTACCGGCCCTAAAATGGAGCCTTGAGGGACCCCACTGGTGACCGCCCGCCAGCCTGACGCAGCTCCATTTACCATAACCCTTTGGGCCCTGCCCGTTAGCCAATTGCTCACCCATCGTATGATGTTTTTATTTAGCTGTATGGTGGACATTTTGTCCAGTAGGATCCTATGGGAAACCGTGTCAAAAGCCTTGCTGAAGTCCAAAAAAATCACATCAGCTGGTTTCCCTTGGTCCACCATACGGGTGATCTTATCATAAAAGGAAATCAGGTTAGTTAGGCAGGACCTACCCTTCACAAACCCATGCTGGCTGGGACCAATGACTGCTTTGTCCCCCAGGTGCTCCTCAATAAGTCCGAGAACCAACTTCTCCATGATTTTACCAGGCACTGACAGGCCTGTAATTGCTAGGGTCTTCTTTCTGACCCTTCTTGAAAATTGGCACAACATTTGCCAGCTTCCAGTCTACCGGGACCTCTCCAAATTCCCAGGATCGTTGAAAAATAATTGATAGAGGTTCCGCGATGACATCCGACAGCTCTTTCAGCACCCGGGGATGAATCCCATCCGGACCCATGGACTTGTAGGGATCTAGGTGGAGTAGCAAATCCCGCATACGTTCAGGGTCAGCTGGGAGTTTGTCATCCCCACCGTCCCGGTCCTCCGGCTCAGGGCACCCTGGGTCCCGAAGCCCATCATCGGCATTGAAGACAGAGGCAAAGAAGGCGTTAAGCGTCTCTGCTTTGCCTACGTCATCGTCTGTGAGGAGACCTTCCCTATCAAGGAGCGGCCCTATGTATTCTTTAGTTCTCCTTTTTCCATTTACATATCTAAAAAAACCCTTTTCATTTTCTCTCACAGACGCAGCCAGCTTCAACTCTAGCTGTGCTTTGGCCACTCGAACTTTCTCCCTACAAACACGAACAGCATCCCTGTATTCTTTCCATGACGCCTGGCCCTCCTTCCAGTAGCGAAACACTCTCTGTTTCCACCTAATCTCCATTAGAACATTCCTGGTTAGCCACGCCGGCCTCCTGCCCCGCCTGCCTGACTTGCGATATTTTGGAATTGCCTTATCTTGTGCTTCTAGGAGGCATCGCTTAAAGAGTGACCAGCACTGGTGGACATCGAGGCCTTCAAGAGCAGTTTCCCAGGGGACCTTACTGACTAGTTCCCTGAGCAGCCTGAAGTCCGCTTTCCCCATATCTAGGGATGAGGTTTTGGTGGCACTTTTCCTTCTGTCACCATAAATTTTGAACTCAACCACTTCATGGTCGCTATGACCGAGGCGGCCACCAATCACCACATCTCCCACCAGACCCTCTCTGTTTTCTAGCAACAGGTCTAGGAGGGCACCTTTCCTAGTTGGCTCCGTTAGCACCTGTACCAAGAAGTTATCATCTAGGTGCTTCATGAACCTCCTGGACTTGCTCGTGTCAGCCGTGTGGCACTCCCAGTTAACGTCTGGCAAGTTGAAGTCCCCCATAAGGACAAGGGGAGTTAATCTCGAGGCCTCTCTTAGTTCTGTAAAGAATAATTTATCGGCGCTATCATCCTGGCCAGGCGGTCTGTAATAGACTCCCACAACGACATCCCCTTTATTCGTTCGTCCCTTGATCCTTACCCAGAGGCTCTCAACTTTGCCATCGCCGACCTGAAGTTCCACACAGTCCAGCCCCTGCTTCACATACATCGCCACCCCACCACCTCGCCTACCCTGCCTGTCCCTCCTGAAGAGCCTGTAACCATCTATCGCAACACCCCAGTCACAGGACTCATCCCACCAGGTTTCGCTTATGCCGATGATGTCGTAGTTGCGGGACTGGGCCAGGACTTCTAGCTCATCTATTTTATTCCTCATACTGCGTGCGTTTGTGTAAAAGCACTTCAGGTGCGTCTCCTTACACTCAGCACCTTGTGGATCTGACCAAAGGACCCCACTGGCACACAGCCCCTCTGAGTCTAGCGTACCATCCCTTAGGTCTTCACCGGCGCGCTTGGTTTTAGCCCCTTCCCCCTTCGACTCTAGTTTAAAGCCCTATCTATCAGCCCTGCCAACTCCTGACCTAAGATCCTTACCCCCCTCCGAGAGAGGCGCATCCCATCCGGTGCCATCAGGCCCGGTGTAGCGTAGACCTTCCCATGATTTCAGATGCATGCTTTTCATTTCTTCCTTTTTTTTGTTTTTAATATATTATTTTTTTCCCTGCTATTTATTCAAGTTTGGGGAATGGAAAGATTTACAGGTGAAATATTTATCAAACATTAAAAACAAATATTATATAAGATAATCAGAAAACACTAAATCAGGTAAAAACTGACTATATTTTGCCAAGCCATATTCTGAATTCCTGTTTTAATTCCGTGAAGGGTTGGAATTTTGTG
Source organism: Aythya marila (assembly GCF_965140915.1). NCBI lineage: Eukaryota > Metazoa > Chordata > Aves > Anseriformes > Anatidae > Aythya > Aythya marila. Next base: position 59,469,696 of record NC_139045.1, on the reverse strand, counting down.
TTTTTCTCCATAACAATTAAAGGAAAATAAACAAATAATAATAATAATAAAATAATTCAAACTCATTAACATATTTTCTTCCTTCTTCCTTTTCATAATGATCCAGAAAGACTTACAGTAATCCTATAATTTTTTTTTGAACTAAGGTTGCAACTGAGAGAAATATTTCACAAGAAGACCACAACCAAAAAAAAAAAAAAAAAGCAATAGAAAATATGAATGATATTATTTAGAATAACCAGATAAATACAATGCTTATTTTTCATTCATTTTTTGAACTAGACTCTCTTAGGCATTATGAAATAAATTTTAAGCAGAAGGAATGCTCTAATTTATGACTTCAGTTATCTTAGCATTAAAGTAATGAAACTATTACAAGGTACTTTGTTGTTGTTGTTCAGAAATATGCAACTGTGTAGTACAGTAATAATACATTGTGAATCCCTTGGTGTTAAATAATTCTTCTTACTCTCTGCAGGGTAAGTCTTGTGTTTTTTGAAATAAAAATGAACATGAGTATTCAAATACATTTTCTATGAACTGTTTTCTTGGTGTTATATAGTTTGATGCAGTTTCCAGGCAGCTTTCTGGCCATTTGAGTCTGCTACATCAATCAACCAAAACCTGGAGAAATTAAGTACCAGGGCATGCTTTAGACCTGCCTGGATTAATTTCACTGAAGAGACCAATCATATATACCACTGCTTAAAAGGTCTAAAAGCATTAAAAAATAAAAAGACTTTCTGCAGAGAATAAATATCATGCAAAGAACCACCAATGCTTAATTTTCAAATATAGGCATCTGAACTAGGTAGCAGAGATCAATACCTAGAAATGTGGCCTAATTTTCAGAAATGTTTTGTCTGAAATCTGAAATCACAATACATCTAGTTCAACACTGCACCCAAAACACGCCTCTATTTCAAAGCCTCTTGGACTGGCTGTGACCCACGTAGCAGGCAGAAAATCTTCACCTGCCTTTGTATGTTATCTTTGCATGCAAATATTAGGCTATTTGCCACTTATATTCAGTGGCATTCACTTATATTCAGGTAAGAATGCCTCCAAGGACCAGCTCTGCACTGCTCTATATCCATGTGAGCATGGCATTGAGTCCCCTCTCCCATCAGTTGCTGCTGATTAGGATACAGAGTGAAGAAAATGTGAGCTGCCATAAATATTGACCTGTCACTACTTATTCCTCAGCAGCAGAGAACTAGAAATGAGATTGCTGCTCCCTGACTCAACAGCCTGGCTTCCAAAGCTTCACAAACAGAAATGGTCCTTGAACTGTAAAGCCTTTGGGCAGACACTCTTATGTTTTAAAAGTAACTGATAGAATGGATGTGACTATAGTCTCGGGTTATACAAATGACACATAATTGTATAATTCAGTAAAATTCATAAAAGAAAAAAGATTTAGTATTAAGGAATTTACTTAATTATGACTTTTCAGGTGCTTTTATTCAAGTGTTCATCCATGAGATATTTGTTTAACCTTGCACAGGTAGAGAGATCTGAATAAAAGCTTTTAATAACACTATTTTCAGCAATTTCATCTCCATTTGGAAAAAAGCCAGAAGCCCAAATTCATGGTAATATACGGGTAGATGGTGAAGCATCCATTTATTGGTAGTACTTTGAGGTTCTCTACTTATAACAAAAAGCAGCACATACTTTTATGTTGATTGCTATATTTGGAATGTGCTATATTGTACATAATACTCTGCTAAGAGAATAAAGTGGTGGACATGTAAAAACTCTGAAGAAATCAGCTGGAATTTTGCATAGTTCAATGCATTAGATTTGTTCATCTGAGAAAAGAAAGCAAGTAAAAAAAATGCATTAAAGTTTTCTGATAGATCTGAGGACCAGGAGCTGAATCCAATCCTTAAACAATTATTGGAAATTAATTGATTAGCTTCCATTTAGTGACTCCAGTAATGAGAATAAAAATTTCTCAGAGGAGGAAGAAATAACTGGAAACTGGTTTTTGTTTGTTTGTATTCAGCAATGTAAATCATATTATTCATTATTGAAATATAACAAAGAAGTATGTATTTGCAGTGTGTCATTATTAAAATAAAACAAGAAAGAATCTGTCTGCAATGTCAAAGGATAAAATACTCCTTCAAGTTATTATTTATAATTTATGTTAAAGTTTTAAATCAAAATGAATTATATCTCTTATATTTATATTAAAATACCAAAGAAATTCTCCACATTTTAATATCAGAGTATTATTTTTTGCTGAAATTAAAAGTGTGTGTATCTTACAAATATATTGTATTGAAAGAATATCATATGAGTAAGACATGAAGAAATAGGGCCTGTATCTTGAGATATTTCAAAGGAAATACAAAATTACTTTTTTTTTTTTTTTTTTTTTTAGTCTGTGAGATACTACCGATCTGCCTACTTGCATTTATTACACCATAAAATGAAAATTATCTAAAATTATTTGCCATATATTTAATAACATACATGCTATATGTGCTATAGCATGTCTTACATATGTTATAAATCTCATAAATTATTGTATTACTCTATATATAATCATGAGAATCATATATTACTTGTAATGAAGAAAGATAATGGTTTGTAAATGCTTAAAAATAGGCAACACAAAACATTTATAGCTGAAGAAAGTAAAACAGAAGATGCTTACTATGTTACAGTAAAAATCTTATTGTAATTTATATTGGAACCACATTTTTTTAGAATCCTACTTTCTCAACAAGAAAATAAATATAATTCATAATAAAAAATGAAGTCTTGGCTACTGGTTATTGCCAATGCATTTCTGATTGGATTCAGAGTGCCTTTTTGGTTGAGAAAGTCTCAACAGGTTGAACATACTCATAACCATCACTTACAACAATCAGGTTTCAAACATGAACTCCTGGTTTTGACAGTGTGATTAACAATACTTCTATTGATGTGTGTCTCTCAATACTCATTTGGCTGACCTCACTACTCTAGCCTCTGAAACAACTTTCAATCTCTTTATCCTCACTACAGTCACTGAATTAATGAAAATTATAATTTTCACTATTTTTTAGTGAAAAGGAAGGGAATCATTGTGAGGGTTCCCAAATGCCAACCCAGCTTTCTAAATATCTAATTTTGATTCTTACAATTATGCAGCTAAAGTTGTTAATGATTGATACCTGTCTTACAGAAAAATAATGAAGCACCTTATAAGCAACTCAAACTATAGAAGAAATACAGGGAGAAACTGAATGTGGGTTATCTAAGGATAATAATCACTTATACTCTGTTTTGTCAAAAACACAACAGTAACTATTTCAGTGTAAGCAGTACCCCTGCCCTACCACTTGTTGAAAGATACTGTCAGGAGCAAGAATGATATTTCACATAAAGTGTAATATTCTTCTATTGTCATCTGAGGTAGAGATTCAGATTACTTCTTCAAAAACACAACCTTGCAATACAAATGCCAACCTACCCAGTTCACCTGAGCTCAAATTGAACATTATAGTCAGGATGATATAGTCAGGATGAACCAGCACTTCTGATGTTGTGATATCTGAAGGGTCACAACTTAGTGTGGTGTCCCCATTAGATAATCAGGGGATATAATTCTCTATTTTTTAATTTTTTTTTTTAAGCATGGAATGTTACATTTCCTCTTCTTACATAGGTGTACATGCTTTAATGTAATGGTATTATTTACTTTCCTTTTTTTTTTTTTTTTTTTTTTTTTTCAATTTTGAGTCCCTCCTTGCCTTGCTATTTGCTGCTTGGTGATAGATCACAGAGCAAACTAGACCTTACTTTTCTTGTAATGCTCAACCATCCCTTCTCTCCTCTAAATCCACTTTCCCACTCCAAACCCAGCAGTTTTATCTGCAAGGAACAAACTACCTTTGGGAGTATCATGAAAGGCACTGAACTGCTGCATTTCATCTTGGCTTAACTCATTTCAGTGAACTGTGATTAATATCCCTCCTAACTTCCAAAACCCCTGTTGTCTGAACAATTGTTTGTTTTACAAACAAACAATTGAATCATCACTCATTCTTTCTTAAGTGATTAGTGGAAGGCTGAAAATAAAATATACCTAAAATATGGGCAGATACCTATCAAAAATATTCAAGATCAGTTCACCTAAATAAACATTTGAAAATCAGACAAATGAAAGTATGGAATTCAGCCATCCATTTAAAAGCAAATATAAAATATTAAATCTACCCAGCAGCCTGCTACTTTAATATTTATAGACTATTCATCACTAATATATTTTACAGACAAATAATAAATTGATCAATAATGACTTTTTTTCCTTCCCTTCCCTTCCCTTCCCTTCCCTTCCCTTCCCTTCCCTTCCCTTCCCTTCCCTTCCCTTCCCTTCCCTTCCCTTCCCTTCCCTTCCCTTCCCTTCCCTTCCCTTCCCTTCCCTTCCCTTCCCTTCCCTTCCCTTCCCTTCCCTTCCCTTCCCTTCCCTTCCCTTCCCTTCCCTTCCCTTCCCTTCCCTTCCCTTCCCTTCCCTTCCCTTCCCTTCATTTTTTTTTTTTTTTTAATAAAAGGTGACAAACTTCTACCAATACCACCTAAGAATTTGTCAGACCTTCTGCTACATAGTTGTTTTCTCTGGACACCATAGCCATTAAAAGTTACTTAGTGCCAAAATTTGGTACACAAAATCTTAATTTTAGATTATTTTTTTCTCTTCAACCAATGTACATAGATGCATACAACCATGCACTCAATCTACTGTTATGGTAGTTCTGAAAGTTCAGAGACTGCCACCTTTAGAAGGGCATATTACATTTCTATAACTTGAAGAGCCCGATATGTGTGCTTCTTTATGCTGCTACAGTAGCATGAAGCAGTTATAGAACATTAAGTGTCCAGATGACACTGCAAACTCAGCTTTATGTCTGCTTTTACAATTTTTCTCAAAGATGAGGATTTTTATCTAAAATGCAATAATGGATGATAAAATTATAGTATAATCGCTTTAAATTATATTATCATTTTCTCATTACATGGAACAGATTCAACTGCTCTGTAAATTTTGATGTTTCATATAGATCTACACATAATCCAGAGATATAGATCCCTAAAAAAATCTAGTATCTCCCATGTTCTCATTAATATCAAAGGTAAAAATAAAATAAAATAAAATAAAATAAAATAAAATAAAATAAAATAAAATAAAATAAAATAAAATAAAATAAAATAAAATAAAATAAAATAAAATAAAATAAATAAATCTTGTTTAAAACTGCATCAAACATAGAACAGATAATTTAAGATTCCAAGAGACTAAAGGTGACTAATCAGTGCATGACTAAGGATTAACTCATTCTATTATTGCATATTTTTAATCTTGTTCTATAATGCCACTTCAGGTAATTATTAGTTATGCTTGCAAGTATCATTTTCTAACAGTAAAGCCTTCCAGATTCTCAGTGCTGAAGTATATTCATGATTAGCAATGCTTTTCTCTCCTCACCTTAACTCATCTGACTGAGTGCAGTTATGTTTCAGAAGCATACTTTGTCATAGTAAATCTCTGTCATCTTAAAATGAATTAGTTTATGTGGAGCTACGTTTTAAAAGCAGGTTGAACCTGAAGCAATGGCAGCACGCAGAGGGAAAATGTGTATGCAGGTCATTCTTTAGGAAGATTCTGGTATTCGTGCTCTGTTAGATACAGACTTTGCTACATGTATCAAATACATGTAACTTGCCTCTATTTTATGTTTTTCTCTATATTCTGAAAGAAAACACATACTTCCTTTTCAAATTCCATATTATTTCAGCCAGCGGTGGTTCTTCGGGCTGTTATGTTTGAATACTGGATGTTTTCGGTGTGGTCTTTTCTTCATCTTTTGATATAATTTGTTCATAAAGAATCTATTTGTTTTAGTAACCTGTAACAGTGAGATTAAAGGTAGGTCACAGTTCATGTGTACAGTGCAACCTAATAAAACCCAGTGCTTTTGAAAAGGGGAGTCTGATCTAGTATGGCAGAAAAGGTGGCAAAACAAACAAAAAAGCAAGCAACCAACCAAAAAACAACAACAACAAAAAAAACAGATGTCTTTGTATGATCTACTTAAGATGAATACTCAGCATTTCTTGAAAGAAATTCAGAAGAGGCTCAAAGTCTTTGCAAAGATGAATACATGGAGAAACTGCCCTAATTGGTTGAAAATAGTCAATTCCTCAGACTAAAATGACTATCGCTAAGAAACTTTTCCTGAAGAATAATCAAGACTAGGAATGCTCATTCAGAAGGAGCATCCAGTGATTGAGGGGAAGGGCTTTCCCACAGCAGTGTGACCAGAAGGTACTTTTCCCAAGATAGGATGAAAAAGTGTGATCCTGAACCAGAGAGTAATTCTAGCCCAGTGAGTGAGTGCAAAAGAAATGTTTTATCTGGTCAGTCCAGAAAATTCATACTAGCTGATCCTTCTGGAAAATCTTATGTGAAAGCTACCTAAGTTGTCCCTACAGAAGTCTTCCTGGTTTATACCAGGTAGTTCAAGCATTTCTTAAAAGAGTTCTTCTACTTTTCGCACAGCCAGTACCCAAACTTTGATTTCAGAGTGCTATGGATGTCAAATGACCTCACTGATTCAGTGTCTGGGTGTTCTGGAGAAGCTGATGCTGTCATTGCTATCCTCACACAAACCTTACTAAAGAAGTCCATGGGAAACTGTTGATGAAAAGATGTCCATAAGATAATAAGGCTCTCCTCAAAACTTTTATGCAATTTGTCCCATTTAGTTCATAGTTTGGTAAAACAAACATTTAGCCTGATGCATGATTTCCCTGTTTGGGTATCTTTTCATTGGTTCTAGGTAGGAAAGCCAATAAAGTAAAAGCAAAACAAAAAACCGTCAGTTTTGATACAATTGTGTTAAGATTATTCTCCTTTTACATAAGAAGATGATGGTCTTATTTAAGATGTCATGTCCCAAATGCAATCCTAGGAAAACAGTTTCTTATGCAAGCTGAAGAGAAAATAGAACATCTTCAACAACCCTGAGTTAGATGTAACAGTGTGTTACAAGGTTCAAAAAGTTTCAACCTCTTTTGCACCAAACATAGGCATGTGCAAGAAGATATGTCTTTATGAATAAGCATACACTTGCTGAAATTTGCATTCAAATTTTAACCAATTCAAGACTGGATTTAAAGCAGCAACTTAATACAGTTTTGCATTTTGTCTGAAATGTTTTCTACTGTGCAATCCATAGATGCATCTATAATTACAGAATTTCCCATAGTGACCTTGAATCCAGAATCTTTGTCAGGATTTACAAATAAGGTTGGGGTAGCACCCAAAATGAAAAGACTATGTATGCAGTTTGTTCACACCTGAGGTGGAGAGTTATACTTCTTGAAAGGTAGTATTTGAGTCTTAACACCTTACATTAATATTTGAACCTTAACATCTTCCATTTACCTGTACTCAGGAGAAAAAAAAAAAAAATGTATGAGTGCACAAGTGGTAATATATTTGATGCTGAAGGAATTATTAGTTCTTGTTTTTGGTGTGAGAGCATCACTGATGATCACGGGAAACATTATGTGCCTTGATGCCATGAACTGGCAATAGGATAGCAGCATCCATGAACAGAATTTTTTTGAGGCAGATCATACTGGCTTACTCAGAATGAAATAGTTCCCTGAGTCCCACAAGTGTCTCTAGAGAAGAAAAAAATACATGCAAAAAATGGACATTTCATCATGTGTAAACTGAACAGCTTACTGATAAGAGATCCCAATCAGGTATTACACATAGTTGCTGAGGATGTATGGTATATTCCTTCTGTGTGGTATATTCCTTGCCTTTCTGTTTATTGTGGAGTGATGCTATATTGCATTCTGTTTATCTGAGAGATATTTTATGGAAGGAAGCATGATAGGAGAATCTGATGGAAATTGAACTTTTTTTTTTTTTTTTTCTTTAGAACACCAGTTCACGGGTATAAGGACATTAAAAATTGGATAATTCTTATAAGTTACATCTAAACAAAATATCTCTCCTAAAAACTCCCTTGCTTTTGGGGGCCATTTTTCTTATAAGAGTACAAAGCAATGGAGAATTTGTCAGCAGCGTATCTTTCCCCATATCATTCATTTTCTAAGGAGGAGTCATACTGCACTTGAGGCAATATTTTAAATCTTACTGGTTTTGCTAAGCTAAAAGGGTAACTTACAACATGTTAACACAGATGGTTGCAGACAGACCTAAGCTTATCCTCTATGTGCTTTTAGGTGTTTGAGTACAGAATAGCTAGGAAAAAAAAAAAAAAGACACATTTCAGCATGTTAGTGTGACAGAACAAATCAGTTCAAATGCACTAACATGACTTCTAGACTTCCGTCCATCCAACATTTGGATGATTTGAAAGAAAATTTGCTACTTTACCGTCCAAAGACAGATAAATACTCTTATTTAAAGAATATAGCCCCCTCTCCTAATTTCCAAATTCTTAGCACAACAGCAATACTCTGTTCACTCTCTAAGCTGATTTTATAGACATATATGTTTATTGATAACTGTAAGTAAACTACTGTTTATTTTGCATCACAGTAAGAAAAAATGAGGATCAAATAGTCTTGATGGTCCATTCAGTTGAAAGACCTATAGGACATGACTAGTGGGTCCTACTATTCAAAAGATTTTGAGTTAATTGGCCATTCATACATCAAATATGAAATATAAATCTTAATAAGCATTTGAAAAATAATAGCAAGCTCAGAAAACAGAGTTTAATGGAAGGAAAAGAGCGAGAATAGCAGGGTATGGAACAGATTGCATCATTGGTTGATACGCACAAAATAAAAACATTTCTACATGAGGTGTTATACAACATAATCAATGCATGATGAAGGAGGAAGTTTGTCCTACTAAAGACTTCAGTTTATGCAGTCCCCTGAAGTGTAATGTTGTTTACACATATTTATATAGTATCACATTTAGCTACCACATGAGAGATATTCTGTGCAAACAACAGTAAATTGAATCCTTCATTTTGCCAGTATCTTCCCTCCCTGTTTCTAGTGGATGAATTCCCTTTATGTCTGGCTCTCTGATCCTTTGCTCCAGTTCTGAACTCCCTCTTCTGCTCCCATTCCATCTGTGTAACAAAACAAAAGCTTTGAGGGAAGCTGCCCAGCAGCAAAAGTTTCTATCAAGTAAGCGGGAGGAAATATATTGATCAGTGTCGAACCACTCACAAAATAATGGAAGGCGAGGAAAAGGAGATTTTCACTCTCTCACATTAAAAGTGGTATTGATTTAATTCTGTCTTTGCTAGCTCCGGTGAAGCCAGTTTTTGTTCCCTTCTGGTCTCTCTTTCCTGCTGTCTGGAAAGTGGAGGAAGGATGAAGCAGCACAGCATAGTTCCTAGACTAGGACACAGGATCAAGTCAGGTTCCCTGTGCTGTCAAGTACTCAACACTGAAAACAAAAGCAAAACAAAAAACTAACAAATTGCCTGGATTCTTCTAACTTTCCCATGGAAGAGTGTGGACAGCCAAGTTCTTCTTCACCATAACCTCTTCATCATGTAAAGCAAGGGAAGGTGGTTGTCCACCATAGACAGCACAGCAAGCGACAGCTGAAAGTATACTTTTGTGGGAGAGGTCCAGGGGGAAAAAGCATACTGGGTAAAAAAACTCAGTTGTGTCAAAGAAGAGGTGTTTTTGTTTGTTTGTTTGTTTCTGTGAGCACACTATTTTTTATCTTTGTTCTGCTTAAAAAAAAAAAATAAATGATAATAAAAATAAATAATAAACAAGCTGCTGCATTTTCACCCTGCAAACAGATTAACAAGCAGGGAAGCTAAAGCTACCTCTACACTGGTGTGGATAGACAGGAAAAGTGAATGGTTAGCATGGAAATACTCCAATTACTTAAACAATAATGCTTTTGTGGATCACTTCTGGTCCTAGTTCTGCTGTTTACTCTTGGTTTGGGCTTAGACAACTCACTCTGCTGGTAGAAACTGACGCTTTGCATTATCACAGCTTCAACAAAAATCAGTGGAGTTTTAACATGTTAGCAACTAAGGATTTGTTATTTAGCTGTCTTCTGTGCCCTTTATTGGCAAACAATGGGATAAGCATGCCCTATGCAACAGTGACATTTTCAAAATAAGTCAATATATTGTGGATATTAAGACAAACATGTTAATGCTTCAAAAGCCTAACTACAGAAAAAAATTATTTCAGCATGTGCTTCACACCCTGCCTCTGTGGGGTAGATGGGGAGGGCTTATTGCCCATTTTGGTTTCAGGATCAACATTGACCTGCATGTCATGGTCCTCCTTGCATATCAATAAACCCGGCCTTGCATTCAGTGTGAGGACGACAAGCCATAAGTTCTGAATACCTTATAAATATTCCTTAATCATTTGGAGCAGAATTATTGTTTAATGGTAATGGCAGTGCACCAACATGGATGAGTAAAATAGGCTACATCAGCCTTAAGGGAACTAGAAATCCCCCAGGTCATTGCAGCCATTCACACTGGAGATGTTATATATACACACTCTACTTTATAATATTTAGATTTTTATATTTAGAGACTGGTTTTATGTCACTTCTAAGTGAAATTATTGTATTATCATGGATGGCAGTAATAAGTATATTAACACAAAAAGTTAGATTTCTGCTGTTATACTGTCTTGAATTTACTATTTATATTAAAACTGGTATAATTTTTACCCCCCTCCCCCCTTTTTTTTTTTTTTCCTGAAAGGAATTGGAATTACATGAAACACTTTCCCAGACTTAACAGCAACATTATTCTGTGAAAAGTTAAGAAAGACATGTAACTGTGCACATCTGCTAAAGAGAGTGTATATACATATAATTATTCTTCTATAAACAATATTTGCATGTGTAATAAAAATTAACACATATCTAGTAAGAGGATTTTTAATGCTAAAAATTATACACACCCAGAGGATAAAGAAACAAAAAGAAAGGTTGTTATGAGAAAAAAAAAACACATCTGTTTAGAATTCAAGTAGTAATTTTACAATTCCATAATAAATGTATTATAAAGAAAAATAAGAAATGGTATATATTTTCTTCACATATGGTTTTAAGGATGATTTATTTCAATAGTTCAGTAACTGTAGAAGTGCTATGTTAAAGATTTCACATTTTATCAGCACACTGAATGATTTTATGAGGTGATGATGTGAATCTACATCCATCAAAGATCCTATTCCATGATGAAAAGTTAATGTTTCAGAAAACTGGAGTGTTCTCCTTGGCTATGTGTTTCTCACTGAAACAGTTACAAAGCAAAAGAGGTTTGGTCTCACATGTACAAATACAGAGAAAAATAAATAAATAAATAAATAAAAAGTATTTTTTGAGAAAAGGTTTTTGTGAGTGAATAGCTTCTGCTTACTACACCAGTCCATACTAAGAAATTTAGTTGAAAATTTCTTTGACAGACAAAGATCTCATTAATAACTGAACTGAAATAGCCTGTTTATATAAAGTATATATTAAACAAGCACTTCGTGTAGAGGTAAAAATCCTATTAAAATTAATGTGATGTCTTCTTTGAGCATAGACTAAATGATACAACATATAGTAGAGCGCAGACAGGAATCTGAGCAAGCGAGTTTTAAAACATAGATTTGTTATATATTTAAAATACCCATATTTAATGTTGGTATCTATGTTGGTTTCTTTTTTTTTTCTGAAAGGCGTAAAGCAGATTTGTTTCTAAACTTGCACCTGTATTACTTATCCTATACTAATAATGTTTTGCATTTATCTATGAAACTGATTTGTAAAACACAGATACTGAGGCAGAACAAAACTCTAACTGCATCATAAATCAGAAAAGCAAAGTGTTATAAATGTGAACTAAGATCCACTAAATGTACCAAGTTTTCTATCAGTGAACAGCTTTCAAAGGCAACTGACAGATAAATGTTATGTACACTGTTTTCATCCTTTCTAATTCCTTGTAAAATTACAACCTGATGCTAGCATATACTTTTGTTTTACAATAACAAAGTAACCAGCAGGAACAAACCCAGATTTTTAGTCTGAATGCTACTTTCATTTCCCAAGCATTTTCATTTCCCAGCTTTTATACCTGATGCTTTCTAAGTCTATTTTAGCAGATCAGATACCACACCTACAAACAGCACAAACTGCAAGTGACCACTTTACCTTCAGAAAAATCAATCAGTCCCAGCAAATGAAGCAGCTTCAGAGATGCAAATATAATCACAACAATACCCACTGTTTGCAGTCCCTCCGACTCCCACTCTAGAGTCAACATTCTTCCAACAGGCAAATCATTCCAGTCGTCACACCAGCTCGTGATCAGAGGGAAACGAGAGGATTTTACCAATAGTTTGCTTTGAAGAAAGTTGCAGTAGTACAAAGCGACGTTGCGCTGGGCTGTGGCAATTCACCAGCCACCCTAGCTGAGACAGAATTATTAGATAAAACCCTGCATCTCATGCTTCTCTAAGCACTGGATAATCAGTAGTGAGTCAACTTGTAAGGCTGAGGTGGACCACTAACCCCCAGGTATGGTATCCAGCAAGCAGCCTTACTTCAGAGCTGCTGGAGGAACATCTGTGGCAGGAGTGGAGACTTTGCTGTGTCGGTGCCAAGAAGAAATGCTCCCTGCAAACTTGCATGAGGGAGCACGCTGCTGTCAGCACTCTTCACTCCAGTGCTTCCAGACCCAGGCTTTGCGATTCTCCCTGAGCTTCACAGTCCTTCCCCAGCTTATTTTAGTACAATTTTTGTTAAGTGTGACACATGACAGTTTGCTAAAGACATACATCTGTTTCCACACATGCTGAATGCTGCACATCAGAAAACCCCTGCCCTCTGCATTACAAGAAATAATGCAGGGAAGCACTGTTCCTTCCTCTTCTTAAGCATCACCAGCATCTAATTAAAATCTTTAGTGGAAATGAGACTGAAAATTAAAGAAATGCACATCAGCACAACTGGTGCCTCCAGCTAGCGAAATATAGTGCTGTCAAGGAAACGTGCAGTGTCCAAACCTCTATTCTGCAGCCAGAGAGAATGTATTATTTATTGATTGAGAAACAAAACATCGCTTTTCGGTCTCAGAACATTAACCTAGAAGTGTTGAGCCCCAAATCCTGATCTTATAAATGGCAATTAGGCATTTTCTACAGCTACTGGGAAGATCTTACCTAGGCTGTGCATCAGGGGAAAAACAAAAGAAGCTTATGATCCCAGTTGATTTAGGGGACAGTCTGTATAAAATTAATTGCTCTGTGTTTATTAATGTGATTTCCAAGAGGGTATGCAGTGTGAAAAATAGGATCTGAAGGATATTTATGCAGTTCATGCATAAAAAGTGTAAGGTTAACCCTAAACACTAATCTTGTGCCCATCCTAATAATTTAACTAAATCCTGCCCACGTGTCCAATGCAGTAATGTAAAAGGAACTCTCAGAAAAAGAGAGTACCTGAAATTTTCCCCTGCTTCTTGGAAGCAGAAACAAATGCTCCAAGATATTATTTATAAAGCTCAGAACTGAACTTTAATAATTTCAAAGTTGACTAAAAGAAGATAAGACCTGCCATTTCAAAACAAACAATCTACCCAATTTAACACATCATAATGCTTCAGGATAACATGCAGGATGCTATGAATAGAACATACAAGGAATAAACTGTTCTGAAATTCTAAAAATAGTCAAATAATAATTATGTGATTTATGTATTAAGGTATAATTTTTAATTTAATTTAATTAATTAATTTTAATTAATTTAAGGTATATAATTTTATGAGGTTTCAAAGGTCTCCAAAATTATTTCGAATTATCATATTTCTCTTACATACATTGGTAACATAGTTTAATTCCAGTAAAATCTTATCTTTTAACTACAGTCTGTCAGTCTAATTAACACAGTAAAAATGGGAAGTATATGTTTTTCCTTTAACAGTTTTAAATTTCAAATTTATTAATAACAGCTTTTGTTTTAGTTCTTACAGTAAGTTTTCATTGTCATTTATAAACTCTTCCTCTTTTCTACTTCTTCTGAGTTTTGCACATGACAGCAAAGAAATAAGAATGCCTATCTGATCCCAAATACATTGAAGTAATTTATCTTTCCACTATATTTTGGTTTTAACATCTTCTTGGAAAAATCAGTGTTCTCAGCCTTTTCTCAAAGATAAAGGCTCTCTTTATACTTTGATTTCCATTTCTCTTCTATGCAGACATTCTTTATCTGCTATTGTCTAATGTAGAATGGATCTGACCAAAATGGAACACACTTTTCAAGGTGAGGATATATCATTATTTGCTAATTGACTTGAATTTTACTGTTTTGTTAAATGATTACATCTGCCCAGTGATATATATATATATATATATATATATATATATATATATATAAAAAGCTTTAATTGGCTAGCAATAATAGTTCATCAGAAACTATTTGAGATTTTCCCTAAAAGTGGCTGAATAGGGAAACTGCTGCTGAGCTAGAAATAGAAACAAAATTTGGAGATATTAATTAGCTGTCCTTCTTTCTGTACTCTTATTTCCAGAGGGAAATGTCAGTCAGCCAGAAGAGAAAGAAACTCAAATAAACACAGAAAGGGCACCTACGTGCAGGTTAGCTGAAATTGTAATCTTCAATTTCTTGTTGATGCCAGATCTGAGCTTATTAGGCAAACTATCTGGCTGATTATGAATTTAATCCTCCTACTATCTAGCCAGTAAGAAATCTGTTCACAGGCAATAATCTTCAGTTTTCTAGATAAAAAAGTTTATATCTCAGAGTTAAGGAAGAAAGCTGTGGCAAGTAGAAAGCATTTGGGGAACCACCAGGAGTAATTAATTTACACAGATCCATTTCAGAACGATTAAAATATTTTTTATTGGGTAAAATAATTCACATTTATTGAATGTAAAACCTCCTGCACAGGCTGCTACAGATAAACACACAATACTGTGCAATTTTCATAAAATGCTTAGAAAAGTGAGACTAATATATGAAATCACTTTGTTCATCTCACCAGTGCTGCAGCTACTAAAGAGCACAATATCGCACCAGCAGAATACTTACATTACCAAAACCGCAGAAAAATTTTCTCTAGGTAGAAGAACTATGCAGAGTGTAATTACCCAAGATGAAATTTGTCAGACTTCATATATCATCTTTAATATTTATACTAAGTGTCCTAGATCTTTAATGACTGTAAGTGGATATAGGCTGAGGGAAAAAAATAATAATAAAAAAAATAATAATAAAAAAATCAACACCTGTACAGGCAAGATAACATTTCATTGGTTTGTAATCAAGGGAGAAAATATGACATCCAAGCTTTTGAATGTTTGGTCTCATCCTTAGAAGTAAATTACACTGAAGCAATATTATGGCTGTAGACATCTAAAGTTGTTTTCCTCATTTTAGTAGTCTGGTTCTAGGCTATGGAATGGGATTTTACTATTCTTTATTTTTTTTCTTTGTTTTCACCTTCCAACTCCCACATGCTCCTAGAAGCTTTTGTTCTTACTTTGATCTAAATCAAAGGACTGCAGCCATTACTGCTCTGAAAACAAGAGCCAAAAAGAATCCCATAAGACAACCGTTACCAATTCCCTCCCATGACATAACAGCTACAGGTGGTTTCATTTTTTCTATAAAATTAATTGACATAGTATGTTATACAATTATGCCTAAAATAGCTAGTATGCAAGTGGATTGTAAATTAAACAGAATGGCCATGGGAGTAACTGCAGCATTTTAATTTATAAAGTGTTAGCAAAGCACTAGAGAGAGACTCTCTCTTTCCTAAACAAGGTTAAATCACATTTAGTAATAGTAGGTAATCAAATTCTGGTTTGTTTTACTGCAAAGCCCACTGGCTTGCTTAGTAAACTAAATTATCTCTAAATTGCATGACTATGTCCTCAGCCTACAGACCTGTTTTTCTTTTTATGTTCACTTGATGTTGCAGTAGCAGCAATTGCCACTACCAAGTTTGTAAGCATAAATGTATGTCCATACTGGAGAACTGCAGTATAATGTAGCTACTTATGGTCAATTGGAACCAATCGCTTTATTACCTGTAATGCAGCAGTGCTATTGTAAGGCTCAGACTGGGTTAACACACCCAACAGAGAATCAGTAAAGGAAAACTTACCCCACAAAAAGCTTGCTATATATTGGTTCTAAAATTAAATGATTGTTGCTTTGTCGGTCATTGGAATCCCTGAATGGGAATGCAAACAACATTTATAAAAAAGTTCAAGCCTGAGGCATGTCTCAGCTTCAGTTCCCAATATTATCTGAATACCTCTTTGAACTTCCTTTCTCTTACTAACGTACTTTCTCTTAACTTAATTTCCTTACTAACCTTACAAGTTACCTTACATCCTTTCCCAGCATATAATAAAATGGTGTGGTTTTTTGTTGTTGTTTGTTTGCTTTCCTGCACAACCCTTCTCTTCAATCTTTGCACATTTGGAAAGAACATAGTAAAAGCAGTATCTCGCCTGCAGATTTTCTTCTTTCACTAACACTTTTGCAATTACACACTGGGTCAGATGACACCTTTACCAACCATTTTACTTCTGCAAACAGGACCTACTGGGAGGCCTCAGATCAAGCTGGTAGAGATGATAGGACAGAGTAGCAGCTTTCACAGCTCCACATTCAGTCATTTTCTGTTAGGCAAATTAGGAATATATCTACTTATGCTTGTCCATACACCTAAAAAGCTACATTTTTATGGTCTGTGGAGCTGTTAGATGACTTCAGATGAGTTCCTACACAAAGTTACAGGCGTTTTCTGCTGCAATGATTAAGAAAACAAATGATCCATGTATTTTAGTTTCAAAACTTAATATTCTTGTAATCAACAGAAATATTCATCATCCAAACCTCAAAACCGTCTATCATTTTAAAATCCTGAAGCTATCTTATGCAACACCTTTACTTCAAAACTGGTGTGGCTGGCCCCTTATAGTTCAAGGTGTGGTTAGGAACTAAACTAAGAAAAAATATTTTATTAAAGATGACCATATGTATGTCATTACAGTGAAGCTCTTATCTTGTGATGAACCTGTCTTTCTCTGATTTAAAGTACAGGTAAAGTAAATGTTCTATTTCTCTTATTGGCTTTTAGAAAGGTGAAGTACTATATTTTCTCATAGCAACAGGAAGGTATTATAAAAGTCTGAAGAGGCTGACATATTTCTACATTCAATATACTTGTTAAAAGATAAGTGAATCTGTCCTGTAAAGATGAGATGAAAACAAAACAAAACAAAACAAAACAATACTATATTATACAACTGCAGCACTTTCGAGAAATTTAAATCAAAAAGCCTACAGTCACAATCTTGTTCCCTAGGTGTGTATAAGACTTGGATTATGTATGTGTAGATTTGACTACAGATCTGTAACATGCGATAACCATTCAGAATGATGCAATATTCAGAATTAGTCTGTGGTACTTACTTATCCATTATTGTCTGTCTGATTTATTAACAGCATCTGAAACATGTCTATTATTTTTTTTCTTCAGTCAGTGACAAAACATCATTTAGGTGCATCAGCCCATGAGGCCATACTTTGAGTGTTGTGTTCAGTTCTGGAGCCCCAGTACAAGAGAGACATGGGAATACTGGACAGAGTCCAATGTAGGGCCACCAAGCACCTCTCCTATGAGGAGTGGCTGAGAGATCTGGGACTGTTTAGCCTGAAGAAGAGGAAGCTCAGGGGGAATCTAATAAATATCAATAAATACCTGAAGGGAGTTTGCAGGGAAGATGAAACCAGGTTCTTTCTGTGGTGCCTCTTGTCCTGGTGCCCAAACAGGCACAAACTAGAAAACATCAGGTTCCCTCTGAACATCAGGAAGCATTTCTGTGCTGTGCAGGTGACTGAGTCTTCATCACTGGATATCTTCAGAAACTGCCTGGACATGGTTCTGGGCAGCCTGCTCTGGGTGTCCTTGCTTGAGCGGGGGGTTTGAACAAGATGGCCTGCAGAGGTCCCTTCCAGCCTCAGACATTCTGTAAAAATAAACCTGAAAGTAAACTTGTCAGGGCAAGTTCTTTTCTTGCTTTTAGCCAGTAAAGGTCTTTTTTCTGTGTGCAGGTCCCTATGTAAAAGTGATTGTGTTTACTGCAGTGAAATAGGTAACAAAGGGAAATGAACAAGAATATAGGGATAAAAGTGCATGTAAAACCTACACTGAAAAGAGCAGGGGTATTGCATTTTTGTTTGTTTTGTTTGTTTTCTTTCTCATTCAGAACTTTCTCTCTATTAGGAATCTCAGAGCCTTTTGAATTCCCCCATCAGATGTATGTGTTTTGGCATAGTACTAATGATTCAGGAAATTTACTTTTGCAGAAAATGTAAAGGTTTTGTGACTAGACTCCTGTTCATTCACAAAGAGAGAAGAAAAAAAATCATTATGAAGAAGGAGTCGGAAGAAATAGCATTACGTGTTGGTGTTTTAAAGTTCCTAATGCAGTTTTTTCTCGGCTCCCACTTGTTCATACAGTGGTATTTGAGGATCCATGCAGCACAATGAAAAACAATCTGCTTCAGCAGTTTTGCTGTTCTAGCACTCTGGAAAGCAGCAACAGTATAAAAACTTGAAGGAAACAATAATTTTGTAATGTCTTGTTATCAATTAAGGAAAAGAAGGATTTCAGCTCTTCCTTGAGGAAGCATTATGATGTCCAACAGACTTCATCATGAGCTTCTTGCACAAACTGAAACAAGGGAAACAGCAAAATACAGAATCACACTTTTCTGTACTTCCAACAAAACCTTAGACTTTTGATAGCACTTTTGATTGTGCTATGCCACTGCAGGGACTAGCTCTTTTCTTCTTCAGTAGTTTTTCAGGTTTTATCACAGCTTCTGTACTCCATGCTGACAGTTTGGATAAGCAGATACTCTATTATGCACAGCAGGCTTATGGGTCATGAGTTCATTTTCATGTGCTTGTTGACATGCAAATGGCTGTATCCCAGTCTCATAAAGGAGACACTTGCATGCCTTCCTCTCTGTTACACCAATAGATTTAAAACATGGATCAGAGATTGCTGAATACTTAAGCCATGTTCAACCATTTCTAAGGCCAAGAATATTTTTGCTGCCATTAATACTCTAGGATTCATTTCCCTCCAATATTCATGAGCAGACCAGGCTATGAATTTTAATTTCTCTAATCTCCTCAAAAGCAATTTCCCTAGCTTCCCAGTCATGCTGCTCTTTTCTGAACTCACTCCAATTAGGTGGAACAGTTATATAGAAAAAAAATTTAGTTAACTAGTTTTTAGGTGTAAATAAATTAGTCATGATCAAGATTGTCCAATGCGACTGCCAGCCATAGCCTTTACAATTCATTAATGTCCCTCTCTGACCAAAATAATATTAAATATTTAATAACATTTTGTCTTATTACTTAAGAGCAAATAAAACTCAGCAATCTACCTCCTAACATCACACGCCTATGTATACCCTAAGTTTTTAGGAACTTGTATTCCAATAGAGGTATCTTAAGAGTGTGCCAGAAATTCAGCAGCCTGCTCCCTCACTGCAACTGATGTTTGTTTTCATAATGTTTCTTTTTGAACTTATTCTTAGAGATATTTCTTGCTAACAATGACAGTAACACATATTGTCTCTTACTGAAGCAGCTCTGAAACACACTGGAGAATAATTAGGCTCTCCCAAGACAGCCTAAGCACGTTAAAACAGAAGATTGTTAAAACAGGAGAAAAATAATTTGACAAAAAGAAAAAAAAGACATGGAGCCTTGAGGATGTGTCCTCAAGACACATTGGAGACAGTAACTCATCTCCCTTTGTACTTGTCTCATGGTTGCAGTCCAAGACTAGTAATCCCCTGCAAGCTCAGGAGAAGACAAGCCAGACTCTAACAGCGTAACAACAGGTTTTGACCAACATTGCCTGCATGAGAATTTTGCAATACAATGTCAAGATTTTCTGTACTACCAGATCTATGTGAAGAAAAGCAGTAGCCAAGTGTTCCTTACTGTGTGGGACTCAACACAGCCCATATGCAAGCATGTGGTAACAGATAAAGTTTTGTCCAGCTTTGTGTATTAATTCTTATTTACACTTTAACATATGTATAGAGGACATGCCTATAGAATTTAAGGAAAATGTATTCCTTAAAAGTTTCTCATTTGGATCCTGGCTAGAGAAAGAAGTTAAATCTATATTGTAAGGTGAATTCACCAGCCAACTGGTGAATTCGTAATTTCAAGTCTACTACATGTTTTCTTCCTAATGAATTACACTGTCTAGCATACCAAAGTAGATATATATGATACCTGCTCAGAGATACAACCTAACAGAATGCAATGGCTGTCTCACTCCTTTGTTGACTGTTTTGTTTTGATTTTAATTGTTTTGGGGGAAAGGGAATGCAACTGCAGTAAAGGTTAAGAAATACTTGCTGCATTATTTGTTGAACACATGCTCCCATTTTTCAGACTGAGGGAATTTCTGATCCCCAAAGAAGCTTCTCAGAAATATTAATAAGTGAAGAGTCACAAAACATTTTAGTATAGACGCAGAAAAATATTAAAAATAAACAGTTTGAACAAATACAATAATTTTTCTCCCATCCCAAACCTCTGAACATGATATATTTAGAAATACATTCTCTATGTATCGTAAAATTAAAAAACAAAAACAAAAATACCTATCTAGATTTTTCTTAAAGATTTAATATTGTAAAGAATAAATTAATCAAAATATTTACCTTTTTTTTTTTTCTTTTTTTCTTTTCCCTTTTCCTTTTTTTTTTTTTTTTTTTTTTTCCAAGTTTCTACTTATACAGGTTGTCTCTTAAGGAGGCTAGAAATAAAAAGATGCACTGACACAAAATTAAGGTGGTTCTATGGTCTTCAAGAATATGTATCAGCAACAGGCAAGTTTCAAAAAAGTCAGATTCAAAAGTTAAGGAATAGTTCCAACTACCTTAGCCTCTTTGGAACTGCCATACTCCAATGGAAACAAAATGAATATATACTAGGCACATAGGAGTGGTGTTCAGCTGAAAAGCATTTTCAGGCTTTCTGGTAGTTAAATTAGCATTTGGCAAAGTTATGTCCTGTGCTGAGAAGCAGTAATGGTGAGAAGTTCTGAGACACTATTTGACAGAAGGGGGAATTTCAGCCCTTTGGAAAGGGAAAAGGGTTTTGGACACTCAGAGAATGAGACCAAGCAGCCAGACCCAACTGCACCCCTGTCCACAGTCTTAATGATTGGTTCAATGCTCTGGGCAATACAGCTTTTCAGAAGAAAAAGAAGAAAGTATGAGCACTGAGTACACATGATAAATGCTTAATGTTCTGGGGGTAGCTGCAGCATTTTAAAATACACCAGAGCTATTTTGCAGAGAATAAAGAGACTGAAGCTGAATGCGTGGTCCTAGGCATGGTCCTAGGTCCTAGCTTCAAAGAGCTGCACACTGCCCTTTGAAGCAGTTGGTGACCAGCGACTTTAGTCATTTGGTGCAGTACATTCTTTTTCAGTTCAAAAGTGACTCATATCAATTTTGAGTTAAACTTTCACCTTATCATTATTTTCATTTTGTATCCTGAGCTATCAACTCCCAGCAGTAAAATAAATGTTGAGAATAATTTTTTTTTTAGCTGAAATCATGACCTGATGTACAAAAAGACACAAAACCAACAGTAAAAGAAATATTAACGTTTATTAATATTAATATTAATTAATAACGTTTTATTGATATTAATATTAATTAATATTAAATATTTTATGTATTTATTTATTTATTTTTAAAGGAGACCGTCTTAGTTTCTTTGTTCACATTTGAAGTTCTTTTGTTTATCCTTTTCTCACCTGTGCAAAACAAATAACATTGCTGTGCAAGTGTAGGAATTTTAACATAGAACCATTGATCTTAAAACAGACATTGTGGCTATACATAAATATATCACTAAATATACTTCAGGAAATTCAGACACTGTACATACAAAGGTCAAAGAAAAATGTCTAGTGAAGAGTTTAGCAGCAATTTTTTCACCAAACAGATTTTCATGGAGTGTCAGTGTATGATGATCTGAGAAATATCCCCTACATGTTATGAATTATGATTGATGCTATTCATTTATTAGTTGTTCCTGTGAAAACAGATGTGTTTTTAAAGTTTTTGTCAATGATTTTCTCCTGTTTTCTCATCTAAATGGTTTTGACACACATTCAACAAACACGTTTCTCTGTTGCTCCAGAACTGCACAATGGTATAAAGTATAGTGGTAAATATAAAGAAGTGGGGGAAAGAAGGGGAATTTCCAATGAGATATCAGAAAGACAGTGACTGAAAAGTGCTAATGGGAGGCAGGCAAAATGCAGAGGAAACTTACATAGGGAGGAAAGGATCAGTGGCTGAGCACACTTTTGCTGCAGGGTAGCCTGTGTCAGCAGCAACATGAGCCAAGGACAAGAAAGTCAAAGGAGAGGGAAAGAAAGCCTCTGTGATGGCTAAGCAAAATGCTCTCTTTACCAGAATTCTGGCCCAAAGCATGCCTAAGGAAACTGAAGGCATCAAAACAGATAAAGAAATCCTGCCTTCTTACTCAGATGCAGACAGATGCCATAAAACAGGAGAAACTAGGCTGGGTATCTTTTGCACACAAAGTTTTAATGGTCTGTATTAAACGTGGTCCTCCAAACAAAACTAATGATATTTCAGAAATGTTGAAAAATCAAGGTGATTTGCCTACATCTGTCTGCTCATTTTCACTGCATGGCATCTGATGATCTAGAGGGAAAGAGAAGCATCCTCTGGGGTGGTGCTCTGAGAAATGGAACGGCAGAGAGGAGGGAAGGGGGTCAGGCATCCTGCAGGGACAGCCACCAGGGAAAGCAGCTCTGTTTTCTGCAGGATATGGGCAAAGGAAAGCTGCCTCCCTTTGTCTGGAGACACCAGGACCAGCAAGGTACCTGGACTCTCTTTGAAATGCAAAGGATTAAAAGCACCGAGAGGAGTAAAACCATAGCTTTGTTACAGCAACGTCAGGATTTCCTTCCAAACAGTGTAGCAGAACACCAATTTTCCTTTAAAAAGATGCAGATTACTGGGGGAAAAGGCTACAAGTAGTTTCACAAATCATTGAAAATTAGATGCTGTTAGAGCATCATTTAAAACCTTACCAAATTTAGAACATACAAATAATTTTTTTTTCAAATACTGATTCTAATAAGCCCCAGTAATCAATTAAGATTTCAATAACTTAAAGTATCAGATAGATTTTTTATTTTTTTTTTTTAACATAGGTTTTTTTAGTCTACTCAATTGCACTCTCCACAAAAACTTACCAGAATGTCAGAATGGAAATATCAATCATCTGTATATATGACTAGTTATGGCATGCATTTTGTTGGTAAAATCAGTGATTTTGTTAGAAGATACAGGAATATTTATTTACTTTTACTTCTTTTTTTTATTATTTTTAAGGCTACTTAGCTAAACCAGCCTCTCACCCCTGGACAAAATTTGTAATACTTTTATCTTAATAATACTGTACTATAGCATTAGAATATAGAAGTTAAATTTTGAAAATATTATCTTTAGAGAAGTGGAAGGAAAGTCTATGCAAATTTTATTATAGCTTTAAAAAGAAAAGCAAACAAACAAACTGCAAAATGTAATATATTTAAGACTTAGAAGAAATCCCAAACTGTTAATGCATCTTTATTTTTGACCCTTTAGACTAGGTAACCTTTGTTGGCCCTTCGCATTTCTTTATCTTATTTAATTCTTATTTCTTATGCATTTCTGTAATCCCATACTTCAACCGAAACCATCCAGGATATTTATAAACAATAATTTATTTAATGGAGATACCAGTGGAATCACATACTAAAGATGCATCCTGACAGCAGTAAATATACACTTGGTATCCAAAGCCCACTTTTGGATGTTCAGGAAGAACATTTATAAAATTCGTACTCCTATGCTACAGTACATTAAAAAATAAATAAACAAACGCTCATAAAAAAAAAAAAAAAAAAAAAAAAAAAGAGATTTAATATTGAATAACAATATCATAGCAAACAGACAAACCACTTAGCTGTTGCAGTAGCTAAGAAAAACTTGCCTTGAGTTGGACACTTAAAAATCTGTGGAAGATGACACTGGATTCGGCCCTTAACATAATACTTTAAGTTCAAGCATGCAGTGTCAAAGGCTGAAGTGTTTCCCCCGCCCCTGGAGTGTAGCTGTCTGTGATCAAGGCCAGCTCCCTGGGAAGCAAGAGGTGTTTCAGAAGCTGCAATTGCCTATGAAGCTGTTTGAGAAAGATCAGGAAGAAATTTCCCCCATTTCTCTCTTGAGCTGCATTTACTCTGAGGCTCTTGCTTTTGCTCCCTTCCTGGGCTATATTGCAGTCATAGAGGTGCTGGGCTCATACCCACCCCATTGGTCCACACTCTGAACCTGGCTTGCAGACTTCCCAGCTTGACATCCATCCTTCCCTCACAAAGAAACTTATCCTTGCTGCTGCCTGAGAGTACAGTGCACTTGCAATATCTTCTGTGTTTATCAACACAGAAAAAATCATCTTACTGCAATGGCAGCTTGAATACATAAAGTAGTAAGAAAACAAGGAGGAGACTGAATCCTAGAAAGAAGAGTAAAGTGACAACAGCAAAGAAACAACTTGAACCTGCCAAATAAGAGGGAAGATGCAGTGATCCAAAAGAGCAGTGATCCAAGGCTGGATAGATAGCAAGGCAACAGTGGTTCTGAGAAGAGATTTGGAGGAAAAAACAGCAGCAAATCCAAAGAGGAGAGAGGTGTGGAATAGGAGAGCAGGAAAGACTGGGAGTTGTTCAAGGATGGTGAAAGGTGCAATGAGACTAAGGGCAAGAAGAAGAGAAAACAGTATGAGAACCACAGGAATTCAGCATATTTAATAAAATTGATAAATTTAATAAAAGTCAAGGAAAAGATTTTCTATTTCACAATAGCGTTATTTTTTACTACACAAAAAATATGCCGTGAATGTTAGAAGAGATATCTAAACCATGCTCACTAACAATTATGCACACATAAGAGAACCAAAAAAATACTTGTGCTTCACTGGTGACTCATTTGTATGCACCATAACAGACAGGAGTTAATATATTTTTCTTTTTTGGAATGCTATCAAATTGCAGAATAAATAACAAAGAAGATTTATAGTGTTATTACAATGAAATATCTCAGGAATTTAGGCCCATAAAATATTATGCCACTTTCACGTCTGCCATCTTTTATCTGCTGTTTACATTCTCATTTAAAACTAATAGTAGCCTCCTTCATACAGATGTAATCATTGTAGCTGTGCCTCCAGCACTCCAAAAGAGTGGCTTGCTACATCTGTTAACTCTCTTTATATTCCCTCCCGAGTGGCAAACCAATTTATAATGAATAGAAAGTACGAATCTTCTTCTGAAGTCAATGGAAGGGAGATCATTGTTATGGATGGCTGATCAGCTATTTCTTCCCTCCAACTGCCTCCACGGCCACTATATTTTCATCTGTTAGCAGATCATGTTCCACTCGAAGTTGTTTTGTTTTTCTGCTAACACATAAACCCACTCTGGTTTCCAATTCTCACGTCTGTGGACACATTGGTCTGACCAGATGCCATTGCTGACACCGTCAATAGTTCTGCTTGTGCTTTGTTTAATTCAGTTGTTCAGTTATGCTGTTTAGCAAAGATCCTTTACAAAACTGGACGGAAAGGAATTAAAACAACAGAAGTGAGGCAGAAAGCCAGATTCAGAGATAAGAAAACCTTGCTTATAAGTTACCAGTTCCTGCTCCAGGCACCTAGCCCAACAACATTCCTAAATCAAATAATTAATTAGTCTAATTAAATTCCAGAGGTATATATGTGACCATATATAGAGCCAACAAGTCAGTGATGTTTCTAGCAGTGCAGACATTAGGGTGAAACCTTTAGTCTTTATAAGAACCTTTATAAGGAGGGTCATCTCCACCCTCCCCATTTTCCTCCCTTTCACTCCAAATACCGTGCTGCCATTTTTTGTCTTAATAAACTCTGACTTCAGAATGTGCCATTTGCCAATGCTCCTGATGCTCCCATAACATTAAGCAGGTTTTTTCTTAAGATGTCTTTGCATCAAAGAATGGTTGAAAAAGATTAATGTGCCTAAAAAGAAATAAAAAATCTGTTAGTTTTTCAGCCATATCTTGTCTGTAACCACTGTGATTTGTGTTCATAGCTCTGTGAACATAAACCACTAGTACAGAGCCTGAAATTTATACCTCATATAGAAATATCTCCATATGAAGTAGAATAAAGTAAGCTTTTTCTTTGCTTGGAAGCTGGAATGTCTTTTAAAAAGTTAAAGAATTCTAAGCAGATTTGTCCTGGTCTAGTGTATTTCAAATTAACAAGGCAAGCTAAGTAAAACCAAAGTGTGGTTTTACGTCTTACTCTGTACATCTTAATTTCTGGTAAGGTAATTATGATAATTGTGTCATAATATTATGCTGTTTCCATTCCACATATTCTGCTAGATAAGTACTGCAATTGCAAATTAGTTTTGATCAGCACCGCCACCTGCTAATAAGGAAAGCTACTTTTTTACCTAGCAAGCTGTTGTGTTGAACACCAGTGCTGAGAATAGTACTTCTGCTCATAATCACCAAGATCAATGATAGGAAAAATAAGAACATTTATTATTTTTTCTTTTATTCTTGCATGCAGAATATCTTCATGAAGTTACAGCCAATGGATTGTTTGAGGCACTGCTGTTTTGAGAATTAAATACAAATTAGGAAATCCTACCTTTGGGTTTGCAATTCTAACATGGGGGAGAAGCGGGGTGAGTCAGGCAGTCAGTAAGAGATGGTTGAAGGCAGATAGAGCATACGAAAAGAAAAGAGGAAAAAATAAATAAATGAAGTCCTAAGAACAAAGAGAAATGCAGCAGCAGTATGAGCAATTGTCTGACTTCTGGCATGATTTGGACATTGCAAACTTGTAAGTAGCTTAAATAGAATATTAAAGTATAACAGTATATATATACAGTATAACGAGTATACTCAAGTTCAAGTATACTCACTCTAACAGTTACCACTCAATACAGCAATAAATAATGTTATATGAATGAGCCAAGAGCAATGCACAGTCGAGGGAGATAGCAAAGAGCATACCATTCACAGAGAAAAAAAGTTTGTGGCACTCATGAATGTAACAACTGGCACCACATCATGTCAAGTCAAAGTTATTCATACTGGAATAACTGGAAATCATGCCCACTTTCCAGGTACTATTCATAAAAATTACCAAGACAAACAGTACCCGTGTCAGGTGTTTCTGAACAGATGTTTCTAGCTTTCAACCTATTTAGCTTATTCTTTCACTTTATTTCTGTTCTCCAAATTAATATGAAATATAACCCAAAATATGTTAAGAAAAATATGAAGAAATGTGAAGGAAAAAAATCTCTTTTCATCGCGTATTGTATTTTTGATTTTAATTATGCTTTTTAAATCTTTGTACATTTAAAATACAAAAGTAATAACTTTCTACTGATGGCAGATGGGACATCCATGTAAATGTCTTTAATGTTAAGATTTTAATGTTAAGATTTTATTGGTAAAGTAATACAAACCAGACGGATATGCTAGGTCAAGAACACTATCAGGTACACGGCTGACTGGTGCACAGAAACTCACATTACCTTAGTCTTGATGTAAACACTTAAATGCAAGTTTACATCATGCACTGTAAATCAGGTTGGTAGAGTGCACTGATGTCTATCCCTTTCCTGTGATTTCCTCAATTCAAAATGTTGAACAGTAACAGCTAGAATAAGCAGATTTGCACTTACTTCAAAAAAAAAAAAAAAAAAAAAAGTAAATAATTAAAAAATTGCTGGGTGATGGAAGTCCTTCTACTTTGAGTGTTTTGTTTGTTTTAGGACTTTGATTTTTTTTCAGACATTATGGACTTCAGTGCTTCTGATACTCAACCTTGTGATATTGCTGTAGTTTTAGTAGTAGAACTGCAGAGACAGGTGATACTAAGAGTGATTAATATGTACCCTATAAATCCCTCATCCCCACTGATTTACTATTATATTAATGAAATTATTGAGTGTGTTAACACTACAAGACCTAAAGGTTCACATACTTTTTTTTGGTTAGAGTATTTAATATTTATCATTCTACTGAGAATAATAGTAACTGCTTCAGGACATCATCATGCACTGAAGCATCATGTCCTCAAGATGCACTGAAAACAATGAAAATTGGACATACACATAAAGTTACCAGGAGTTATATTTCCATATTCATTGCTTGCATAAGCAGTGGGTGGATATTACAGAAGGAGGTTTAGCACAGAAGGGGTGGTGGTGTGGCTCTCTATATAAGAGAGTCTTTCGAGGTTGTAGAACTCGAGGCTGGGAATGACAAGGTCGAGTCCCTTTGGGTTAGGATCGGCAGGGACAACAAGGCTAGTGTCCTGGTCGGGGTCTGCTATAAACCGCCGAACCAGGATGAGGAGACGGATGAGGAATTCTACAGGCAGCTGACAGAAGTTGCGAAATCTTCAGCCCTTGTACTCGTGGGGGACTTCAACTTCCCTGACATATCCTGGAAGCACAACACAGCCTTGAGAAAGCAGTCTAGGAGGTTTCTGGAGAGCATGAAAGATAGCTTCCTGACACAGCTGGTTAGTGAACCTACCAGGGGTGGTGCCCCGCTAGACCTTCTCTTCACAAACAGAGAAGGACTGGTGGAGGATGTGATTGTCGGGAGCTGTCTTGGGCAGAGTGACCACGAAATGGTGGAGTTCACTATTCTTGGCGAGGCCAGGAAGGGGACCAGTAAAACCGCTGTTTTGGACTTTCGGAGGGCTGACTTTGAGCTGCTCAGGACACTAGTTGGTGGAGTCCCTTGGGAGGCGGTTCTGAAGGGCAGAGGGGTCCAGGAAGGCTGGGCGCTCTTCAAGAGGGAAATCTTAATGGCGCAGGAACGGTCTGTCCCCACGTGCCCAAAGACGAGCTGGCGGGGAAGAAGACCAGCCTGGCTCAACAGAGAATTCTGGCTTGATCTTAGGAGAAAAAAGAGGGTTTATAATCTTTGGAAAAGTGGGCAGGCCACTAGGGAGGACTTTAAGGATGTAGCGAGGCTGTGCAGGGACAAAATTAGGAAGGCCAAAGCTCATCTGGAGCTCAATCTGGATACTGCCGTTAAAGATAACAAAAAACATTTCTATAAATACATCAATGCTAAACGGAGGACTAAGGAGAATCTCCATCCTTTACTGGATGCGGGGGGAAACTTAGTTACAAGAGATGAGGAAAAGGCGGAGGTGCTCAATGCCTTCTTTGCCTCAGTCTTTAGCAGCAATACCTGTTGTTCTCTGGATACTCAGTACCCTGAGCTGGTGGAAGGGGATGGGGAGCAGGATGTGGCCCTCACTATCCATGAAGAACTGGTTGGTGACCTGGTACGGCACTTGGATGTACACAAGTTGATGGGGCCAGATGGGATCCACCCAAGGGTACTGAGAGAACTAGCAGAGGAGCTGGCCAAGCCACTGTCCATCATTTATCAGCAGTCCTGGCTATCGGGGGAGGTCCCAGTTGACTGGCGGCTAGCAAATGTGACACCCATCTACAAGAAGGGCCGGAGGGCAGACCCGGGAAACTACAGGCCTGTCAGTTTGACCTCAGTGCCACAGAAACTCATGGAGCAGATCCTCCTGAGAGTCATCACGCAGCACTTGCAGGGCAAGCAGGCGATCAGGCCCAGTCAGCATGGGTTTATGAAAGGCAGATCCTGCTTGACGAACCTGATCTCCTTCTATGACAAAGTGACGCACTGGGTGGATGAGGGAAAGGCTGTGGATGTGGTCTACCTTGACTTCAGCAAGGCTTTTGACACCGTCTCCCACAGCATTCTCCTCAAGAAACTGGCTGCTCTTGGCTTGGACTGGCGCACGCTTCGTTGGGTTAGAAACTGGCTGGATAGCCGGGCCCAAAGAGTCGTGGTGAATGGAGTCAAGTCCAGTTGGAGGCCAGTCACTAGTGGCGTCCCCCAGGGCTCGGTGCTGGGGCCGGTCCTCTTTAATATCTTCATCGATGATCTGGACGAGGGCATCGAGTGCACCCTCAGTAAGTTCGCAGATGACACCAAGTTAGGTGCATGTGTCAATCTGCTTGAGGGTAGGAAAGCTCTGCAGGAGGATCTGGATAGGCTGCACCGATGGGCTGAGGTCAACTGCATGAAGTTCAACAAGGCCAAGTGCCGGGTCCTGCACCTGGGGTGCAATAACCCCAAGCAGAGCTACAGGCTGGGAGAGGAATGGTTGGAGAGCTGCCAGGCAGAGAAGGACCTGGGATTGATGGTGGATAGTCGGCTGAATATGAGCCAGCAGTGTGCTCAGGTGGCCAAGAAGGCCAACGGCATCCTGGCTTGTATCAGAAACAGTGTGACCAGCAGGGCTAGGGAGGTGATCGTCCCCCTGTACTCAGCTCTGGTGAGGCCGCACCTCGAGTACTGTGTTCAGTTTTGGGCCCCTCGCTACAAGAAGGACATCGAGGTGCTTGAGCGGGTGCAGAGAAGGGCGACGAAGCTGGTGAGGGGCCTGGAGAACAAGTCCTACGAGGAGCGGCTGAGGGAGCTGGGCTTGTTCAGCCTGGAGAAGAGGAGGCTCAGGGGCGACCTTATCGCTCTCTATAGGTACCTCAAGGGAGGCTGTAGCGAGGTGGGGGTTGGTCTGTTCTCCCACATGCCTGGTGACAGGACGAGGGGGAATGGGCTTAAGTTGCACCAGGGGAGTTTTAGGTTAGATGTTAGGAAGAACTTCTTTACTGAAAGGGTTGTTAGGCATTGGAACAGGCTGCCCAGGGTAGTGGTGGAGTCACCATCCCTGGAAGTCTTCAAAAGACGTTTAGATGTAGAGCTTAGGGATATGGTTTAGTGGGGACTGTTAGCATTAGGTCAGAGGTTGGACTCGATGATCTTGAGGTCTCTTCCAACCTAGAAATTCTGTGATTCTGTGAGGTAGAATTAAAGGGCACTGCTAATTGATTTGGAAAAGAGGAAAACTGGGCTTCATTCTTTTGACATTCAAGAGCAGGATTTCTTGATTCAGAAAGAAAAATCAACAACAAATCTCACCAGCTGTGACATTAACTGGATAGATATTTTCTGCATATTTTAAGAATCATAATGAAAGTTTTAAAGAAGAAAAAAATAAATGGAGCTCATTTTTGTCATCATTAGAAATTAAAGCAATTAGTGAATATTAATACTTTGTATTCCACCGTAGAGCACAGAAGGTTTGAGAGGTACTTTTTTTTTTTTTTTTTCTTTTTAAATAGAATGGGAACCTAAGGTGCAAAAAAGCCACACTCACTGGTGTAAGTGACATGACATACACCCAGGAGCAGAATCTGGGACTAAGCTACATCCATTATAAGATACTGCTAATGAAAAGACAGAAGCTGCACATGTTGACAGGAATTCTGTTGGTTGCAGATTCTACTTTATTTTATTCAAATGTATTAACAACAGTAATTTCATTCCAATAACAAAAAGAGAAGAGTTGAAGAATAGTCTTAGCAGGTTGTAATAGCTCTGAGTATGGTACCAGACAAAAATGATGCAGCCTCCTTGTATAGAGGATAATTCCTTTATTTTATGAATTTTATGATACAATAAGCATTCCAAGACAAAGAATGTAAAGTACTGAAAGATAAATGCTGCTGTAAAATGAGTTTCAAATACTACATCTTCTGTTCTTACTTTTGGATTTTTGGACTGGCCACACTTAATCAGCAGCACAATAGGGATAACGTAAGTATGAAAACTTTAATGCAGTTCAAATAATATTTTCTGTTTACAGAGATTTCATGTACATTAGAAATCCACATTAAGCCCTTGTTCAAATTCTGTGTGGCCCAGGAGAGAGAGCAGGAACCCTCTCGTGTTCAGGAAACCAAAACCTACCTCTGCCAAAATAACATTATATGTTGAGGTGTGAAATAACATTCAATTGTAAGGTTTACTATGTTAATATCTGAAAAAAAAAAAAATGATTTCCGAGCCTTTTATTAGAGCCACTAAACAGTAATTTACTGCTGTATTGTCATCTGCATTACTACCTGCTAATGCTTACAGTTGCATCACCATTATCTAATGCCACTTCTACAGAATTTTACTTGTTTTCATCTCAGTTCATATTTTTCTATCTTAATCTGCTCAACCCATTGCTGTGTAGAGAAATTAAATAAAAGCTTAGCATTTAATTTAAAAGATTTGTCTCTGTATGTTTAATCATATTAAATAGAGCATCAAATTAGTGATTAAAGCAAGTGGAGAAACTAGATGAAGAATATTGATCTCTGTGGCAGCATACCCATTTTCACTGTACAATTAAGCATTCAAAACATATTAATACAATTGTGCCAGAGAAACACAATAGTGCAGAAAAATATATACTACCTTTTCATGTTGTGTGTCAAGTTTTATCTTGTGTGTATGCATACATTCAAATGCAGACATGCTATTTGTACAAGTGTGCTTAAACTGGTTGGAGGAAAAGAAAACCTCACCTATTTTTGGTTATGGACTGCATACCTGAGTATTGCATGGTATGTTATTGTAACATGTGATACCTTAGCTCTAAAAGTCATGTCTTTACTTTTCGTTTATATGCATTAATCGGATTTGATGTCCCCAGTAAATTATTCTTTATTTACCTTCTTCAAAACAACCGTACTGCTACAGACCTCTAACAAGAGCTCTTAGCTGTCTCTTTTTCAGAGTATGCAGTACATTCTTTTTTGATCAAGACTCAAAAGAAGACACACAGCACGCTTGGATGTTCTTGTTGCCCTTCTCTTACTTTCACCAGTTCTGCTCCTCTGGGAGGACAAAACTCACACAGCATTGAAGATGCAGCAGAAATCTTAGAGATACTGAAAGAGGTCACATTGGAGCATATTTTCCTTTGGGAAACTGTATATGAATATGCATAGACATACATATATACATGCATTGCATTTGGAGGTAGAAGTGTTTTCTGACCTCTACAGCTATCAGCAGTGTTACTGCAGAGTTCTAGCACAAGGGTGCAATTCTGGCTACAGATAAGCTGGCATTTTGATTTTGACTGGAAGAACAATTTTAAAAGACACCTGTCCTGGTTTCAGTTAGGACAGTTAATTTTCTTCCTAGTAGCTGGTAGAATGCTATGTTTTGGCTTAGGATGAGAAGAGTGCTGATAACACCCCAATGTTTTAATTGTGGCAGAGCAATGCTTACACCAAGCCAAGGACATTTCAGCTTCTTGCTCTGTCCTGCCAATGGGCAGGCTGGGGGTGCAGCAAGAGCTGGGAGGGGACAGACCCAAGACAGCTGACCCAAACTAGCCAAAGCATTATTCCATAACCATCTGACGTCATGCTAAACAACATAGAGAAGTGGCTAGCCAGGGAAGGAGGGCCAGACTGCTTGGGGTTAGGCTGGGCATCGATCAGTGGGTGGTGAACAATTGCATTGTGAATCACTTTTTTTTGTATACATTATTAGTAGTAGTACTATTATAATCATTATTGTTATAATTATTATTGTTATTATTATTATTTTCCTGTCTTAATAAACTGTCTTTATCTCAACTCATGGGCTTCACTTTCTCATTTCTCTACCCCATCCCAGAGAGGGAGGGGCGAGGGTGAGTGAATGGCTGTGTGGTGTTTAGCTGCCGACCAGGTTAAACTACCACAGCACCCCGTGATTATCCCTAGATATTACATGTTGGCTAGAAACGTACAACAATTTTGTCTTATGTCCGCTAAATTCCTTCTGGAATCCACTTAACCTGGAAGCTCTCTCCAGGCACAAAACAAATGCCATCCAAACCCTAAGGAGGTCCTTAAACTCCAAAACAACCTTTGGTACTTAGAGATCTTCAAACCATTTGCAGTGGGGCTGTTTAGGCCAGGTACCCAGGCTAAATTTACCTTGAAGTCAAAATCCCTGAACAACATATAAGATAGGGCTGCACCACTGAACACTTAAATCTACCAAGCTGTTCTTGATTGCATTACTTACTAATATTGATACAGTCTCTCTTTTACATTAAAACAAAGTTGGATTCAATACTAAAAAAGACTCTTGACTTTCAACGAGCAACATTCTTGCTGAGGTCTGGGAACAGCTGCTGATGTACAAAAGCATATTCAGGAGACAATTGTCTAATCAGCTGGAATTTTGAGTCATTATGATTCAATCTACTAGCACATTTACAAAAACAAAATATCCTGGCATGTTTTCTTAAGCTGTTATTTCTTTTCTCTAGTACGGTTATTTATGCAGAGAAACCATCACAATCAATATAGTAGGAAAGATTACTTGCTGCATTTATTTATTTATTTATTTATTTTTACCTCCACCCCTTTCATGCATTCCAGTGACCATATTGCCAATCTGCCTTAAATTTCACAAGGCATTTAATTGAACAAATGCAGAACAGAAACTTGATCACAGTGGTGTGGAGAAAAATCCTGCCCTGACCACCCACTGCAGAAATATTGAACTGATTGGGAACTGTGCAAAGCTTCCATTTCTCAAGATTCTTATTACTATTATAATTATAGTGCACATTCAAATATTAGTAAATCACATATATTTAGAGTGCAGTAACTCCAGCTGTTTTAGCAGCAGCATCTCTTTACATATGCAATTGCAGGCTTTCCTGCTGCCACACAATAAAGATGTTTCTTACAAATAATAAGACTCTTAAATAGTCTTAACTGTCATATGCAGTGGAAAAAAAAGCAGCTTAAGATGAATGTATTTATACAAGAATATTTTCATAATGTATTCTATACATACACATTATATCTTTGATATCAAAATCAATTACCAATGAACAAAACATCCCTGATACTAGACAATAAATTTTATCATCAGAAAAGTCAAAGGGTTTAATAAATTGTTTGAAAACTTTTTGCAGCTGTTTAGCTCCATTGTACCATTAAATTCCTTTAATCCAAGAGAGTTGATTGGTGTCTCACTGTAAGCTGACATACATGTATTCATAAAGAATAAATATCTTCTATTCCTGTCTCCGACACACCCTGCCTGTGTGGATGATTCTTGTTGTACTGTTTCATGCTGGGCTACAGAGGCAGAGAAGCAGGACCACTGTTAGCAGAGCTGTTTTGAAAGCAAGAATTGCATGTTTGACATGCTGATCTTTAGAACAATCAACGTTTTCAAGCATGGCATTTTGCTCAAAGGCTTTTCCAGTGTTCTCATTGTGAATATCTCATTTACAACTTCACGACTCATCTGCTCAACTCCTCAAAACTGAAGAGGGCACTAAGATAAGAATTTATTTAAATGGCACAAGATGAAGACCAAAAGTTATTTAAATTTAAAACACAGAAAGTGTGAACTATCCATCTCTGAGAGCATTTGTTTCCTTATTTCACTTTTCTGAATATCTCAAGAAAATCTTTGAAGTGGATGGTTTCCTTGCCACAGAGATAACAATGATAACTTCATTGTTGTTTCAACTAAATTCATATTTTGCCTGCCAAGCAACATAGCTTTAAAAGAAATAGGAAAAAGTTTTATTGCATACTTGTGAGTTGTGAATCAGCTTTTGAATATCAGTGGAAGTTTGATGTCTAGTTCATTTAAATACAATGAATTTGTAAACTTAACCCTCAAATATACATCTCCAAATATGGACAAATCTGAAATAAATTTTAATATTAGTAACATCTACTTAGTGCCTTCCAACATGAAATTAATGATCATTGTAAGGAAGGTACAGTAAAATATATATATATATTATTGTACATTTTGATCACAACTCAGAAGCATTATTTTCTAATGCTTACACAGCAGCTGCTACAATGATGCTTTCTTCCTACTACTCGTGTGTTAACAGGCAAAGCAAAAACAAAATATCAATGTTTTTACTTCCTTATTACTAGGATGTCAAAAAAGAGCACACCTTAAGTTTTCCCACAATTAAATACACATCCAAAATGTTACAGTGAAATTAGCAGAGACATTGCTACTTCAATGCCAATGATACCCCTAGAAATAAATACCTAGTTTTAGTAAGTTACCATGGTTTTGTTCTCCCAAGTTTGTAAACAATTTTTCAAACACAGTAGGCTATAGCTATGACAGCCAAGGGTAAAACTAATTTTGGAAAAGTGCTAAATGAACTACTTCATGTTAGCTTTTTTAATAAATCTCTTGAACAGTAAAGATGCAGAGGTCAAAGTGAGCCAGCATTCTGCAGATACAGATCTTTTTCCAAAGTAAATCAATAGAATTTTCCTTTTACTATGCACTATAGTAGTCAGTCAGTCTAGTTAAAATGATGAAAATACACTGTATATGCTGCTTAGACTTTTCAAAAAGCATCTACTAACTAATTAATAAGCAAAAAATGTATATTTTTTCCATTCCTAGTGATTTATAGAATTTCCAGAATAAGGAATGATTTGCAGGACGGACTTCATCACAAGAAAGCAAGCAGTATTTGACTGACTATTCAAGACTTCATTTTTGATGAGAAGAAAACATTCACATTGCTAACCTGTTTTCCAGTAAAATTTCTCAGATGAAGTCACTTTCAAAAGGGGAATGATTTGAACAATTAATAACTTTTGTTCTTCCTAAGGATTCATCTATCACAGCGCACCAGGAGATTTTTTATTTTTTATTTTCTCCTTAAAAATCAAGCTTTTGAAGTAGATAGAAGCAGGTATTTCCCTACCCATGTTTCCCAACACAAGCAAGAAAGAACTGACATGGGAGAATATGCTTTATAGAAAAGTATTTTGTCCAGCTAAACCTAGGTAAGTCATTGGATATAATTTGGCAACACGAACTATGCAAGCAGGAAACTTATCAGAAATCAACCTGAATATGTTTTTTAATTTCTTCTCTTGTTCAAGCCTCTATGATGTGTTCTAAATCAGTTATCAGAGCCTGAAGAGCAAAACCAAAATTTGCTACAATTTCATTTGTTCCTTGCTTTAACATAGGAACAAATACAGCATTGTATAACGTTCGTATGAACTTTTTTTTTTTAAACTTTACATACGTCAAGCTAGGACAAGGATGACTCACACAAGTTATCAAGCAGTCTAATGTACAGCTATATAACAACATACTAAATACTCTAAAATGACCCACTTTTTCATTGGATAATAGATTACATACCTACATGTCAGCATTCAGTACAGAGTATATAATGGGCCATAAATCTTCTCCCTGCATTATCTGTATTAATTTACAAGTGCAGGATAAGTAGTATATGCTGCTTACAAAGGGCCAGATAAAGCATTGTTAAGTGTCATCATCAAATAATGTCATGAGTAAGACTGAGCAGAATATGAAGTTCCTCTTCACCCAATGCAACACAACTTGTACTAATACATTTCATGCAAACCAGGATGGATGTATTATTTACACAGCCAATACTAGCCAGGAAGTCAACAACTAGGAACTGATGAGAGATTTTTTAGTTAATTTCTCGAAACAGTGTATTTTGAATTTGTCTATTATATTTAAACTGAACTTCCACTTGTTCTTAACAAATGTTAGTAAAAGTTTTGCAATTTCCTGTTGCCTTTTTCCTCAAAAAAACAAATGGTCAGATAATATTTACCAAAACCTTTTTAAATGAACTCAAGAAATGCCAAAAATTATTTCCATCTTACACTGAAAACAAGATTTCTAGAAGCAAGAAAGTGCTTTTAACTAAATATCACAAATGTGAAGGTGTTCAATGAAGTTTTGAGGATATATTTGGAAAAAAAAAAAAAAAAAAAAGATTTTCAAGGAGACAAATGTATTTTCCTTTCTGCCACAAATAATGTCTCACTGGCTGCCACAAATAATCACTCCTGTTATATTATACCACATCACTTATCACAAATTTATTTGAGAGTAAAAAGATATTTTCACTAAATCCTGAAAGTATTATAGATATTCAGCACTTTGATATGGTTCATTTACAGATATTATAAACTACCTACACAACATGCCAGAAGAAAAAAATACAGTACCTGTTATGCTTGCTGTAGTAGTAGGTGCCAAAACAAAAACACTACCAACCAAACACAAAAATCTCACCTACAAAATACTCACAAGTGGGAAAAGAAGCAAACGTGCACTGTCACTTTTGTTTTAAATTAAAAAAAAATAAAAAAAATAAATTTATTACAGCCCCAAACTGAAGAGAATTAATGGTGATTTCTCCTAGATTATACAACACTGAGAAAAAAAAAAAAAAAAATCTCAAGCAGCTTAGGAGAATAAAAAAATTGCATTCTATAAATATTTTCCACAGGAATACTATCTCAGTAGAACATACTGCTGATTTGGCATTGAAAGGCTTCTTTGACTTTGCTTCACCAGCGTCCCAACAAAAAACAAACAAACAAAAAAAAAGTATTTGAAGTGTCCTTGAACATCCACCATTTTAAAAGTGTTATAACAGAAAAAAGAATGCTGAAATCTCACTGGCAAAGGGCAATTACAAAACTAGAGCTCAATGACAGTAATATTTTATGTAGAAATTTGATTATTTTTAACTTCAGATTCCAGAAGTTAAAAATTTACCATATTAATTGCAATTAATCATTAATCATTAAAATTAATCATTAAAATTAATCATTTACCATATTAATTGCAATTAATTACATGATTTTTTTTTTTAAATAAGCTCCTTCTAATTCAGTAACAAAGTGTTATTCAATGCATTCTTCACACACCCATTGGATCAAAACTACAACAAAATTCCTGTTCTCCCATAGTTATATATAGAAAGAAAAAAAACATGTTCACCCAGATTAGCAACTTCAGAATATCCCTGAGATTTTTGCTTGTTAGACAAGCAGGCAGTTCTCTAGCTATGATGAAAGATTACACTTCAGAGGCTCTTTTGAACCTATTCATTTGGGATTCAAGAGCCTGCATTCCTGAGCCTGAAATGTAGTCTCATTCACCTCTGGGAAGCAAATGACAGCTACTGATACTTTTAAATGTATGTGGAAAAATAATGCTAATGGTCTGTGATCAAGTCAAAATGGAGCACAGTATGTTGTTTTTAGCAGGTGACAGAATCCTTCACAGCTGGTCTGCTCTGATGTTACAAAATAGATCATAGCTTTGCAAAAAGCTTTTCACTTACTAACATGACTTTAAATATGCTTTTTAATCTCTCTATTCTGTGGTTACTCTGACTGCTTCAGTGCTTTCTACAGCTATTTCTATGTTTACTAGCTCAGTTAATGAAGGGTTACATGATACTAAATCACATTTCTAATATGCTAATGGGGAACTGAATCATAGAGCCTCAAAAAAAAAAAAAAAGAAAAAACACACACAAAAAACAACACCAAATAATTCCACACACATCACAGAAAAGATGCTGAGAAAAAGAAAGGCCTTTGACAATTCAAATGCAAAGTGAAATGTTTCATTTGAGAAAAAGAGGGAGATTTTTCTTAAAAGAAGTATGAGAGAAACAAAGAGGTTATGACACATTATTAAAGCCTGAAAGTAGAAACTAGAGCTAGTGCAATTCTTCCTCTGATGTGTACCTTGTTGAGAGAGACATATTTATATATATAAGTAGTTTTTAATTGAAATCATAAATTACAAATCTTCCTGGAAAGTTTAAAACACTGCCTGAGTTACCAATGAAAACTTGGTCTGATTTTTATGGAGCCAAGCAACTTACTGAGATTTTGGAGTAGCAGAACTCAACCAATTTATTTATTTGTAAATTCTACCTGATCTACATTACAAGAACTAAGATGCTCAGCAAAGACAACAGTGAAGCTGTGAACTGAAGCTGAAATAATCTACACAGAGAAAAAGGAAAAATTTTCTACACAGAGAAAAAGGAACGAATCTGTCTCTGATGACATCTGGATGGTTGACAACTCTTACCATCAGCATTCCTGCTCTACTCAGACCCAGTGGGACCACACCCTGGTCAGCAAGGGCACTCACTGACTATGCTGAGGTCAGCATCAGCTCCTGGCTTATCACTTCTATTGATGCAATCCGCCTGCCATTCTCATCCTTGATGAGTGTTTAAATCATAGTGTTTACATTTGATTGGTCATTTCCTCCCCATACTCCCACAACTAATTTTCCTTTCTTATTTACTGATTGATTGGAAGTGCTCTAATGAAAAAATCTGTTTTTAAGTCCACTACTGACTTTGTTTGTTTCCTGTTAGGGATATGACACATTGAAACATCTCTGAAAATGCGCTGAAAAAGAGGAGACTTAAAAGCACATACGCTGTTTCTTAGATATACTGTTATGTGATTGTCATTCTCTATTTTGTGCTGCTGCAGCCTTAACTCAACTACTGGGTACAGCTTCAGGGTGCTGCAATGCAAGAAGGTAATAAAACACTGTAGAGTGTCCAAAGGAGGGCAATGTGCATGAAGAGTGGCTAAGGTCCCTTGGTTTGTTCAGCCCAGAGCAGACCAAAGGGAGGCCTCATGGTAGCCTACAGCTTCCTCACAAGGGGAGTGGAGGGGCAGGCACTGAGCTCTGCTCTCTGGGGAAGCAACAGGACCCAAGGGGGTGGCATAGAGCTGGGACAGGGGAGAGTCAAGCTGGGGGTTAGGGAAAGGTTCTTCAACCAGAAGGTGGATGGCACTAGGACAGGCTCCCCAGCGAAGTGGTCCTTGCGGTCCTCATGGCTCCTGGTGTTCAAGAAGTGTTTGGACAATGCTCTCAGGTATATGGTCTGATTTTTATGGAGCCAGGAGTTGAATTCCATGACCCTCGTAGGTCCTTTCCAACCAGGGATATTCTATGATTATTATACAGGGGTGAGACAAAGAAGCATTAATTGCACATCAAACCTCTTTATGCTGTGAATTTATGCCTCAGAAATTAATGCTTGCACAGTCAATGTCATTAATTGCCTTCAAGGGCTACTAGCACACCTAGAAAAACTAGAACACGCACACAAAATCGATCCCATTTATAAATAGGTGGCTGACAGTTAACACAACCTTTTCTTCTCTTCAGTTTACTGATATTCTCCACCCCCTACATCCCATTCTTTCTGCTCTTCTAGTAAGACAAAGCTGCTTCTGCTTCTTCTCCCACACAGTTCTTAACTCACACTCAGTATCAAATCAAAGCACATTAACAGCTGCATGCATTCAAGTTGCAGGAATACATATTCACATGCTCCAAAGTACATACTACATTGCCTGAGAGAAGAAAGAGGTATTTAAAATGGTTTCTGCAGTCTCATTTCACACCAGGCTTTCATGGGTGCTTTTTTTTTTTTTTTCTGCTAAAAAATCACAGAAAGGGACTATCAAGAAGTGCCTAGCTCAACCACTTGCTCAAAGGCAGGCCAGCCTTGAGATAAGATCAGGACACTCAAGGATTGGCCCACCCACATTCTGAAAACTTTTAAAGAAGATCCAACATAAGCCAAGCTCTACTTGACTTTGTAAAAAGCCTGAGGCTCTCATTTCACTTTGAGACTTATTTCTTGTCTTTCTGATATGGAATACTACGAAGAGCCTGGCTCTGTTTTTCAGGTGATCATATAGAAGCTGGGGGGCTGCTGTTATGCACTTCTTCCATCACTACCCGAGGTCATCTCTTCTCCAGGATGAACAAACCCAGCTTCCTCAGCCTCCCTCCCAGCTCCTCCTCACTGGATGTGTACTCCAGCTCCTGGCCAGCTTGGGGACCTTGTGGCGGTTTTACAGCACTGTATGGGCTGCTGCAGGGAAAGTTAACATTCCAGCCAGATCCAGTACAGACCTCCAGTGAACTCACCTCCTTTTATCAATACTTCACATTAGAGCATCCAAAACTGGATACCTAGATGCAGGCTAATGAGGTGAATAATCACTTCCCTCAATCTAGTGTCTGTGATCACTCCTGTTAATAAACCCCAAGATGCTGTTAACCTTATTCAAACTAGAAATATGCCAGACAACAAGGTGAAGGTGTTGCCTATCAGGATCCCCAGATCCTTTTCAGCAAGGTTGCTTCCTAGTCTGTATTCCTTCCCATATACGGGATTTGCCATTTACCCGTGTTGTATTTCACAAGATTCCTGCTGGCCTATTTCTCTAATCAGTTTAAGTCTCTCCAAACAGTGATAAATCCAATAAGCAAGATCTTTTTTTTTTTTTTTTTTTTTTTTTTTTTTACAACGTACATAAATTCATAAATTCTTTGATTTTCACCGTGTTTCCCAAGAGAAGGTTGGAGCTCCAGGTCTTGTCCTCATTTATTAACTAATAAATACATAGTACAACTTGTGTAAGCATGGGATACAGTCACAAATTCAAAAATATTATTTGCATTTAGAAGTGGCTCAACTGGTCATTGAAACTATAAATAACACCATAAAAGAATCAAATCTAGAGATCCCAAAATGCCATCTACTTGTGAGCACTATTTATATGATGGGACACTCACACTCTTCAAGTGGCTTTTTTCTCCTAAGACTGCAAGATAAATGATCTTGCATCTAGAACACTGCAGTTAAGACAAATCTTTCTATATACATACATAATGTGTGTATATACATACACACCCAAACATTAAAGCACCTTAATACAATTGATCCAAATTTTGAGAAAGGAATAACAATCAGAGTTGTAAGATAAATACACTTATATAAAAACTCCTAATGACTAAATACTTTTTAAATAGCAGTATAAAATAATTGCATTTACTTGTCTTCTTTATCTCAACTAAGAAAAAATGTTTCTCCTTCAAAGTATCATCTGAAGGTCGTAATAATGCTTTGCAATCACTGTTTCAAAATACGTTCCAGTACATTTTCTTTACTATCCATATAATATTACCTACAGCATCTGTTTAGAATTTGTAACTGTTCCTAGCTCTAATATAATTATTAGGAAAAAAAAAAGTTTTCCTTTAACGTCAAAAAACATTTCTTCTACAAGTTTAGAAAAAATGTATTGATACTGCAGTTTTATCATTCACCTTAAACACTGTTAAGTAAACAATAAAAAATACATCATTCAAGAAAAGGCGGTTCCAACTGAGTTAAACCCCACAGCATACTGAAA
Source organism: Aythya marila (assembly GCF_965140915.1). NCBI lineage: Eukaryota > Metazoa > Chordata > Aves > Anseriformes > Anatidae > Aythya > Aythya marila. The sequence continues at coordinate 59,426,529 of NC_139045.1, read as the reverse complement.
AAATGAATTTCAGTACAATCTTAACTTTTCAACATGCTAAGACTCTCCAATTTCCTTATTGATTTATTTTAAATAAAGTTCTACTCAAGTGTTTAGTTGGAACAGGAATAGATTATTTAGAAGTCCATTGAATTAGACAATTAAATTTTGGCATTTACAAGCCCATGCATGTGCCTAAAGTTGTGAGGTTTTTATTCAAATGTAAAACTGGAAGGAAGTCATGATCAAACTTTAAAATAAATAAATAAAAAATTACAATGAAAGATCTTTGTATAAAAAAATAAAAATAAAGAAAAAGTACCTACTGAGAATAAATAAATAAATAAAAAGCATTTAAATTATTAAGTTTGGAATGGAGTTGTTTATTATTATTATTATTATTATTATATCTTCAAAGTTGATTTCAAAAGAAAGAGGACACCAACTACTGACATATTTATCCATCTAAATTACACTGAAGGAAATAAGCAGTTACCAGTGTTATAATATCATAAATAAAGAAATGACTTAAATGATTGGATCTTACAATGTGGCACAACAAATCACCACTGTCTCCTGTAAGATCCAGGTTCTTAGAAAAAAAAAAAGTGCCAGATATTCCATAGATAGAATCTTTGAATAGTTTTGGTTGGAAGGGATGCCACAGCTTTGACTTTCTTGGTGCTGGATTGGCCACAACAGCTCACTTTAAGGATGTGTTCATAATGATCAAGGTGAGAGGACATTATTATTTTATAAAGGAGTTAACTACATACCACTTCTCACGTTTCCTTCATTTCTAGAGCTAAAATAACACTAAAAAGAAATAGAGAAGCATGTTTACTCAGACAATGACCACAGTCGACAGGCTACAGACTGAAATCTGCTATTAGTTAGTATTTTATATAAAATTAAAGTTAAGGTTTGTAAAGCATCAGGCTACTATTTATTATTTTTTTTTGGTGAACATTTATATCCTGAACTTCAGAATAGAGCTTCAGAAAACAAGTCAAAATTAATTACACGATCATACTTAACGTGAAGTTTATTAATATTAAAAACTATATTAAATCCCACTCATCAGGCACCATTACTTTGTTATATCAGCATTCACAAGAGAAATCAAGGTAATACAGCCATATTAACAGCCTGGGTGGTGCCACACTACAGCATGTGGAATACTGGGGTAGCAGTGAAGGTACTGAATACAACCTAGCTACAGATATTTATCCCACCATTATCATCACACTGTAAATTTCCATGGCCTCAAGGAAATAGCATGTGGCACCATTAGAATTATGGCTGCCAAATTTTCCTGTGGTGCAATCCTTTTTTTCATCCCTGTTAGATTAACTTTTTCTGCAAACTTAGCAATATGATACTTGTGAAGAAATAATTGAATTGTTGAAGCCTAAAGACATTTTTTTTTTTTTTTTTTCCAATTACCACATTCTTATACTGTCCAGCAACCACTAAAGATCAACTTTATCTAACATAAAACCATTCAGTATTTCCGTATATCTTTGGAAAACCAGGGAAAATACAAAGGAGCTTGACCAAGGTAAAGTTAAATGAAAATTTTCAAAAATATTTGGCAAAGCATTTTTTTTTTTTTTTTTTTTTTTTTTAAGAGAGAAGTGAAATTCAAAAAGAAACGAAGAGATCATTGGGAGAACAGGAGTCCTGCATTCTCCATAAGGAAGTCTGTTTAAGGAGCTCAATATCACTTATGCCATTAAATCCCCCAGAATCAAAAGATTCAAAGCTAGTTGCAAAGAGATCGACTTCCACAGAAACACTTGCTTTTAGTGCTGTGTTCTGTATCATCACCCTATCTTCAACAATCCTGTTAATGAATTAATGAAACATCTTCTTAAAACATTGGGATATTTTTTTCCTCTTCCTGCTCCTACTGGAGAACTGTCTCACTCTTAGCTTAACCTGTCACTCATGCCAACTTTACCATTTACTTTACATATTATTTTTTCTTCCTCTCGAATATATCTCAGTCCTGCTTTCTGTTTTGCTATACTAAAGGGATCAGCTTCTTTCAGTGTATGAGAGGCTTTGTTTTCCCTGTGGCCCTAGATCATTCATTACACCTGCACCACTTTATATTCATCTCTCAACAGCAAAACCAGCAGGAAACAAACCAGTCTTGTGTGCATGCTGGGCACTGTGGCTTCCCTATCTTGGGACCATGGGGAGAGGACTCACCAAGATTTGCATGCCTGTGCTCACAACTGCTGGATCATTCACACTGCAGCCATGCCAGCATGTGTTTCAAATTCACCTCAATTTTGAGATGTTCAATACGTGTAAAAAAACAAAATCCTGACACATAAATATCATACATGTATTTGAAATGTTAAAGGTACTTTTTGACTTTTGCAAAATAATCTGTTCTCATAAAGATTGTGGTGCTACATTTTTGAAACTAGAGTGGACCCTATCTCTCCTTTCAGTCTGTACTGGTACAGCTGAAGACATTCCCCTAAGAGAGACCTGCATTCAAACCCCCTCCTGCACTCAAGGAACTTCAGAGCATCCAATGCAGTGACAAATAAGAAGTTTAAGGTTGTCTGGTTGGTCTGTTGGTTCTTCCTGCACTTGAAAAATAAAAATCAATCCAAAATACAGAAAACCTGTCAAAATTTATTAGGGCAGAAGAAAAGAAAGTGTGAGCATAAATTCATAGGTATAGGCTAAGATATCACATATCATACTGGATCGGATGTGAAATTTGGACTTCTGTCTTGGGCTGTGCACAATGTTAATTTCAAGAAAAAAATAGATTTCAGAGATGTAAAATCATTTTCAAATACCTGATAATCAGATATAGAGTCTGGCAAACATAGGAGAAAGCTGTGTAAAACTAAAATGTTTTTGCTTTTTCAATACAATATTTCACTGTTTCTGAGCATGACTGTAATAGCTGGGATACATCTGCTCACTATCTTCTGTAGTATCTCCTACTTATCTTGAGAACAGATGGAGCCTCAGTAATCCTCAGCAGATCTTATTGAACCATGTTTTGGAACAACATCATAATTGGAACACATGATATTTCATTGATGAAGGGGAAAACAACAATAACAACAACAAAAACAACCTAATTTACTGGCAAAACCAAAAGGACAAGCCACAAAAGACCCCAGCATTAAAAGAGCTCCTTATTTTTCTGTAGAATTATATCAATTGAGGTTTAAAAATTTATTGGAAGATTTGTTGTTGTTGTAATGAACACAGATATTTGATTTGGAAGTTTTGCTTCTTGGATGTTTCTATGTTAAAGCAATAAAGCAGCAAGCAAAGCAACTAACCGCATTTAAAGCGTAGTACTATTTTAAAATTGCTGGTTAACCATAGCAGAGAATAATCACTTTTGTTTAACATTTGCATTTCAATTTCTGTCATTTACTTATGAGAACACCAAAGACTTTTTCAAGCAGCTTAGACATAAGGTACAACACAGTCATTCTATTCAAAGAGCATTTTAAGGAATGACATGCAATACAGGGTTCATCTGAACTTTTCTGATTCCTTTCTTGTTCATGGTACACTAAAGTTTGCTGTGAGGCATGACTATACACATTCACCTTCATTTTTATTTTTTATTTTTTGGTAGAAACTTAGCAGTTTACTCCCAGCAGTTTCATCGCCTGCATAAAATAGCAATTTAATGAACTATACAAAGGAGAAAGTGCTTCTTCCCTCAAGTACTCTATACAGGTGCACCTGGTTGACGACTTACCATCTGGCCCAGTGCAAATTCTATGTTTTCCATGCAAGAAAAACATCCAGCCACATGTGGCACTTACAGTTTGGCTAAATAAATCAGCTTTCTGCCACTGCGTAGCAGCAAACCTTCAAGCAGAGCTTATTGACTGTGTCTGATTGCATGTTCTTAAGAGCCTTGTTACAGTCAATAAAAAGCATAAGAATGATGACACCGTTAGGAGAAGAATACATTTCCACATAGAGAAATTTGTAAGTTATGATCACTCAAATTTCAACATAGCATTTATGGTAATCTGTAAAGGTAACCTAGATATCATTTTCCTATATAGTTGTGTGAAGGTAAACACATACTAGATGAAGTATTTCAACAAACCCCTATCCTTATTGAGTTTTCTATTTTGTGAAGCTGTATAGGGTAAACAGTACATAATTTGAGAACCACAGTTAAAAGAACTGCTGTCACTTCTGGCAGT